>NC_134470.1:7720807-7880807 GCF_964194025.1 Convolutriloba macropyga
AAACGAATTTATAATCCAACGTAGAATACTTCAGAGTTAACATTTTCAGCCATATACAGTTTTCACAAATCCGAAGCCAAAGAATTTTATCAGTTTCTGCTGTTTTATTCAGATTACTTTGTTTTTTCTTCACTTTTTTCAAAATCAAAAATCACTAGCTTAAAAAACTGTAATCTTTTGTAAGGTAACCAGACGTTTGCGCACCAGTTTTGCGCACTTTATCTT
This sequence comes from Convolutriloba macropyga, assembly GCF_964194025.1. Lineage (NCBI taxonomy): Eukaryota > Metazoa > Xenacoelomorpha > Acoela > Convolutidae > Convolutriloba > Convolutriloba macropyga. The sequence continues at coordinate 7,721,033 of NC_134470.1, forward strand.
TCAGGTGTTTAATAGAGGTGTGCCCTTTCAACAACATCTTACCTGTTTTTATTAGAAAATCGCGCAGCTATTTCATTAGAACTATTATATAATTGATATGTCTGATGTCTATGAATCGCAGTAACAAACACAACTTCGATAAATTAGTCCATGTCGTTCAAATAGAACTCATTATTTTCTGAGCGGAAATGAGTAGCGGATAAATAAACAATAGCCACTTTCTTGTAGACATTATGCAGACTCTTGCTTGCAAACTGTTGAAAAAACTATGGTTTTGGACCCAATTGGGCCTTATTATATTCGAGAAGGTTATCAGCGCACTTCTCAACAGAAGCTGTTTTGAGTGTAAAGTTGATACAAAAAGAATTATATATCAAAGTGAATTATATAACGCAAGCGAACGTTCGAAAAACTCGACATGTAAATGAACAACGAAACGCTGATCTCTGATTTTTTAAATGTGAACTTTGACCTTTAAAACGTTCGATAGCGTTGCAACTTTATGGGACTGACTATAGTTAGTCCCATAAAAAGTACATTTTTACAACTTTGAGAAGAAATCAGTGTGTTCAGAAACGGATTTAAACAAAGCTTCACTATAACGAACTTCAATAGCGATGATTAAAAAGTTGGTATAGGCATGACATTTTCAAGAAAATCATTTCAATACCAAAAAAAGGAGTGCTCGCGGAGGTAAGGCTATAGTCTCAATGGATAAAACTAATTATCAAACCTGGGGAAACGTATCAGCAAGGAAAGCAGTGATTTCAAATAGAATGATTGCAGTTGATGTCAAGCTTTCAAATTATATTCACAAACGGCATGATCTGAAGAAAACCAGGAACGGACTCATTGTCTACAAGGTTTAAAGAAAAATTTAGAGCTAAATTAAAATGACATTGCACGTATATGAAACTGGAATAACATCTGGATACTAAACAAAATGGTAATTACTTTTTAATTCAAATTTCCGTTCCTCTCGAATTTGCAAACTATAGAAGACATAGCATTGAAGTTTTCTAATTGGGCTAAATTGTCAGTTAAATTAGGCACCTATACTGAAATTTTTGACTATAAATATAACTCCAATACCAAACAAATTTAGCTGTAAACAACTCCTAGAAAATTTTAGACAATGTGTTTGCTACCGGGTTTCTTCAGATCATCCCGTTTGGTTGTAATTACTTAGACATCCTAACATTAAATGTCTAAAAAGTTTTATGAGTTGTTTAGAAATCGCTAATTTAATTGATTTGGAAATTTAATTGGTTTTTGGCTTATATTATAAGTACATGCCTCATTTCAATTGAATTGATAATTCATTATAATCAGTACAAATGCTTAATTTAAACGAATTTATAATCCAACGTAGAATATTTCAGAGTTAACATTTTCAGCCATATACAGTTTTCGAAAATCCGAAACTAAAGGATTTTATCAGTTTCTGCTGTTTTATTCAGATTACTTTGTTTTTTCTTCACTTCATCCAAAATCAAAAATTACTGGCTTAAAAAACTAAAATCTTTTATAAGGTAACCAGACGTTTGCGCACCAATTTTGCGCACTTTATCTTTCAGGTATTTTACAGAGGTGTACACTAGTTCTGTGCACAACATCTTATGTTTTTTAATAGAAAATCGGGCAGCTGTTTCATTAGATTTATTATATAATTGATATGTCTGATGTCTACGAAACGCAGTAACAATCACATCTTCGATAAATTATTCCATGTCGTTCAAATAGAACTCAGTATTTTCTGAGCGGAAATGGGTACCGGATAAACAAACAATAGCCATTTTCTTGTAGACATTATGCAATCTCTTGCTTGCAAACATTTGACAAAACTATTGTTTTGGACCCAATAGGGCCTTATTATATTTCAGCTTATTCAATGTATATGTCTTCTTGGCTGTTTTTCGCACACATGTATTAGGATCAGAAAAGAAAGGAGTGCGGAAAGCGCTGGCATGCTGAAACGCTGGTTTATAAGTCGGAACTTTTGGCATTCTAAGTGTGCGTAAAAAGGTGACAAGTCAATTGACTCTAACCCTTTGCTCTCGTCGCCAACTCTATTCTAGTTTTTTGAATTGGGGGATTGGTCGCCAATGTACTCATTGCTTCTGTCACTAAAATCTGCATCAAGGATTCAACGAGTTTATTTTCTATTTATTCACAATTTTTTACTGTTAATGCTGTGCATCTTTTAAATCTGTTTAGTTCTGGTGTTTCAAGTTGATAAATTTTATTGTAAGCTAAGAAGTTTAATTAGAATGATACTAACCGTGTTCTTATGATTCTTTTTCCTAATTTATTTATACTCCATTAACCAAAATTTTTCACTGTCAACTTTTTCAAGCGCCCTGCTAACGGTACGTTGCTACTCGTCCTTTTCATTATGTCATATTGCAAATGTGTTCAAGTTTTTTGTCCTTAATATTTGACGTTTAATTTTATATTTTTCCAACTCATTTTTTTGAAAATTTTTTCCAGTATTTAAGAACTCAAACAAACGGTCACTCAACACATTGACAAATCTATGCTTCTGTCAGCATTCTTAGATTTGTCCTTCACCCATCAAATAACAATATCAGTTAGTCATTGATAATCTTCATAAAAAGGAAAGTGTTAATGAAACCCGCCAAGCTCCGCTTAGCTATTACTAATCACAGTTAGGGGGAAGATATGACTTATTACGAACAGCGATTAACACATCTAGTTACTTGACAAATTGTACACTAGTGGTAGTCCAATAACATGGAAACCTTGAACCTTCTCAAAAAACACGAAAAAAGCTATACACAATCTTGATATATTCCAACAACTATACCTATCCTATACTCGCGTGATTACCTAAATCTGTTCCTAAGAAAAAAGCAACCAAGCTTAACGTTAAAATACGTAGACGACTACCTTTAATTTTCGGCTATTCGATATCTTAAGTCATGTCACCAGCTATTCCTAATAATAAGCTGGCAGTCTTTAAATAATGCGGATTTCTTTGAATTGAGTCCGCTAAACGTAATTTTAAATCATGGAAAGGACTATTATTGATCTTAAACTTATAAATTATTTCAATACTTGGAGTCGACTCTAACTACTCTTAATACATTTAGTCGGCTATAACCTATCCTATTACATAGAGTCGGCTATGCCTAATCTTAATATGTGGAGTCAGCTACAACTAATCTTATCACCTAGAGTCGACTTTACGTAACCTTAATAAACTGAGTCGTCACTACCCCTTCGCACTAACGATTACCCTATTACAACTAACAGCCATAATCAAAAGGAATGTGTCGTAAAAGCAGATGAGGAAATTTCTGTTTATTCAATTTATATGCCTTCTTGACTGTTTTTCGCATACATGTATCAGGATCAGGAAAGGAAGGGAATGCGGAAAACGCTGACATGCTGAAACGCTGGTTTATAAGTCGGAACTTTTCGCATTTTAAGTGTGCGTAAAAAGGTGCCAAGTCAATTGACTCGCACCCTTTGCTCTCGTCGCCACCTCTATTCTAGTTTTTGATTTGGGGGGTTGGTCTCCAATATACTCATTGCTACTGTCACTAAAACTTTAATCATCGATTTAACGAATTAAGCTTCTATTTATTCACAATTTGTCTCCAATGCTCGCTTTGTCACTGATTTCAGCAAATGTAGTTTTCAAATCGAAACTTTTGTGTCATTGTACTCTCATATTCTGTTATTCTTGGATTTTTCTACTGCATCTTTTACTATGATGGGTTTTCATTTTCAAGTTTATTCGGAACTATGAAAGCGTTCAAGTATTCTTTTCATTTGAATTAATTCTTTTATCAAATTTTTGCAATTTTGCAACGTAAGGTATACATTGCCGCGCTGATCATGCCTCAAAGATAATTTACTAACTTCAAAATAAACGAAAAAAGGTCCTTTAAATCATAAAACTGCTCAAAATATTGAAGCTCAACTTCATTAGACAGCCAATAAGCTCGGTTAAAACTTTGTTAATTTTACCTTTTTCAGTCTTTGAGAAAAATGTTTTTTTAACTATGTTTATTTCAGTTGCTGTTCAGAATTCGTTGTCATTTGCTTGTTCAGGATCTGTTTGTTCTGATCGAGTCAAAATCCGCTACAATTTGAAATTTTTATGGCTACCAGCGCTCAAGATGCGTCAACTGTAAGAGAGAGAGAGAGAGAGAGAGAGAGAGAGAGAGAGAGAGAGGGAGAGAGAGAGAGAGAGAGAGAGAGAGAGAGAGAGAGAGAGAGAGGGAGAGAGAGTGAGTGTGTGTAAAGTGCTCTCAGTTCACTTTCAGAGGCTCCTATATAAACTGACAAGACAAAAAAAGCAAATGACGGCACCTCGGCCAATAACTACTAGGAACATGGCAGCGAAGTAGCTTTATTGTGTGAATTCTACTCTGTGCAGCTGTGCTCAACGCGTTTTGAGCCAAAACACTGACATCATGACATCAGAAGCAGGACATGAATATTGGCGGAATTCCGCGGCTGCAGAAATTGCAGCTGCGTTATCAAAAAATAGAGTATCAAAAAAATGGAGTTAACAAAATCTTTGTGGCCCTAGTGATTACCGTTCCAAGTCTGCAGACATTTTTGCTTCATATATTCAAAGGCCGAAACCAACAAAAGTTGCGAAAATCACCGAAAACTTAACCTATTTGTTTCTTGTCTGCAACTTCAAATATCAGCAAGGTTAAATACAAATGTATTTTAGAATTGCATTCATTCGGGGAGTTTGTGCTCCGGATTCGTGTGACGTTTAACAACGTTGAGGAACCCATTTTTCAGGTTGAATTTGAACGCTATGAAAGCTTCGTTCGAATCAGATGGCAATGAAAACTATGATCTCCGGGAGATTAATCTTATGTTCACTATTGCCTTCGAGAAACTAGTAGATAATAGTGTCTGACAAAACTTTTTCCTTCTTCAGAAAGTTTTGTCTGCTGGGACAAGTTTCTTGCTGGGAGTGAACTGCTGAGTCCAAAATTTTGGCTAAAAAAGCGACGTTTTAATGCGCGTAAAAGTGATTTGAGATTAACTAATACAACGTGCTGCCACTTTGAATGTTGTACTCATTTATCATCTTAACTTCAATTGTTCTACGATTCGGTGTATCAATATATATTTCAAGCACGATACCATTTTGAATTTTCAGATAAACCGAAGCATATTTTAGGCGCACGCTCCTCTCTCGAATTTTTTTTTGAAATTAATCTTAAAACAAATAAGAAACGCAACTGAGTTTCTTGCTCGGAGTACTAACCATTGTTTAGTGACACATGTTGAATGTAAATGAGTAAAGAATGACATAACAGCAATTGATGTTGTCTCAGGGAAAAAGTTGTGGAAGGCGTAAGCTGGGAAAGAAAACTTGTTAAAACAAAAAAATTGTTTTAAAGGAAAAACAAAAGTAAAAATTTCCAGACCATAATTGTAAAGTACTTTATACCATAAGTAAAATTCTTTTTTGGTCTAGGATGCTTGCCCAGGAAAAGTCGGCCCACACGTTTTTATAAACCAACTATTATGTGAGCTGAAAGAGTTAGATCAATATTTAAAAAGGAAATATTGATGAACAACCGAAACCTTATCATTGCAACAATTCCTCACACACAATTAAAATTTAAATTCTAATTGATCTGCCACAAAACGGAATTTCACCTCAGAAAACAAGATGTGAAAAAGTATAGAAAACTAGAAGCTTCGATTTATAGAAACCGGGACCAAACAAACACTAATATTTGACTTCGAAGCCACCATTTTTATACAAGAAATTTAAACACTTAGATTTGAAAAATATAGGCATGCAGAAAACAGATGTCAAATCGAGTGAAAAATAGTAAAAGAGGAAACCAAAATTTTATCCGACGAAAAAAAAACGTTTTTAAATAATTTAAATCTCATTTAAAAACATAAACGACTAAACGTCGGAAGAAATGCTACCGAACGACTACTGGGAGCTCTAATCAATTGCAGCCTGCTTCAGTCGGTGGGGGGGAGCCTAAATGGGACTAAAAAGTTCAATAGTGGGCTTCAAATAACCACATTAGAGGTTAACATATACCACTATTAAGATTTATAGTGGAAAATGGCACCAGTTTTGGCGCACTTTTCATTTGACTTTTAGTATTAAATTGCCGCCAATTGAGATCAGCTGCTTGAAATTGTGATTGAGAGAGAATTTTAGATCACGCGAAGCGCAAACAGTCAAAGGGCGTTAAAGTCACTCGAAAAGTCAAAACGGTCAAAATCAATTAAAAATTGCGAATTTCTCCAGCTAAAAAGGAACCACAACTTCGTGCAAATAAACGAGCCACTTCAGCTCAAATAAATGCCCAAGTGCTGACGATGAAGCTTTTCCCACTATACTGCAGAAACTTCGTCTCTTGCACCTACTTTCTTTATTGCAATTTTCCTTACTGCAATCAGCAATGACTCATCTCATATCCTTTCTTTCTTTTTCTTTCATGCAGTATGTTGGAAGTCACGCACAGACTCGCAAGAGCCGTCTTGTTAAAAATATGATCTTCTAGTCAAGACACTTTCTAAGCTTCATCATAAAATGTTTATAGAATATTTTTAAAAAAATAAATTATCAGCAATTACTTGTAAGTAGCTTTGAAACGTTCCTTTAAGTAATCGCCCGCAGATATTGGCGGGTATTTATTTTGTTCTTTCAAAGATTTCACAATTGTTGCGTCATCGGGATGAACAAAAAACGCAATCGACTGTCTTTTCATGCACACAATTTCATCGTCAAAAGAGTCTTGGCTAGTTTCTGTTGTCTTCTCGACACTGAATGCAACTCTATGTTTGGCAGCGACTAGGTCGTCATCAGTCCATCGTTGCATTAGGTCACCTAAGTTGACCAAAATGTGGCTGGGGTCGTCTGCTTGTGTAATATTGACAAACTTCCCGTCTCTGTTAAGGACTTGAAGACCGCTCAAGTCTTCAGACAGTAAAAACGTTATCGAACTAAAACAGCGTGTAAATTTGAGAAATTTAAGATCATGATCGAGATTGTGATAATAGGTTCTATTAATAGGTTAAGTGGCCTTAATTTGTCATTTGCTAATTAAGCTTCCACGCCCCACTAAAGAGCATGAATGACAAATACGCACCCATTTTAGATTCCAAAATCTTTAAACATTTACTGTATTTTCAACAATTTCATACTGCTAAGAAAATTTCTAGGGGTTCAACATAGTATTCATGGCCTTCAACTACTTTAAAAGTTATTTTTTTTGACAAAATTGTGAATTAAAAATAAGCTGATTCCATTTTGATATTTGGAAGAATTTCGTCTTCAGATTTATTATTTGTCTATTTTTGGGACTGTGCTTAAACCGGACACTGCAAATTTATCCTTATTGGTAAAAAGGTCCCTAATTCGTCAACTGGCCTTGCAAGGCCAATTAACAAATCATGATTAGAAGGCAGCGAAAAGATAGTTGCAACAAGATTTGACGAACTATTAGGCTCGATTTCACACTGGTGGTGGCGGTGGCGCCGGGGGCGGGGCTCAAGCTGATTAAGGCTATTCTTAAATGTTCTCTTGACCAGCACTCTGAGCGTTTGATCATTCACCAGTGGTGCTTACCCATAGTCGCTATGTTCTCCACATCTCATTTGACCTTGTCTGACACCTGAACACTCTAATTGGGATCTTTTCAGAGGAGGGTAGTATAGACACCTCATGGCTGTCGGGTTCCCTTCTTGGCCAATGGTCGCATGACTGTCCGTGAAGAGATTGACCTCCTGACCTAGACCTGTATAATTAACAGTCTGCTTCACGTATTTTAATCAGAGACAGTAGGCACAAATACATCTATATTTCAATGGAGGGACTGAGAAGCAATGTTATAAAAACCAGAGGCTTCTAATACTAAGCGAATGAAACTTCGAATCTTTCCCGCTATCAATAATTCGTTCTATTTCCTTCCTAAAATTTAGATTCCTGTAGTTCAGATGAGTAGCTCGGTTTACAATCAAAATCAATTCACCCTCATAATCTGGAAATTAATTGTCTTGTCCTGTTGCATTTCTTTGCCTGCATAACAAGTATAAAAACCTAACCCCCTCCCCTGAAATTCTTTAACAAATCAAAACTGACAATGGTGCTATATTTTTTGTGCGGGGGGGTTTGGTGGGTGTAAATAAATGTTCAACACAAAATACTGATAGTGTACCCGTCAAAACAGTACAAACCTGTAGCAAGTACCAAAAGGAATCTGAGTGATATTTTCTTCAGTTTATCATACAGACAAATCAGTTGCTGTTTAAACTCGTCATTGGGCCATTGAAGGTTGAAAGAGGCGACCTCAGAAGGGACAATGTTGAATGCTTCTTTCATGTCACGCAGAGACTGCGTAGGGTCAAGACACTCCATCTGAACATTTTAATTACATTTCATGGACATTTTAATTGCAGTTCAACTCTTCATCATTATGATAAAAGCATCTATGACCGGACGAAAAACTTGAGAATCCTAAATTATGGAATTAAGTTGAAATGACCGATCCGAACATATTTTTACAAATGCCCAAATTCATGTCTAAATTTTTATCTCAACTCAGAATTTTGGCCCATTTTAGAAAATTTGTTGGCGTTCACCATTGAGTTGGTTGGTTAACCAACACGCTCACAATAATGATAGTGCTCAAAATCGAAAACCTTGATTTTGACTTGAAAGATTTAAGTTTTGAATAATTGGCTGAAAAATGGATTGCGTTCGGAATTTAAGTTTATGAGAAAATTTCAAAGCCAGCCAATATCGCAAAAACAAACGCGTTGAATTTTCAGGAGAAATGAGAACTTCTAAGCGGATTGTGTCCTGTAGTCTCAATCAGAAGGCCTTGTTGAGATATTTGAAATTAAATACAAAGTATTTAAAATAAAAAACTAGGTAAATTAAAAACAAAATCAAAACACAAAAACAAAATTTAAATTTGTGATTGAAAATCCATAATTTCAGCTGATATTCAGATAGCAAAACAGCAAAACTTGCGTGACCATATTTGAACACGATTGAAAGTCACATAGGTTTTCACGTATTTTTCCTTTGAGACTTGTATTTGAAAAACGAAGGCGGATTCGAGTTCGGTCACAGCCCATATACCAAGATTTTGAAAATTACCGAAAGGAGATTTCATACCATTGCAAATACGGACAGTTCTCAGTAGAGCCTACCTGATGTTCAATCCATCGGCCGGGTAAAACCTTATTAATAAAAAAAATTGACAAAAGTGGTGTTCCCCATATTTCGGTACTTCATAAAACTTGGAACTGTTTTCAATTCTTATCTTCGGTATAACAAAAGTTTTATGAAATACCGAAATATGGTGAAGCTACTGCCGGAAAACACCATTTTCGCCATTTTTTCTCTTAAATAAAATATTTACCCGTATGATTGATCAAGGTCTCTCTTTGGCCTCGTCAAATTTTTGTAGCGTGCATTTCTTTGTTTTTGTTGTGTTTCAAACCAACTTTGTTCGCTTTCTTGAGAAGTTGTGTAGTCATTGAGACAAAACTGCTTCTGCTCATTTGCAATGCTTTTAACAATTCACATGAATCAATCCAAGTTTTCATTGATCAAACGCTCATCAACAAAACTCAAAGTCATGCAATTGTCAGTTCAGGATTTAAGGTTTTGGTGTCTTAAAAATATCGTACTTCAAAAACACTTTCAAAACGCCTTATAGGTATTTTTGTTTTCCAAAAACATTGGCCGTAGAAATTCACGAAAACTTAGCAAAGGCACAAAAAGTTTAATCAAAGTAATCTGTCATTTTTAGAGTTCGCATTTTTCTGTTCTCCTTAAATTTTCTGTTGATGTATTGTTGCAAGAGAAAGAGCAGCAAACACAATCTGGAAAATAAAAAAAGGATTTGAAAACCCGTTTCAATATCCTGTTTCCTGGTTAACCAGGTCAATTTTTTTGTTGCGTGATATTCTTTTAGTTTCAAACCAATTTTTTCGCTTTCTTCAAAAGTTGCGTGATATTTGAGACAAAAACTTCCTTTGCTCATTTGCAAGCGTCTTAATACAAGTTATAATTGATCAGACGCTCATCAATTAAGCTCTTTAAATACCTGTAACTGTCAAAATAGGAAAAATCTTAGAAAACATCAAACTTTTCATAACTTTTCATCAAACTTGAATGACAGTTGAAATCAGATTTCCTTCAAGAAGGCAAGAACAAGAAGAGGGTTCTTGTAGCAAACGCAAGTCAAAAGAGATGGATACCTATCAGCATCCTGGAAAAACAAAGAAAAGCTTCAGGGTTGATCAGAACACTTTAGCAGATTTTCGGGTGGTTTTCAGTTTTTCAAGTACAAAGTCCAGCATCAATAAGAGAAAATGGTTATTTTCGTTTTATCTGATCGTTTTGTGTTTCTTCTGTCAATTTTCTAAATTTGTGGCAATTGTTTGTGAAGTTTGTGGCGTGTTCTGAGTTTTTTCTCAACTAAAAACAAATTTTTTGTCAATGTTTTACTCGACTTTTTTCTTATATTCCTGCAGAAGAAGTCAACATCATGTTAATAAATTCACTAAGGTTGTAATGAAAAAGGTTGGAGGGCTTGTGTGTGCAGGAGGAACATAATAGAAAAATGCTGAAATAAAACTAGTTGCTGAGGTCAAAGCTGACAACCTGATAAAGGTGAATAAAGAACCAGTAATTGAAAAGGAACCAATTTAGAGTAACGGAGAACCGTTTTGGCGTCATGAAATAGATTTGATGACATGCAAGGCCGGGTTTTCTCCCTCAGCTTTTGGCCCGGCACTTCCTGCTATTGTCTTCAGGTCTGGAGAAGACTGCCCCTTGATGAATACAAGAATCGCGACCAGATGTTGATAAAGAATTGAAGACAAAAAAGTTCAAGCAAAGTTTCCAATTAACAAAATGTTTGCTGTAACGAAGGCTTCAAAGGGCACCAATCAATACGGGGCTGCAATGGGTCAAACATATCCTTGGGAGAATGCAGTCACGGCAACTCTTGACCAAGCACCAAACTTATTCGGAATTTTTCTCGGCGCTCTCAAATTTATGCAGTATCCTTAGTGAACTTCCAATGTGTCAGCCTTTTCGTGTTAGCGTTAATACTAATTGTTTTCGAAAAATCTTTAAGATTCGTAAAGAGCCATCAGTCAACCACAAAATGGAATTAGACAACTTATGTTGGCAAAATTGCTGTAATCGCAGTGGGTGGCTTCGGTTTTAATGTGGACTGCGCAATACTCTTTATAGAAAGCAGCTGAAGCTGCCTATTGGATGCTGTAATCTAAAAAGGAGCGTATATGGGGTTTTAGGAACCCTTAAAACCATAAGTCGACCATAAAATGGGTTTAGACTGTTTGTGGTGCAAATAGCAGTCGGTGGCTACGGGTGAAATATGCACTTCGTAATACTGTTAATAAGGAACAGCTGAAGCTGCCTACCTCCTGATCTAATTATCAAGCGTTTATGATCTTGCAAGAACCATAAAGGACCACATATTGTACCAGTTTAACATAAAATGTTATTGTGTTGAAATGCTTAAAAGTGGATTGTTTGAATGTGGTGCTGGAACAAAAAAAACATAAAATCTTGAAAGCCATAAAAGAATCATAAGGAACTCTTGACAACCATATCAAGATCAGGTACGAAACATTTGTATGGCTTCTATGGAACCATATATGGTTCTTGGATATGGTTCCTAAGAAAGGTCGAGCTGGGAGAGTATAGAAAAATAGGGGTGAAAAATTTGACTCGTCTCAAAAGCACAGTTTCCCCAATGTTTCAAAATTTCTTAGTAATCATCGAGCTCAACAAAGCTATTCCATCAATGTGTTGAAATTTTTGTAACGTAAGGAGAGTTGATTAAATTATTTGTTAGAAAGCTTACATTTTAGCTAGAAACGTTGCAAGAAAGTTGATTCTCAGGTAATTTAAACGATAAACAAAAACAGGTGTAAACAATAAACTTATTTGACATAACAGCATAACTTTCTAGAGAAAAGGCGCGTAGTACCATTTAAGATACATGCTACTCAAAATGATCCTTAAATTGCATCATATAAAAATAATATCACAAGATATATTTCAAAATCGCTAAAACTGTTTATTATTAGATAACTCAAATAACCTAGATTTGAAATAGATAAAAAAACATGGATAGAAATCAAAATCAACCAATCGTAAAAAAATAAGAACGATTTTTCCCAATGTTTCCATAACACTAAGATTTTCCTTTTTCCATGATTTTACCTCATCAAACAGATTAAGTTACAGGTTTTCATACACAAAACCCTAGTATCAGCAGTCAATTCAATCTTCTGTCCACTTGACAAAATATTCCCTTATTGTCAGAAAAAAGCAACCAAAAGCAGAACCATGGTGGATTTTTTTAAATGTCCTCCTTTAAATGGGGATTCGCATTTTGAAGCAATCCTGAGTTTTTCTAGTTAAGTCAGTTTTGGTCAAAAATCATTTTGAGAGAAAAATTTGGTAATATTGGCAAGCTCTCTAAATAAGGAACCATTTTTCGGAAGGACAGTAAAAGTTCCGTTGAGAGGAAACCTACAATTTCAAAAAATAATTTGCTTGTTGCTTTTTATTTGTTCATGCTACTCATCTTTGAACGCTGAAACGACGAATAAGTTCTGTAAAAAATGTTTGCTTTTTTCTGTTTTCAATTTTTTTCTGATTTCTTTTTAGTTTTTTCTGAAACAATTTTCCTATATTTAGTGTACTCAATCATTTTAATATTTTGCTGTTCACTAATTTTAGAACTTTATTACTGTTAAAACAAGTGTTGCAAAATTAGAGTCATCCTGCTGAAAGTTTGAGCAAGTAATGTATAGTTCTCTATAGGCTTTTAGTATCAATAAATAGACTTTAATAACAGAGTAGCTTAAATTGACTAATTTGAGCTCTCTGGTCTTCAGATGAGCTCATCGATCTTTCACATTTATATTGCTTGACAAAAGATTAATCAATTTTGATTAATCGAGTATAGCTTTAACTCAGTCTTTTCATTGGAATTCACTTCAATCAGGAACAGCCCTAAAACAATAGAAAGTTGTATTTGGGAAAACTCTTTGTTGTAGAAATACTTAAGTACATAGCACAAGATGTTAGCTAGGATGGCTTACAACTCCTGTATTAAAAAGGCTGAGAAAAGCCCCATACCCTTCTTGCTCTTTGGAGTGATACTTTTTTCATTCGGGAGTTTCCGCCCAATAGGCAATATCTGCAACGGATATAGTACAAAGATACCAGGCGTTTAAATTTAGAAACGAAAGTAGAAACAAAGACATTTACGGACTTGTTTTACTGGTCTGCTAGCTCGATATGAAGAAGTAGCAGATCAAGCAAGTTAAATTAATTATTGAAAAATTCTCGCTTTGTGCGCTTTCGTTTGTCATGACCAACTCAGTCGCTTAAGAGCCCAATTTTTACATAAGGCAGAAAAACAATTTGGATTGTTTAAGAATTGTAGACAAAAATTTTTTCCTTCCCTTTTAAAGAATCATAGTTAATCGCAAAATTTTAGTTAATCGCAAGTTCCCTTTTAAAGAATCATAGTTAATCGAATCATAGTTAATCGCAAAATCATAGTTAATCGCAGAATCATAGTTAATCGCAAAATCATAGTTAATCGCTATCGGGTTGTCGATGCCAACGTTGTACTATTATTTATGAAGTTAAAATAGATTTTTTGCCCTTGATATTAGGTCTGTTACTGATCAAACACTCGGCTATGCCCAAATAAGATGCCTGAGGATGTCTACATTTTTAGGAGAGGATAATTTCGACTTCAATTAATACTTGATGCACTGGATAACTTTTTTCTTTCGTAATGAGAAATCAAGGTTCATATATAACTATATTACTTGGTATCCAACATATCCGTGATTTCTATCTTCCTGGTTCCCACGTGAAAAATTCTGCTTTTCATCTTCAGGCAGACTGAAAAATTCTGCACACACTTTGTTCACATCTTTTACTTCATCTGAAGTCAAGCCTGTGTTTTTGAGATAGAGGAAGCCTGTATTTTTGAAAGCAAACATGACATGTTCTCCGACCAATTCTAACATTTCCAGATTCAAATCATCGTCGTCAGTTGAGGTAGAAAAGAAAGAGAAGTCTATTGTAGGAATGAATTCAGGTTCACACTCAGCTTCAAAAGACATCGCATCTGAAATTATAATTTTTTAACCAGACGCAACCTACGGAGATAATTAGGAGGCTCGTCCACCAAAAACTCAAAAATCTACCCTAGAAAAATTATTTTTTTTTGCTAATTTATTTCCCAATACACCAACTATCTAGGTGTCGAGAGCCTTGCTGATTGCAGAGAAATTCTCCTTAACTTTGCACTGCTGCTTAATAATTTTAGTTCTCGGAGATTTGCGAAAGAAATTTTGATGACAAAGGCTGTTTAAAACTTCTTTTAAGAAACTTCTCTAAAGGGCAACACAAGAACCCAAACAAGATGCCTCAGTTTTCTTAGATATATGAGTCTAATAATCATTTAAAACAAAAATTTTTTTACAAAAAAAATTTTCTTAATCCCAGAGAATTCTTGTATTTTTATTATCTATTTCATATAGTGCAATTGAAAAGCAGCATAAGAATCATAGAAAATTTGTGTAATAGAATCATACAAAATTTTTGATAATTTTGTACTACTTCAGAAAACTCAAAGCATGCCAACTATTAAAAACATAACAAACGGAACTTTAGATAAAAACGATAATCACATATTAAATAAAAATCAATGCTTATCTTTGAATACCTAACTAATAAAGTCAGTGTACTTTCCTATTCTACATAGGCAAAATGGATTGAAGATTCTCTAGACGCCAAAAAAACTTTCGCTCGACGATTCATTTTTCAAAGGAAAATGAAAAGGAATCAATTTTATCCATTTTTTCAAATTTATTAGAAAAAAATGAACCAACTTTTCTTAATCACGCCACAATTATGGCAGCAAAGACAAAATCGAGCTGGGATTTACTATTAATTTCTACTATCTGCTACCTAATCTAATGAACGACAGAACATTGCAACCATCGTATATTGATAAAAAAAAACTCAATGTGAATTATTTTCCCCATCTTTTTTTAAAATGTTCGTTTTTATTGATATCAGTTTTATTGTGCTATGTGGCATCACAACAGCTGTGATATATTAAGAATTGAATTTACTTGCGAACTGATTGTTTTTTTAAGCATCAGTTGTATTTCACTAGCTTCGTGACAGCACACGAATCACAAAGATACGATTTATTAGAAATTTGTTTTATCAGTACGGAATTATAAACCACCAAAAAACATTGAAACCATCATAATTATTAAAAAGTCAAAAAATCTCATGTAACCTTAGTATTTGATATCTGGGAGGGTCTGAGTATTGACAAAAATTAGTGAATAATGCAGATCAAATCAAAACTAGTCCTCTCAGAAATCGATATACTTTTCCAGTTTTTCTGAATCAAAACTCTTTTTCGATTAACGCAAAGTCCTGTTATCTGTCGTGCTATTACACAATTGTTTCGCAAAATGTTTGAAAAAATGTATTTTGTTTATTGTGTTCAAGTTTCCCGTAGACAATTTCTTCAGTGAAAAGCTCTCATTACAAATTTTCGTTGCAGAATTTCAAAATTATACTGCCTTTTGAACCAACGGTGGTAACTTTCATTCACCAACAGTGTTCGTTTTAGTTACAGCAACCGATTACTATTTATTAAGAAAGAAAAACAGAAAAAAAGTCACGCCATTATATAACGCCAGTAAACAAAAAGCAAACAAATTTGACAAAAAGCAAAGAACTAAACTAAGGCTTTAAAAACAATTGAAATCTAGAGAAAAAAAACAACTTGAATTTTTCAAGATCATTTATACTTCAGTTCATAAAATATTGAAATTTTGGTACAGGAATCTGGCTGCTCAACTGTTCAGCGTGAATTGACATTATGAATAAGCACTTTTTTCGATAGCAATTCTGAGAAAAAAATAGCAAAAGGAGATTATTCATAATGCAAGACAAATTTTTCTCTGCGACTAAATTTTGAGTGGTAAAGCTGAATCCTATACCGATCTACAGAGATCCTATGGTCTCTGTGTTGCTATGTACATCGCTAACACAAAAATGTATCGAAAAGTTCACAAACAAAAATGGCGAAACTGAACATAACATTGAAACTGTATACAATAATTAGCAGACTAGCGTTGCCGTTCCTTTTGAGCGACATTGCGAGTCTGCTTGTTATTGTATACAGTTTCATTGTCATGTTCAATTTAGTCGATTTTGTTGTTTTTTAAGAACTTTTTGATTTATTATTATGTTGGCGATGTTCTATAAAGCAGCACAGAGACCGCAAGATCTGATTAGTATTTCAATGAACATGCGGGAATATCCATGATTATAATAAATCATGCATGGTTATAATCAAAATAATTAAACAGAAATTTTATTTACAAAAATGGAAAGATTTAGAATACTATCTCAAAAAGGTCTGAAATAATTTTTCATAATTATTAATGATACAGAAGGAGCAGAGGGTGACGTAATCAAACACGCAGGTTGTCATACAAATCTCAATAGCCGCCACTATCCACTCAACAAATCTCAAATTAGGCCAGCAAAATTCTTGAGGGTAACATTAAAATTTACTTTTCACTAGCCACTAAACTACCCAATAGAAAATTTTAGTTCACGGAAAATATTCCAAAACATTTTGAGTGCGATACTTGAAAAAATTAAGGTAGCTGATTTATTAACTATTTATCAAGTGAGCGGACATCTGAGCGAAAAGAACATCACTTCTAGAATTAATTTCGGACTTGAAATGTTTTGAAAACTTTTCATCAGAAACTAAGATATAATAACTTCTTGATAAAAATTTTAATGGCTCCACTTCAACTGCAGTTGATGTATAATTGTACCAAATTCAAGTACAATTTTGGCTACCATATCAAGTCATTAACAATTGATAAATGATTTTAAGTGTTCATTTTGGTATGAAACAACCCCGTACTTGTATTTTCAAAATAAAACTCTCCTCAACTAGAATGAACGATGGAGTAGCATACAAAAAAGAGATGGCCACCAAAACCTTATTGCAACTACTTTACTCATCAATTTTACCTTTCTTGGTTTTTCCTGAAAAAACGCCAAGAGCATCAAGGTACTTTCATTTTTCAAAATTAAAAAAAAATTAAAACTATTCAAAAGTTTTTGACATTAACCATTTTTGGAGATTTCAACATATTGAGCAAGGTGAAGTAGAGTGGACACAAAAGATCCGCAACTTTTACCGCGTAAGATCTGATGAGGCACTTGTTGCACAATGTTCTCCTAAAAATTCTGACAAGATAAAATTTATCCTAAGAGATTTTCAACCACATCTCAGACAGCAAGATTTATGCACTCAGAACGAAGAAAAACTGGCTTTTTATCGCGTTAAATTTGTTAAGAAGATGTAAATGATAAGCGCTCCATTGGCAAGACGTTCATCGTTCAAGATCTGATAGTAAAAAAATTTACAACCAAGAAATTGACAGGAAGTTCTCGTTCGTTTTTTTCCGACCCACTTTAGTGAGGGAGGAACTTTAAACTCAACTGGTTTTTTGTTGTTCAGTCAATTTTCACCGATCGAAATATTCAACGTACAGAGTTGTGAGTGGTATTATTAGAAATCTTGTTAATCGTAGATTACCAAAACATACCCAGCAGATTTCCGGAAGATAGCCGCCGTTGATTCCAATAAGCATGATTGGGATTGAAAGAATATAAGATAATGAAAAAAAAAGATTTTTGTACAAAAACATTTTTTAAGTCCCATTTATTTTGATGGCATTTCGTAGCTGAACATTCTTCTGTTTCTTAGAGAGAGGCTACAGGGGCTACTATCATTGCGAATAAGCATTAGAGATGGTAACTAAGACTTATAGGAACGACGTTCAAATAGCGGGCATCTAAAATTGGGCTTTATGGGTTTATCCCGTTTCTATTTCTGACTTCAATTTTTTATACTGACTCTGTTCATTTTGAATTGCTTTGCTGAGCAACTGATGTTCAAAAGCACTTTCAGCAGAATGAGAGAAACTAGCCTAGAGAAGTCAAAAATATTTCACGCAAAATGTTGAAAAAGCGGCAAAATGAGGTAAAGCGAAACATTTTTTTTGTTCGACTAAGTAAAAAAAATTAGGAGCGCTATAATAGCCGACTGAGAAGATGAGGGCGGCTATTAATTAAAAAATCTTTTGAGTTTCACTTTTTTCCGAGAGGTAACGGAGGTTTAGAGTTTTGTCTAGCCTCGCTTCCTTTGTTTTATTTGTTTAACGTTTAAAAATTGAAGAAAGTGCCCAAATTGTTTGAACTTACTCTTTCGTTCTGTTCTTAGTTTCTTTCTGTTCATCTTTCTATTGTACTAATCTTCATTATGTTCAAATTTTCAAGAAAATTTGCACCAATATCCTTCTTTACCCCACTTCATCTAAACTAACATGTAGCGAAGATTAAAAAAAACTGCTAAACAATCTCCGCTGACTCTCCACTTTTACATGAGGTTCCAAACAATTTGGCGGCATTTCGCTAATTCAAATAAATATTAACCAAAAGTGCAACAAATGTGTTGGATACATTCAGAATTTCGTTTGCCAAATAATGTATAAGGCAAATGTTTGGAACAATCGCGTTTTCTAACAGCCCTGCAGCGATACTAGAGAAATTTTTGCTCTTATCGTTGATTTTTGCAATAAAAAAGGATTCTGATTGTATTATGGCTCTGCCCTTTCATAAAAAATTTTGAACAACAAGGTTCAAAAAAGAGAGATCCAATTTATGTTCAAATGACGCTCTATAAAAAAAAATGTTTTCTGAAAACTCAGTTTTTAATGGCACCGAAAAAAAAGTTTTCTTAATTATTTCATGATCTCTCGAATTTCGCTACCATTTGTTTTTTTTGTAGAGTACTCACTGAGTCCAATTATTGGAAGGCCTCATTAACTGTCGGATGAGCTATTAGTACAACAACCTAATGCAGTCAGTTAACATCCAACGGTTTTTTGCTAATAAAGCCTCACAATTAATCAAAATTCATGATTTAATTTCGATATATTGACGTATTTGTAAAAAAAACGTTCGGAACCGTTTCGTTCAATTGATGAGCAACAATAGCCAGGCTGATTTTGGTCTAATTGTGGAGTTTTAAAGTATTACATTCCAAGAATTAATTGGAGTGTAATGGGGTGCTGTTCTTTGTAAAATTAGCCTTTTTTGTTTTTTTTTGTATTTAGTATAGCGATTTTAAATCAAAGCTCATTCAATGAAAGATAAAATCGCGTGCAATTGAAGGCCGATGAAAATCCATTAGAATTTCATTTATAAGCATATGGTTTTCTGTCTTCAAAACTGTGTTTGCTAAAAATCATTTGTGAAATTTGGAGTTCTCTCTGTATTTGTTATTTTGTATTCTTTCAAATTAGTCGCACCAATCACAGGTCTAGATCGCTTCCTAAGCAGATAAAAATTAATCGATTTAGTTAGCTAGTTAAAAGCATATGTTAAGAAATTACAAAGTTATAAAAAACATTAGTTTTTGAGTGTTGCCGCTTTATATTATTTCCTGCACCTTGTAGCATAGACTGAGCATAAAGAGATTTCGCATCTTCTTTCAAGTGAAAAGAAATGTAGTCTTCAGTGCTGTTTTATCTTTTAAATAGTGACTTTTTGGCTTTGATACGAGTTTTCAATTTTTTGATTTTTGGACATTTTCTCATTTTTGAGGTTCATTTGCGCTGTCTTGTCACAATATCACAAAAATCACAACTTAGATATTAACCTAAGAGTGTTGACAAGTTTCAGTGGCTCTCTATCGAGGTAAAAAGGAGGCTATTGAATGATATAGTCAATAGCTAATGATTTTCACGTTAATGATTTTCAAAGTTAATTGTGTTCAAAAAGTATAAACGAATTTTTTAACTTTGCCCTTTTTGTTCTTATCTACATGTTAAATGTTTTTCACAAAAACAGGTCCCAGCTCTTCTCTGATGATAAGAAAGTTGATTTAATTATTTTAGATTTTATCTAATGCTAATTTGATTTTTTCAAGTTCTTTTTAACTAGATAGACATTGAGTTTGGGTCTTAATTAAGGCTTGTTGTTTTTAGTTGATATTGATGTTCGTCTTGTCCCGTATGCTCTTTAACGAGAGGTATCATCGGTCCTCTAATTATGCATTATTTAATTTGTGCAATGGTTAAGAGTTAAAAGCTATTTTTTAAAATTATCAAATTATTTTTGAAGACACAAATTTTTGAAAGTTTTTATCTGTTCCTTTTTTTGGTAGACAATTAGGTCAAAAATGTTGTTGAACGTCGTCGGAATATTACATAATGTGCAAAAGCACATTACTGCGCGTCTGTTTTGTAATTATTGGTTAATAAAACAAAGCATGACAGCTCAAAGAAAAAAGAGCCCCTCGAGTTCACTTTTTCAAAGTAGGCGTGACATTATGTGTTCTTGAACAATTATTTGTCTTCCGAACAAATCTGTGCTATTTAGTACAAACTTGGATGAATCTTGAACAGGTCGCTGTTATTGCAAATCTTAATTTGCTCAAAATCCTTCTGGAGAGCTAACAAAAAAAGAAATTTGTACTGATCTATAAGGTTCTGATTCATTCGAAACTCTTGATACTGTGATTGCCATAAATTCAATTTAAAATTTCGATTAAGAAACTCACTTAGAAAATTCAATTATTATAGAAGGGTAAACATTCAAAAAATTGTCAGTTTTGTTTCTCCAAGACGATTGAGTTGACCCCTACAAATGATATTCCCCGAAGATGAATTGTCAAATTTTTCCGTGAACAAATTTACCAAGGCATAAAAGAGAGCGCAGAAAGGCAACCTTTGAGTAATTCGATGTGCAACAACAACGGATGAAAAAATGAGTACTAAGGCAACAGCCATCCGTAGTCCTGAAAAAAAAACTTTCCATCCCGGGTAATTCTTTTTGAGCTCTGTCATGTATTTCATCTCAATTACGCTCAGCTGCAAGTACAGTGTGTTAATATTGTAACTTAAAACATAATTGTTACAAGATCATACGCACTCAAAACCTCCTGAATTCAGGATATAGCTGCGGACAGGATTTTCAAAAAAAGCAATCGAAATCAACGGTTTAACGTCAACTATTTGACCACTTAGATCTTTTCAGCAATATCCCCTTCGGTACCTAGTAGAGAATTGCCGCCCCATTCTGTGCTATACTCTGCAACAATATTATTCGGCCTACAGTTTAGATAGCCGGATATCAGTTTCAGCGCAATTGCTGACCGCTGTTCTCGGCCATGCCTCTCATGCGTTGTCGCATTTAATCTGGAAATCGCGGAAGGGTTATCGCGAAGAAGCCGCGACGCGCGCCAACCAACCCGCTACCTAAAACTCTTTTCGCTTTGTATTCCAACTCGGCAAAATGCCAAATCATGGCGCATTTTTTTCTATTCGATTGAACATAGTAGTATGCGCATATGTGGAAAGCTATTGAAGAATGGCCTCCCTATTGCAGGAAGCAATTGTTAAAAAGATCTGACTACTTAAAATAACTGAAAAGGTAAACCAGTCATGCAAAATTATCTCGCAATATTTAATTTTAAAAGCCGAATATTTGAATTTAATCGCATATTCTTGGTTTCAGGAAACGATAAATTTTAACCTAATTGTTGGCAACGTTAGCTTACTGCAAATACGGTTACCCTCGCTTATAATCTATTGAAATCTCTCGCTTATATTCTACTGAAGAATGGCCTCCCTTTTGCAGGGAGCAATTGTTAAAAAGATCTAACTACTTAACATAACTGAAAAGGCAATCCAGTCATGCAAAAATATCGCGCAATATTAAATTTTAAAAGCCGAATATTTGAATTTATTCGCATATTCTTGGTTTCAGGAAACAATAAATTTTGACCTAATTGTTGGCAACGTTAGCTTACTGCAAATACGGTTACCCTCGCTTATAATCTATTGAAATGACTCGCTTACAATCTATTGAAGAATGGCCTCCCTTTTGCAGGGAGCAATTGTTAAAAACATCTGACTACATAACATAACTGAAAAGTTAATCCAGTCATGCAAAATTATCTCGCAATATTAAATTTTAAAAGCCGAATATTTGAATTTATTCGCATATTCTTGGTTTCAGGAAACGATAAACTTTGACCTAATTGTTGGCAACGTTAGCTTACTGCAAATACTGTTACCCGTACCGAACTCCAAGTGTAAATCAGTATTGGGCAATTGTAAATGCAAGTCTCCGGTGTAATACATTCTCGCCTTCAATTCGCTTCTTTCAAGCGTATGTTAACGGCGCAAAAGTCAATATTTCACCAGTCGTACTGGCGCAGGAGGGAAAACAGCTATGGAACGAGAGGTTGTGTGTTCAATCCCCGCACGGAACTTTATTTTTACACTTGGCCCAAGTCGGACCATTGTAAAATCAGACTGAATGCAAGTCTGACATGAATCAGTCCAAAAAATGGCATGAATCAGTATGATTCAGCAATGATGAAAAATTGCATTTAAACTGGCCCAGTACTGAAACGCACTTAGAGTTAGCAAGGGGTAGGTTAATGTTGAGAATGATTTGTTAAATGTTGAGTCCAAAAACTTCTAGAAGGCGCTAGAAAAACCTGATCCTAGAAACAGGACTCTATGCTATAACGGAAAACGAATCAGGGGGTTTGTCAGGGGGTTTGAAACAAGGAATCAGTTTTGTTTCTCGAAGACGATTGAGTTGACCCCTACAAATGATATTCCCCGAAGATGAATTGTCAAATTTTTCCGTGAACAAATTTACCAAGGCATAAGAGAGCGCAGAAAGGCAACCTTTGAGTAATTCGATGTGCAACAACAACGGATGAAAAAATGAGTACTAAGGCAACAGCCATCCGTAGTCCTGAAAAGGAAACTTTCCATCCCGGGTAATTCTTTTTGAGTTATGTCATGTATTTCATCTCAATTACGCTCAGCTGCAAGTACAGTGCGTTAATATTGTAACTTAAAACATAATTGTTACAAGATCATACGCACTCAAAACCTCCTGAATTCAGGATATAGCTGCGGACAGGATTTTCAAAAAAAGCAATCGAAATCAACGGTTTAACGTCAACTATTTGACCACTTAGATCTTTTCAGCAATATCCCCTTCGGTACCTAGTAGAGAATTGCCGCCCCATTCTGTGCTATACTCTGCAACAATATTACTCGGCCTACAGTTTAGATAGCCGGATATCAGTTTAAGCGCAATTGCTGACCGCTGTTCTCGGCCATGCCTCTCATGCGTTGTCGCATTTAATCTGGAAATCGCGGAAGGGTTATCGCGAAGAAGCCGCGACGCGCGCCAACCAACCCGCTACCTAAAACTCTTTTCGCTTTGTATTCCAACTCGGCAAAATGCCAAATCATGGCGCATTTTTTTCTATTCGATTGAACATAGTACTATGCGCATATGTGGAAAGCTATTGAAGAAAGGCCTCCCTATTGCAGGGAGCAATTGTTAAAAAGATCTAACTACTTAACATAACTGAAAAGGCAATCCAGTCATGGAAAAATATCGCGCAATATTAAATTTTAAAAACCGAATATTTGAATTTATTCGCATATTCTTGGTTTCAGGAAACGATAAATTTTGACCTAATTGTTGGCAACGTTAGCTTACTGCAAATACGGTTAACCTCGCTTATAATCTATTGAAATCTCTCGCTTATAATCTACTGAAGAATGGCCTCCCTTTTGCAGGGAGCAATTGTTAAAACGATCTAACTACTTAACATAACTGAAAAGGCAATCCAGTCATGCAAAAATATCGCGCAATATTAAATTTTAAAAGCCGACTATTTGAAGTTATTCGCATATTCTTGGTTTCAGGAAACGATAAATTTTGACCTAATTGTTGGCAACGTTAGCTTACTGCAAATACGGTTACCCTCGCTTATAATCTATTGAAATCTCTCGCTTACAATCTATTGAAGAATGGCCTCCCTTTTGCAGGGAGCAATTGTTAAAAACATCTGACTACTTAACATAACTGAAAAGGCAATCCAGTCATGCAAAAATATCGCGCAATATTAAATTTTAAAAGCCGAATATTTGAAGTTATTCGCATATTCTTGGTTTCAGGAAACGATAAATTTTGACCTAATTGTTGGCAACGTTAGCTTACTGCAAATACGGTTACCCTCGCTTATAATCTATTGAAATCTCTCGCTTACAATCTATTGAAGAATGGCCTCCCTTTTGCAGGGAGCAATTGTTAAAAACATCTGACTACTTAATATAACTGAAAAGGTAATCCAGTCATGCAAAATTATCTCGCAATATTAAATTTTAAAAGCCAAATATTTGAATTTATTCGCATATTCTTGGTTTCAGGAAACGATAAATTTTGACTTAATTGCTGGCAACGTTAGCTTACTGCAAATACTGTTACCCGTACCGAACTCCAAGTGTAAATCAGTATTGGGCAATTGTAAATGCAAGTCTCCGGTGTAATTCATTCTCGCCTTCAATTCGCTTCTTTCAAGCGTATGTTAACGTCGCAAAAGTCAATATTTCACCAGTCGTAGTGGCGCAGAAAGGAGGGAAAACAGCTATGGAACGAGAGGTTGTGTGTTCAATCCCCGCACGGAACTTCATTTTTACACTCGGCCCAAGTCGGACCATTGTAAAATCAGACTGAATGCAAGTCTGACATCAATCAGTCCAAAAAGTGACATGAATCAGTCTATCATAAGTATTTCATTCCAACTTCAACGGCTGGAAGTTGTATAGTTAAAAGGTTTAATGAGGTAACACAAGCAGCTGCCACTTCGCCTAAAGATCTAAGTGTAGCCATTTTGGGAGATTTCAATTTGCCCCACATAAATTGGGAAGAGTGTACAGCTAGAGTTGCAGATGAACAAGGTTTGGTTGATTCTTTGACGCAAGATTTGCTTTTGGAGCAAATTATCAGAACTCCAACCCATAGAAAAGGCAAACATTCTTGATCTAGTTTTTGTTACACACTCGGATGCTTATGACTACGAAATATTTGATTTCCCGCTTTTCGACCACAACCCTGTTTTAATAAACTACAAATTTGAGCCGATCCCTTTATCGACTTTTTCATCAGATTTTTCGGCTTGTAACTTTAATGAGGTTTTATTCAAAAGTAGCGTGTGTTCGCTGCACGTATCATTGTTCAGCGCAGACGAAAATTCTACTGAAGTCTGGCTAGCAGAATTACTATATTTAGTTTCATACTGCCTTGTTAGAAAACGCAGGAAGAGAAAGCAGTTCCCCTTCTTTTATAGCTCCCTAACGATGCACACGATCAACAAACTTGAAACAGCAAGACGCCAAAAGTGCTCCTCTACCAAACTCGAAAAACGATGTGAAAATCTTCATTGAGTTGGATAAAATGACTTTTATTGAATCCACAAATAACTTTACGACAATTGATGCTTTTAAAATGTTAAAATGTTTGGGTGTCCGAAATTCACTGCCAAATAAAATGACTTACCTTGAAAGTTCTGCTATGTCAGATTTAGAGAAAGCTAATCTTTTAAAAATCTTTTTTCATTCTGTTTACTAAAAACGTTCTACTACTACTTCTGCTCAGAATGAAATTGAGAGTCCAGATATCCAGCTGTCTGATTTACTCGTGACACCTGCACAGGTCGGCATTTTACTTGAAAACGTCCCTCCAAGCACTATCGCTGTTGCAGACGGTATTCCCCCATTCATTCTCAAGAACTGCGCTGTTACATTAGCTCATCTAGTTCATTTAGTGTTCAGTAACATCCTATTTCTCCGCAAGTGGCCAACAATTTGGAAGCGTTCCTTCATAACCCAAATCCACAAGAAGGAGTCAAAAAAACAGAGTTGAGAATTATAGACCCATTTCCATATTACCTCGATTATCATTAATATTGAAGAAAATTCTATTTGACTTCCTTTACTCGAAATTCCACTATAAATTGAGCAGTAGGCAGCACGGCTTGAGAAAAAGACACTCAACAATTACTTAACTGCTCGTTTTTCTTGACGAAATTTATACAAACTATGACAAGAACGTCGAACAGGTTGTCATTTACTTGGATTTTGCGAAAGCTTTTGACAATGTAGACCATGCAATCTTGCTTAAAAAGCTATCGTTGTACGGTCTCGACAATGATTTCTTGCAGCTTATGTTCTCTTATTTAACCGGAAGAAAACAGCGTGTTAACATCAATGGAATATTGTCAGATACGATTACCAGTGGCGTTCCTCAAGGTAGTGTTCTTGGACCTCTGCCATTTTTAATTTACATCGATGATATGTCATCACTACCGGAAAGTTCCAGCTGTTTTTGTTTTGCAGATGATACCAAGTTGTCATGTGCCACCTCTGACTTTTTTACTGACTGCCAGAGAGATCTCAATAAACTTGTAGACTGGTCTTCAGAAAATTCTTTGAAATTTAACGCAGAGAAATGTGTTTATATTCATATCTCAGAAGCACACAAATGCGATTTCAAGATAGACCAGATTTCTTTACAGAAAGTGCACAATACAACCGATTTAGGTGTTGAAAATTGTAGCAATTTAAAGTGGAGTAGGCATATACGTATTAAGCTAACGAAAGCTGAAAGAAGTTTCAATTGTCTCAGACACAATGCGCAATATAGCCTACCAAACAAAGTCAAGCAAAATTTGTACACATCATGCGTTTTATCTATTCTCCTATACGCCTCTGTAGCGTGGTTTCCCGATAATGATCACTTGAGATTATTAGAAAAATTCTACTGGAAAGGATTGTGCTGGTGTTATGGAAAACGCAATTACATTTCAGGCCTACAGTATTCAGACAACATACCCATCTGCTATCAGCAGAGATCTTCGATTTTTTATTTCCATTATGTTAGGGAAAACTTGTATTAAATTTGAGGATTTTTTCACGCTCAAGATCAATTCCAGGATTTTAAGAAGCGAACACTCTAACCAACTTGTCATCGACCCAACAAAAAAGAAACTAAACTCTCCGGTGTAATACATTCTCGCCTTCAATTCGCTTCTTTCAAGCGTATGTTAACGGCGCAAAAGTCAGTATTTCACCAGTCGTAGTGGCGCAGGAGGGAAAACAGCTATGGAACGAGAGGTTGTGTTCAATCTATTGAAGAATGGCCTCCCTTTTGCAGGGAGCAATTGTTAAAAACATCTGACTACATAACATAACTGAAAAGGTAATCCAGTCATGCAAAATTATCTCGCAATATTAAATTTTAAAAGCCAAATATTTGAATTTATTCGCATATTCTTGGTTTCAGGAAACGATAAATTTTGACTTAATTGCTGGCAACGTTAGCTTACTGCAAATACTGTTACCCGTACCGAACTCCAAGTGTAAATCAGTATTGGGCAATTGTAAATGCAAGTCTCCGGTGTAATACATTCTCGCCTTCAATTCGCTTCTTTCAAGCGTATGTTAACGGCGCAAAAGTCAATATTTCACCAGTCGTAGTGGCGCAGGAGGGAAAACAGCTATGGAACGAGAGGTTGTGTGTTCAATCCCCGCACGGAACTTTATTTTTACACTTGGCCCAAGTCGGACCATTGTAAAATCAGACTGAATGCAAGTCTGACATGAATCAGTCCAAAAAGTGGCATGAATCAGTCTATGATTCAGCAATGATAAAAAATTGCATTTAAATTGGCCCAGTGCTGAAACGCACTTAGAGTTAGCAACGGGTAGGTTAATGTTGCGAATGATTTGTTAAATGTTGAGTCTAACAACTTCTAGAAAGCGCTAGAAAAATCTGATCCTAGAAACAGGACTCTATGCTATAACGGGAAAGGAAACAGGGGGTTTGTCACCGAGACATCGAATCATTTCATGAGGGTATATGTCACCCAGAAGTTGCATCATTTCCCGGAGCGTATGTGTAATTTGCCAAAAACCACATAAATAAGGTATACACTTTGCCTCGGAAAATTTAGAGATCGCCTCATGAAATGCATAAATTATAAGGCTATAAGCGTTTTGCGTTCGTAGATCTTGCATGTAAATTGCGTTATTTCAAAATGATGCGAAAAATGCGACATATACCCTCATTTCTTACTAATGCTAAATAAATCCAAATAGAGGCATCACATGAAGGTATACGAACAACACCTCTAATTCCCTTCTGCAATCAATTTTTTTAAAAAAAATGATGTTAGTTTAAATGAGAAATGAGCTGTGAGAAAAAATTTCACGAAACTCATTTCTTTTGCAAGGGGTCCATTAACCATAAAAAAGAAATCAGGAGTGGCATTTAAGGAAGAATATTGATGTTGAAGTAAGGTTCATATTTTACATTGATAAACAATCTAAAAAACGAGAACATGTGGTTCAGCAAAAAAGGCACATTCAAAACCGCTCTTCTCATATTTCATCATTTGCCCTTTAATATTTCCTAAAAATTTTGCTTAGTTTCTGCATTGTAAGGACGACTAAAAACTCAATAATATTTTTCCCGCATAAAGTTTGGTACCAAGGCATGAAAAAGGTTTAAACGGAAAAAACTTTTGAAATCGTAAAAAAAAAACTTAATTGACAGAGCTTTGGCTTAAGATCACCAAAAAGGCACAACTTGAATGGAATTTTTTTAAAAAAAGAGAATAAATCCCAATGTCGTGGGGAAACGAAAACTTTTAGGAAAGATGCTAACTCTAATAAAATACTAACTCTAATGAAATACTTATAAAACACTAACGGCAACACCATCTAATGCATCGATTTATATAGATTCAGTGCTTAGTCAACTAATGTCCAAACGAGAAGTTATTGGTGATTGCTCTAAGCATATATAAAAAACAAGGTTGAGGCCTAAGATTTATTCACAGTACAAAAAAAAATTGGACTACAAAACATTAAAAATAACCAGTATCAGTTTTCAAGTTCAAAAAATTAGTTCAAGTTCTTCGTTACGAATCGAAATTGATCTCAAATTCAACAAAGTCAGCTGAGGAAGCCAATGAGAAGAAAGTGTAAGAAATAGACTCGCATAACTAAACAATCGACTAAAACATCATAACACTTTTTAACAACTAAATGAAATAACGCGCTGAAATAACACAAAAAAGCAACGAAAATATATGCACCCCGTTTTCCTTACTAAATTTCAATTTGAATTAATTAAATATTAATTGAAAAATTTTAAAAGATATAACAGGCAATCGTCTGATAAAGCAAGAATGAGTGATAATTCGTGATAAAGCTAGCGCATTATGCCATTGTTGGATAGTTTTAGATGCAAATACTCAAACTTCGAAAATCTATCACAGTATTAGAAAGAAAAAACAGATCATCTTTTAATCAGGCTATTAGTTTTTTGCCCGATTGTTAAAAATAGGCTATTTCGGGGAAAAATCATCATAAATGCAATAGGGTATTGATACTGCCGTCGATCAAAATGTTTCATCTGTCCAATTTTAATAATCTTAAATGCAAGCACTGTTCGTTAATTTGAAATCGTAAAAATAATTAATTGCCGACTGGCTTTGCATCTGATTTTTTTCATAGTTGTCGAATAAGTGTTTCCAAGCTGACGATACAATTTCATGCTAACGTTTTTATTAGTTTACAAAACTAAACTTAGTAATCAAGTATGGTAAAACTATGTCGCAGTACTAACTTCTAAAAAGTTATGTTCTGGTAAAAAAAAACGGTGCCAGTTTACTTATTCCACACTGAATAATGACTATTTAAAACAAATTGATTGCAAATTTAACCGACTGACTTCCATAAGCATACCGTTGAGCGCAAAAACGTTTGGGAAGCAAATAAAGAAAGGGGTCAAAAATTTACAAAACATGACGATCTCTAGTTATATTTTAGCATATATTTATGGGAAACCTAAGGCAATTAGAGCTCAGAGCTAAGGCAGTTTGCGCCCGAGGCTGAGATCTAATTGCTGAAGGATTCCCAAAATTATTTACAAATAATTTAGACCAAAATTTAGACACAATTTCAGCTAATTTAGATCCAGAACTATTTTCTAACTAATTTAGACCAATTTTTTAAATCTTGATCTCGTAACCGTGGAACTTGCTATTCTAACTGCTAAAAAAATGTTCTCATTGTTCCCCGAGGTGAGATTATAAGAAGAGCAGTTAAAAATTATTTCTGCAAGATGATGAGATCTTATATACTCACTGTTCCAAAATCGATTATTTTTCCCTGTTAAACCAAAATGCAGGAGAAACAAACTTTCAAAATACTGCTACATTTTTTAACCTATTAGTTTTCTTTCGAAATAAATAAATTTTTCATCTTGATCTACTAACTGTGATACTTGTTATACTCACTGTTGATAAATGGGTTCTCAATGTTGCCGAGGTACAAAAACTGCCTAATATGCGCTTTGTGAAATTTGTTGCAGAAAACACTACTTTTTTTCAGTATTTCACTATTTCCCTCGAGTGAATTTGAGAAATTCCCGTGCAAATACCAAAATACTCATTTTTCAAGTTCGCATCAGTTTTGACGAAAAAAACCGCAAAATGACATTACTGCGATCATTACTCTTGTTGTAGATTAAGAAACCCATGATCGCCCAAACGATTGCCAATAGTGTCATAACTCCTCTTTTTGGTAAAAAGAGACGAATGGCCAGGAAAATTTTATACGAAAAACAGAAAAAAGCAATATTAAGTTCTGGTTCATACACTTTTCTTCAGCAGCAGTTAAAAAAAAGTTGCAGTCGGCATGTAAAAAAGTGTGGACAAACTGTAAACGTAACCGAAAATATGCAAAAAAAGATCACCGCTTCCTGCCTTTTGCAAATTAAAATTTGTTCGTTAAAATTAGGATTATTAATGTTTACTTGATTGTCTGTCTAAGCGATGTTTTCCTGCATGAATCCCATTGTCTTCAATTTCACCCGGCTGATATCAGGTGAAATTAAGGTTTGAGAAACAACTAGCAGCTAAATGAAGATGATCATACTCATTATTCACCAGGTAAACAAAAGCAAACATTTTCTTTTAAATTTTGTTTATATCACTGTTACCCAAGTGCAAGATAATTGTGAAATTGAAATGATTCACACAATTCCTTCAATTCAGGGGGACGCAATTCAATGACCAAAGACCCAACATTCGACTAGTTGGGTTCCAAATTGAGTCGTTCCAGACACCTTCTCGGATGGCCTGTGGGGTAATGTGCACTCAAAACCCACTCTGTATTTCTTACAACTACTGTTCTAACAAAATCTGTGAACTTAATTCTGAGGACATAAAAACCCAATTGAGCGCAACTGAGGAGGATACAAATTGTGTGTATGAGGGCATGACAGGAGAAACGCAACCATACTGCAAAGATGGAGACTCATTCAAGCACATTCAAGTATGACCACTTTGTAATTTTGTCAAAGACTTAATTTTTATCAGAAACTTAACTTTTTATCAGAGACTTACTATTGTCCCTGTCGACTAGTACGGGAAACCAAGTCGCACAAGATATAGCGCTGAAAAATGATTGGTTGGGGAAGTGGGGGATGATTTCGAATATTGTACTGAAGAGAGTGTTCAATTGAATTGATCCAAAATGTTATTTGGAAAAGTTCGTTTAAAAAGTTATGATGAAAACTGTTCCACAGGATGATAACGACCCAGGTGTATGTCTAATCAATCGGAAGAGAAGAGATGAGGTGTGTTCAGAATGGGCATACTTCGAAGATTTGATCGATCCTCGATCAGATGACAAGAATCAGTTTGCGAGACATGGTTTATATCACCGACACGTGAACAAATCCTCACTTCGTCAATCTCTTCACGGAGGTTAATATGAAAAAAAATTAGGGCTCTATTCTGTCCCCCCCCCCCCGTTTTTTTACGCCCCCCAGTTACAAATTTATGTTATTATATAGCACGTTACTAAGTAAAAAAATAACACGTGCGCCTGGGGGCGCAAAAAACATAAGCCCACTAAGCTGGGGGGGGGGGGGGGGGGGCAAAACATAATAGATCCAAAATTGGCTTTTGCTTCACGCACTTTTCAGAACAGCATGCATAGTTAAGAACTGTTTACCGAATTGAAGATATTCTTAGCTATTTACGACTTGTAGGGCTTATTATTTGCTTATCACCATTCTTCGATCTAAGTACAATTTAATCTATTTTCTGTTTTGATATTATCTAAGCAATTTTTATTTCTGGAAGGTTTTTTAAGAATGTAAGTCGCACCTTTCTATACGCTCTTCTATTTCGTATCAGCAGCAATGATTAAAACGATGCTCGAGCTTATTTGCTTAAGACAAAGTTTCTGTCTACTTTTCCTTACCAATACATTGCACAAGTTACATTTACTCGCGTAAATTTACTCGAAATGTACACGATCATGTCTTCAAGTTAGGGTTGTAAGCGTGTGGGCATTTTTTTAAAGTACTCAAATTTAGTTGAAATTTGGTTTAGGGTTGGATACATCAGTCGCATTCATTCCGATGCCTATATGGAGCAAACGTATAAAAAAGTCAAAAATTTTGTCAATGCTTTGCATGTTAACAGTATCAATGTAATACAGTTTCAATTAGACCGAGAAGCCTGATGATTAATTTCACAATTTTCCTCAGACTACTTATTATAGATTAGGAAGTTTTGCAACTGAAATACCCATATCACGGTTCACAAGAACTAACATAGCTGGCAGATTGCCGGAATAGCTGCGAAATAGACTTGCGTGCTGTAAAATACAGATGGAAAAAGATACAGACACGAGTTGATAGAAGTTATCGCCGCCGCCTAAAAAACTTACAAGTTTAATTCATAGGAGGTTATTTTTGGGTGCAAAAAATGTTTCACTGCCGCGGCTCGAACAGCCGATCTCCTGATTAACAGCCAGACGCCTTTACCACACGGCTGTCGGACCATACAATCTTTTTTCTTACAATCAACTTTGTTTTAGCAACAGACAACGTCTGAATAACCGCAATTTAGGTCACGCAGAAAGCGTGAAATCAAGCGCGAAAAAACCATTGAAGCAGTGACGAGACAGAATGTTGTAGAACAAGTGTAAAACGAAAATGGAGCGTCAGACGACGAAACAAAAAAAATAGCCGGTAGAATAACGGCAACGACTCGAATCGTCGTGCATTATAATCTCTAACCTAACCTTACCGAAATCAGAGTGTTTTAAAAATGCCAACAATTTTTTAGGTGCGGTGGGAGCTAGATGGGGTGGGTAGATAGGTTGGGGAGGTGGGTAGTGCTGGGGTAGTTGAGGGGGCGGGGGTAGGTGGGGTTAGTTAGGTGAAGGGAGGGGGTAGTTTGGGGGGTAGGATAACGTGGGGGGGGGGAGTTGGGGCGGGGGGGGGTAGTTAGGTGGTGGGTAGATAGGTTGGGGAGGTGGGAAGTGCTGGGGTAGTTGGGGGCGGGGGTAGGTGGGGGTAGCTATGTGAAGAGAGGGGGTAGGTGGGGGTAAGTTGGGGGGGGGGGGGGGGGTGCGGGGGGCGGTGGGGTAGATAGGTGTTGGGGATAGGTGGTGGGGGGTATATAGGTGGTTGGGGGGGGGGTAGATAGGGGGTGGTGGGGGGAGGGGTAGATAGGTGGGGGGGGGGGTTGTGGTTTAGTTTAGATAATTAGGGGTGACTTAAATAGGAACAAAAAATCTCAAAATGACCTCTTCACCTTGAACATTACCAGCAGTTCCTAATTACTATACATTACAAACGAAGCTAGTGTTAAAGTCCAATGTTCGAAAACAAAAGTCAACAATCAAAAACGGAGGTAAAGGCTCGAACAGAAAGTCAAAATTCAAGTCGTGAACAAACTTGCTTTCTGCAAAAAAACATAGCCGGTAGAATACCGGAAACGACTCGAATCGTCTCCCAAAATAATCGCTACACTAACTTGCTCAAAATCAGAATATCGAAAAAAACACCAGAAATAACAAAAATAGTAGACCAACAAAACATAAAAAGCGTTAAAATTTTGTCAGTTCAGGGGTGTGGTTAGGTGCTGGTGGTGGGGGGAGGGGTTGGTAGGTGGGGGAGGTAGGTGGTGGTGGGGGTGTAGGTAGGTGGAGTGGGGGTAGGTACGTTGCGGGGGGTGCGTAGGTAGGTACGTGTGTGGGGGGGGGTAGTTTTTTGGGGACGGTGTAGGTAGCTAAATGGGATCAATTTTTCTCAAAGTGACCTCTTCACCTCAAATTACAGAATGTCACCAATTGCTATACATTACAAACGAAGCAACTGTTAATGTCCAATATCGTAAAAACCTGTAGAATATCAATACTCCTCTTGGAGTCGTAAAAACCAAGAGCACCGCAATATAGCTACGCTCAGCTTACAGCTTCGCAGCTATAATTAAGTCTTTCACTTGGGCCCTGAAGTAATAACTAATAAAAAAGAGCAATAATATTTTAAGTCAATGAAATGCTTAAATGGTATGTTACATTACCCATGAGTACAAATGACGGAATTCAAGTTTTTCCATCAACCTGGTCAATGGTTAACGCATAGTTTTTTATCCTAGATAACAGTGACCTTAAATGAGAACATGCGACGAAGTATTGTCACTGTTGTCAAATTTATTTCTGCAATATATCGCCACTGTTTCAGTATTACTGTTTCTTTAACTGTGCTCCTATAGAGAGAAAACTGCAGCAACTTGAAAATCTGTTTGCCGGTGCAAAATTTATCGCTTTTTAACTTTTCAAATTTTTTTCTATTCATTTATATACTTTTGAGCTTATTTTTGCAGCAAATATACACAATCCAAACACAGACACAGCCATGCTTGAAAAATGCTATTTTGAGAAATGCTATTTTGAAAAACGTTTTTCTCAGAAATTTGATTAGGAGTGAATTTATTTAGTTCAAATAGTATCGCCTGGTGCAATAGCATACTTATTTTGTTCCCACATAAAAAAACGTCCGTCAATGGGGCCAATGTTGACGTTAATGGTGAATTCCAGTACCTCGGTCGTCAAAACTTTCACTAGAATTGGTTAAAATTAAATTTCAGAAAAAAGAACGCTTTTTGAGTTGTCATTTTCTAAATTCTACCAAAGTTTTTAATGCTCTCGCCCTGAACTTCAATCACATTCATTCTAACAATCAAAATTGAACTGACTAAAGCACCATTTTCTTAAATCGAATACAGCGTTAAGATATCTAAAAAAAATAACTAAAATATTTAACAAAATGAGATCTAGACATTTTCTAGGAGCAAGCTGTGGCCTAATGAAGATATCTTTTGAGCAACTGGAAGTTCCTCGGGGCAGATGTGCATACTCAGTTGCCCAACAGGCAAGTGAGGACATCGGAGGGCGTCTGTATGACCGGCTGAATGGAACATATACACAAATCGAGCTTCTATGCGGTGCACTTGCGACCTATAATATGTGGTTTGGAATCGAAGAAGTGAGCGAAAACCATGTTCTTAATGCAAAACATAAGACCAAAATGTTTTCATTCTTTCAGAGAGTTGAAATTATTTAGAAAAAATCGTCCAATGTTCGATAACAAAAGTCAACAATCAAAAACGGAGGTAAAGGCTCGAACAGAAAGAAGTCAAAATTCAAGTCGTGAACAAACTTGCTTTCTGCTAAAAAACATAGCCGGTAGAATACCGGAAACGACTCGAATCGTCTCCCAAAATAATCGCTACACTAACTTGCTCAAAATCAGAATATCGAAAAAAACACCAGAAATAACAAAAATAGTAGACCAACAAAACATAAAAAGCGTTAAAATTTTGTCAGTTCAGGGGTGTGGTTAGGTGCTGGTGGTGGGGGGAGGGGTTGGTAGGTGGGGGAGGTAGGTGGTGGTGGGGGTGTAGGTAGGTGGAGTGGGGGTAGGTACGTTGCGGGGGGTGCGTAGGTAGGTACGTGTGTGGGGGGGTAGTTTTTTGGGGACGGTGTAGGTAGCTAAATGGGATCAATTTTTCTCAAAGTGACCTCTTCACCTCAAATTACAGAATGTCACCAATTGCTATACATTACAAACGAAGCAACTGTTAATGTCCAATATCGTAAAAACCTGTAGAATATCAATACTCCTCTTGGAGTCGTAAAAACCAAGAGCACCGCAATATAGCTACGCTCAGCTTACAGCTTCGCAGCTATAATTAAGTCTTTCACTTGGGCCCTGAAGTAATAACTAATAAAAAAGAGCAATAATATTTTAAGTCAATGAAATGCTTAAATGGTATGTTACATTACCCATGAGTACAAATGACGGAATTCAAGTTTTTCCATCAACCTGGTCAATGGTTAACGCATAGTTTTTTATCCTAGATAACAGTGACCTTAAATGAGAACATGCGACGAAGTATTGTCACTGTTGTCAAATTTATTTCTGCAATATATCGCCACTGTTTCAGTATTACTGTTTCTTTAACTGTGCTCCTATAGAGAGAAAACTGCAGCAACTTGAAAATCTGTTTGCCGGTGCAAAATTTATCGCTTTTTAACTTTTCAAATTTTTTTCTATTCATTTATATACTTTTGAGCTTATTTTTGCAGCAAATATACACAATCCAAACACAGACACAGCCATGCTTGAAAAATGCTATTTTGAGAAATGCTATTTTGAAAAACGTTTTTCTCAGAAATTTGATTAGGAGTGAATTTATTTAGTTCAAATAGTATCGCCTGGTGCAATAGCATACTTATTTTGTTCCCACATAAAAAAACGTCCGTCAATGGGGCCAATGTTGACGTTAATGGTGAATTCCAGTACCTCGGTCGTCAAAACTTTCACTAGAATTGGTTAAAATTAAATTTCAGAAAAAAGAACGCTTTTTGAGTTGTCATTTTCTAAATTCTACCAAAGTTTTTAATGCTCTCGCCCTGAACTTCAATCACATTCATTCTAACAATCAAAATTGAACTGACTAAAGCACCATTTTCTTAAATTGAATACAGCGTTAAGATATCTAAAAACATAACTAAAATATTTAACAAAATGAGATCTATACATTTTCTAGGAGCAAGCTGTGGCCTAATGAAGAGATCTTTTGAGCGACTGGAAGTTCCTCGAGGCAGATGTGCATACTCAGTTGCCCAACAGGCATGTGAGGACATCGGAGGGCGTCTGTTTGACCGGCTGAATGGAACATATACACAAATCGAGCTTCTATGCGGTGCACTTGCGACCTATAATATGTGGTTTGGAATCGAAGAAGTGAGCGAAAACCATGTTCTTAATACAAAACATAAGACCAAAATGTTTTCATTCTTTCAGAGAGTTAAAATTAATCAGAAAAAAAGCATGCCGCAATTTCTATACATTGCGCACTTACCAAAGGTGAGGCAAGGTTAAGAATCAGTAATAATTTGAAAACAAGTTTAAAAAGGCTAAAATTTCTTCAAAATTCGAGTCCCATTGAATGACTCAAAATTCGAGTCCCATTGAATGACACATTTTTGTTTAAAAACTGACACACATTTGGCAATAGAAGGATTACATTTAAGTCATTTCAACAGTTTCTTCACTCTCGCACCTTTTCTAAGTTTTGAAAACACCAAAACAGATTTTTGACTGAAAAAAAAAACATTTTTTTGGTCCTGTGTAAGCGATTACTCAACAAAAGAAAAAGGGTATTTAAGAAAAAAAAACGTTTAAAAAGTTTTTCTAATCTCCAATACGAGAAGATCTAATACGAACGAAGAGAGTAGACTCTCTTTTCTTACTACTTAAGTTAGAAGTCGGAATATAGAGGGAGTCATTTGAAGAGCAGAAACGGGCGGGAAAGAAGTTCTGTAAATGTGTAAATTAATCTATAATAAAAAGACAAAAAAACAAGAAATGGCAGACCACTTTATTCAAAAAATTTGGCCTTGATAATTTGAAGAAAAAAAGACAAAAAAAGGTTAAAAGAAAAAAGTGCAAAAACATCCAATTCCATAAAAACCTATTAGGTCCCACGGATTTTTTGGGGAATAATCCGATTAACAATAACCGGTTAGTATTACATGTTTTAACCTAATTAAGCTAATAATCTATCTCATACTGGGTTCTCTTGTTGAAGTATGGCCATGGTGTAAATGAATTCGTCTTACATTTAAAACTCGATACATATACTTAATTACAATTTCTCACATAGGTATTATAAAGCTATACAGTTTTTGTGACCGATTCAACAATTGGGTTGATATTGGGTATAGTTCCAATATTTGGGCAAAAAGTGTAAAAATAAGTCACATAGGTCACAAAGAAAACATTCAAATCAGCTACAATTCTATACTACGAAAACTTTAATGTGAAATTTGATTTCAAGGAAGCATTTCAAGGAAATCAAAATGCAATTGACCCGAGGAAACTCACAAAAGCTATTCCTTGTTAAACAGTCAAACAGTCTAACGCCAGAAAGAAATAGCAGTAAATTATTAGCAAAACCTACCTGAGAGTACACAAACAGGAATCCATCGTTTAGCATATTTTCCACCATATAT
Organism: Convolutriloba macropyga; assembly: GCF_964194025.1. Lineage (NCBI taxonomy): Eukaryota > Metazoa > Xenacoelomorpha > Acoela > Convolutidae > Convolutriloba > Convolutriloba macropyga. The sequence continues at coordinate 7,759,481 of NC_134470.1, forward strand.
TATTAAGGCTCTCGAAGAAAAATGTAAAAATACAAATATGTAGTTTCCAACTAGTTATAGAAACTGACAGAATACTTACTCTCTAATTTCTCCATGCTTCACACAGTATTAAGTAAAACTTCACTAGAATTAAAAAAATAGTTGGACGATAAATCTCTACCACAGATTTGAATTATTAAAAAAATGAATGACCAATTGTATAAAAAATTAGTGGTTCATCAACTCTTTTCCGTGTTGATACTTAGTTTGATCAGTGCCATTCCAAGCAATTTTCAAGCGTTCATAAAATCCAAGCTCCTTTATATTACCATAATCTAATTGTCTTTTGGCTTGATAAATTTGCCCAATTTGACCCTAAGTAAACTTTTTTCTCGCACCCAGTTGCCATCTCTTGTCTTCCTTCATATATCAACAAATCGTTAAAATTTTACTTTGTTAATTATTTATCAATCTCAAGGAGAATAAACGATGAGAAAGTCAAATTGATTTTAAAAAAAATCCTCAAAAGAATCACGCTATTAAAATTCCATTCATTAGTACGTTTAAGTTGACAACGCGTTATATATATATATATATATATATATATATATATATATTCTGATTAGAATCAGAAGCTGCAAAAACGTTCTACAGAATCACGCCGTCAGTAGCGAGGAAAGATGTCCTGTGCGCAAAATTAGAGTTTTTTCAATATCGTTGCTCTGCGCGCACACAGCACTGCTACCGCACACAGCACTGATTTAACTACTTTAATCTTAATTTTTGTTTAAATTTAACATTCTAACTATATCTATAATAGGGCTTTACCCTAAATTTTAACTATAGTGTAGTTCCTCGAGTAGGCAACTATGTTATGGTTTTGGTTTAAGTTAAGCTAGGGCTTTGGTTTTGGTTATAAGTCTTTGACTTTGTCTTTGTTTTTTGGGTTTGACTTAGACTTAGACTTGGATTAGAGTTAAGGCCTCAACCAGAGTCAGAGTTAGAGCCTTGGTTGTTGTAAAAGATCTACCGCTGACGCGCAAGGCATTTTACCCACTACTTGGGTGAGGTCTATTTTATATTTAAGAGCATGGCTTAGAAGGCTTTCACTTTTCTGTGTTCTCATATTGAACAAGGCAACAAACGTCACTTTTTGAAACGTTGGATCTGTTCAATGCGTTCGTATCTTACTTTTCACAGTGTTTTTTTAATACGCTTTAAGATGAACAGATCCAAAAGATTTTCCCGTTAGCTAATGTCTATCAATCATTGTAATGTGATCTGTAAAAAGTTATTGATTTTTAAAACTGCCAAAATGGCAATTGGATAATTTGAAACGTTGGATCTGTCAAAAATTGATTGTTTATCATTCTGATAACAGATAGAACCTTTCAGCGTTCACAAAACGTATCAGAATTTTGATTTAGTCTCGATATTCAAAAATAAATTGTTGAAGTAGTTTGAAGATATTTTGAGAACGCTTTGTGGTGAAATGTTGTTATTTTGAGACCGCTTTCTGGTGAAATGTACAGAAAGGAAGAGATTTATACCTAGGTACAAAAAAGATATTATTGAGCTATGAATAAACTATAAATATAGCTATGACTAAACCAATAACTATAACTATAGCTGAGGCTAAGACTATCTATTAATAATAAAACTAAAATTAATATTACTTAAAATATTATTATTAGTGAACACTATTGACTTAGTTTAAAAAATACTCATCTTTATTTTCGTATTTTTCTTATAGTCTTCATATCATTTAGCTAATTCATTATGTTCATCATTATCTGTATTATTATCCTTGATTGACTTAAGATAAATCTTATTAAAATTATCACGAAATTGCTTAGTTAAAACGTGCATCTGTGTATACAATATGATTTTATTTCAAATCTTACTGTTTGCTACTTTAAATAGAGAACCACACAAAGTAGCAGTAATAAAAAAGGTTGGTATAGAAAAGGGTATACCTATTTCAGTTACTGCAACTGTTGTTTGTTGCAGCTGTTGCTATAGATATAGATCACAATGCTGTTTTAGTTATCACTGCTATAATAATATAGGTTTTATATTTGCTTAGCTTCTTATCATAAATCTCAGTTTCTGCTTCATAATAGTTTTTAATATCTTTTATAATGTTAATATTATTAAACTTATTATTATTAGCTAGAATTTTATCATTTATGTCGTGCTCTGATAAGGTGTTAATATTAGGGTAGAGTAAAGGTCCACTAGGTTTAGTTTCTTCCACTTGAATTAACTAATTATTTTGCTAGTAATAGCCATAGTTAAAACTAAAGAGTAAAAAAATAACAATCTCTCATTACATCTTCATGATTAAAGTCATTTCTAGCCTCGCTTGTTCTTAATTGTCTACTAGTTTGCTTTCAAATAATATTGCTATTACATATTGTACTATTGTTTTTCTAGTTTGTAAAGCAGTTTCATTAAGGGCAAGCCTCGCTTCATTAACCAAGGAAGTACTGTTTTCATTAACCTCTTTAAATTCCCTTTACCAGTAGTAAACATACCATCTAACTGTATATTAGTAAGATTCTGATCAAACTTATTATTATCAAATTCTAGTTTCAATTGATTATATTTAGAAATAGTATCGGCAGCGGATTTATTCCAAAAATTAACTGTATGTGTATCTTCATTTGCTGATTTAATAAACTCATTAATGAGTTTATCATTAACTTGTGTTTTATTTAGTTGTAATGTTTTAATTGTGACTTTATCAAATTCATCTTTTCCTAATTCAGCAAGGTTTTTACTTAAAATATCTTAATAATTTTATTAGAAGAGGATAATAAATTGTTATCGCAATCCTAATTAACAACATCTTTTTCATCTGCGGGAGGGTGTACTTTCGCAGCTTTATAGGTATATTTCATATCAATATCATTATCTTCTAGGAATAATTTCTTAGCCTTAATTGTTGATCTGCACAGAAGCCCCGTGATAGACTGTTTGCTGATGTCTGTTTTCCTCGCTTGAATCTATTCCTTGTGATCTTTGTATTTGTTTACAGTAGGAACTATATCCAGCTTGCTGGCTTATGACCGGAGGTCTATACTTAATGATTCTAAGAGCTTATTATTGGAATTAAAATCAAAGTCAGATTTTAATAATTCCTGTTCATAGTATTTACCTTCTAGTACTTCTCCATTGATATCTTCAATTTTATATGTTGGTGGTTATGTTATTAGTACCTGATTAACTTTAAATAATTTTCCATTCCAAATAGATGTATATTCTTTAGAGAAAAAGTTACGTTTAACAGCATTCCTAACATGATCACCGACTTTGAGTTTGGGTTTCAAATTACTAGAAGTGATCTGCGAAATAATCTATTGGTAGTATCTAACCTTTTAAGACCTTCTCAGGATGATCAGAGGCATCAACGGGTGTTATATTTATTTTTGTGTGTTTATTATCATAAGCTACAACTGCATCATTTAATAGATTTACCCAATTACCGTCACCATTTATAAACATTGGTTTGTTTACTTTATGCAACAAGGTTCCATTGAATCTCTCTATAAACACAGCCTTTAAATCACTACCAGTAGAATATAGTTCTGTTTCATATTCTTTAGGTCAAGATATAAACATTTTATGGTACCACTAACAGCCCATAAATTTTCTGGTTTTTCCCCTTCTGATAAGATAAATTGAAAATTATTAGTTACAGATAAACCAGATTTATATTTTAAGCTATATCCCAGGCATATTTATTGAATATATCTATGACAGTTAATCTATTTATAATTATTATTATATTTACTTAAAGACGACTAATCAATCAAATCGGCTGACCATGTTTCATCTTTATTTAAGGGTATTATTCTTTCCCTTTTTAATTTTGTTATTTGAGGACTAAAAAATTGTTTAGCTAATAGTTGCTGTTTAGCTTTAGTTGTGGTTTCATCCATAGTTAGAGCTTTATCTAACGATTTTGCAGGAACTTCATTCACCAACATAGTTGTGGGGGGCATGTTCATTTACCATAATTAAAAATAAAGTTATATAGCTGCTCTTGACTAGTAATATTCATAGAAAATAGCTGTTTAGATATATCTAGCATTTCATCATAAAAACCATCATGGTCAGCTTTTGTTTATAGTACAAGAAGTTCTAGTCTTTCTATTCAGTTGTTGGGGTCGACGGGACCTCTACCAAAATGGCGATTACTTCTCGCCTACAATAATTGTTTTATTGTTTTATATCTATTGCTTCTCTTATCGCCTCTTCTTGTATTATATCTAATATCCCGTAGAAAACTTAATTTCTTCCCATCTTCCTCATCCTCGATGTCCTCATATGTTATATTTGGATTAGTAAAAAAAATTAATAAAGTCAAGTCCAAATTCATATACATCATCTCGAAAAGCATCCTGCTCTAGAGTTACATTAACACTATTCATTTCATATCCCCTTTTTAACTATATCTTTGAGCCATAACTGTAATTGTGGGTTAGATTGGCGGCCCATTAAATGGAGAATGTTAGCCATGTCTGTATTAATTGTAACTCGTGAATCTTCTTGAGTTTACAGTTCTTTCAGTGGGGCAGTTTCACCGATATATCTTCTATCATTCTCTGCCATCAGGGAAGTGGCTTCACCGATAGCTTTAGTTTGTTTATCCAACTCTCGATTTTGCCAATTTAATGATTTCAATATTTGTTTACCCAACGCTAAATTCTTTTCTTATTAGCATTTATAGTTTCGCTTAGACGATCAAATAGCTCTTCTATCGCGTCATAGTATTCTTGTTTTCTTAGTTTCTCTTATCTATTTCTTCTGTTTTCCTTTTCTAATCTATTTAGTTCTATTAGTGTTTCTAGTTTTTTATTAGAATCCATTTTTATGATAACAAAAATTATGGTAAATCATTTTATCGATCAATAGCAGCAAGAATTAGTTCGCGTAGTTCATTAACAGTTAACTCTTTAATACTATTAAATACTACCTCTTTACCTTCGTCTAGCTCTAATTTCCTTAATAGCTCTATTGATGCCATATTGATTTTATTTAAAAAGTCTTTCTTAAATAGATGTAAGTTATTATCATGAGGGTAGCTCTCAATATTATTCATATAAAAACCTTCATCATCGAAAGTGTTTAGGCTTATTTTGAATTTGTTGACTGACTACATCCACATGTATTTTTTGTATTTTAGTTTCATTTACAATTCTCTTTATACATTAGTGCATTATAGGAGTCTTCGTGATAGCTCTATTCTCTTTCTTTATTCCTTTCTTTTTAGATATAGAGCTTTGCTCACTACACTGAAAGCTATAAGTTTTTGATAATAATAATATGAACTTAATTATAGTTCTACTTCCAAATTCATGGTTGAATTTACCAGGCACTATTATTGGTTTTGATAGGGATACCAAGATTACTTGGAACCAAGTGTTCGTCAGGGAAATTGCAATCAGTTAAACTCAATATTAAGCTATCAGTATCCATATAATGTAGCTGGACATCTCTGAGTGATAAATGAAGAATATTAAAGAATGTATCATACATATGGAGGTTACTTTGTTCTAATACAGTATCTAGCACCTAGATAAATCGGCTCGCAATTTTTTTTTACTACAAAACTCTATTAGAGCTGTACCTCTATATCTAAATATCTTTGAATGTTGGTTTGGATACAAATTTGAGTATTTCGCGTTCATCTGTAAGTGTTTTAGCTTCTATGTGTTCCAGAAAATTCTCACAGGTTTTGCCAAATAGCGCATTATTCATCAGCTTAAAGGCATCTCTCAGGTTCAATTGTAGCATTAGCTCTCATTTCAATATTAAGGTTTATAAAATTTCTACTAATATAGTCTTGTTTAAAATTAATTATTCTATATACTTTAGTAACCTCTGAAACTCTATAAACTTTACTACCAACAAACTTTAACATTCTATAATGGATTGGATATTCTTGTTTATAATATTGATCTAGCATTAGCTTGCTGCTCTTAGATGTATCTCTGTCACAATATCCTAATGCTATTTTTCTTTTAAGTGGGAGTATTTGGTAAAGTCTAGTATACTCTTTACATTTGTCTGTAGAGTCACTATCATCACTAGTATTTAGTACTATGTCTAGAGATATGTTTACGAAGCTAAATTCTTTGTACGGTAATTTCTGCATTAGGGCGTAGCCGTTCAGATTGTTTGCGTCTGTGTATTGTTTGTGTCTAGAGGTACCACTTTTCACAAATGTATTACTCATGACACCACATATTCCACCTCTTATAGGGTCAAGGAAATCTTTTACAATTTGCTCATCTTGAATAGTATCTAGAGTTACCTCACTTATCCTTAAAAAAACTATCAAAGCTATAATTAGGAAGGCTTATGTAGTGTAGAGGGTTGAGCATATATGTATTTATATTTAATCTAGTTTGTGAGCTGACACCATGATGTAATATATAAACATTATGCATGTAATCTAGTGTTAACTCTTTACCAGTCTTGTTGCTATTAGCTTTATTAAAGTTATCAACTTATTCTTGAGATGGTAGTTTGATCGTTAGTGAAAATTTGAAGTAGTCTCTAGTTAGATTACCTAAAATATTATAATATGATTCTTCGTCTTTAAAATAATCGTATAAGTACAATGATTTCTTTGTTAGTTGATAAGTCTCTGCTATCTTGCTTATGGATGCGCAAATGAAACTATAACTATCCATAAACTTTATTAAACCCACTTTAAAGGTTCTCGTTTTGCCATTGCCACAGGGAAGAGCTTTTATTTCTCCTTTACCATCATTCTGATTAAATACCTCATCAAATAGTAGATTGAGGTCATAGCATTTGCCATTGTTGAGAAAAACTGGTATAAACAATTGATCTTTATAAATGAGATTACATATTTTACATGATGATCCTCTGCATTTGCCTGTTTTATGACAATGATCTATGACTTTGTTTATGCATTGTTTATCACATACGTGACAAGTGTTATTGGCATTGTGATATAATTTATCTTCAGTAGTAAATATCATAGGTTTGCTTAGTTTGATATTATATTTGCTTCCTATGTCTATTTTTCTATTTTTAAAACAATCAGAGCCAAAAAAATCTTTGTAGTTGTAATCTTTTGGTGTGTTAAAACTAACGCCAACTGAAATAGGTACGTGTGTAGATACTGCAAACATGTTATCTCCAATACTTCTACTCACACCTTCCATATAACATTCAATATCATCGAATATGACGTTGTTTAACTCTTGTAGATTGTGATAATTCTTGAATTTTATATGTTTCTTTGTCGGACAAACAATCTTTGGCTTTATTTGTACATGTGTTCATTATATTTGGCTTCAGAACTGTACCAATATTCACTGTTATCACAATTCCATAGGTTACATCTTGTAGTATTAATTATTTCTAGTAAGATCTATATTTTTGATCAGAGCACAAAGTTCATTCCGAGCTAGTAATCCAACGTTCTTTCTATCTTTAGAATAGTTAGAACACTTCACTAGTATTTCGACTTTACCATTACAACAAGGTTTATAGATATAAATATTAAGTTTGTATTTATCTTGGATTCTAGTTATATACTCAATCACTTTCGCCAAGATCAGTCATTGATTAGATTAGATACAAATTTACTTTCTCTACTACTATCTTTATCCACGGGATATAGTACAGCAGTTATGGATAATCTAACACAATTATATTTATTCTTTATGTATAAAATAGCTTTGGTTTAACTTTTCAAATCATCTGGTAATATAGTATCAGCATCTAATGATGCTTTAGTTATTTCTACATTTAGTTGAATATCTGTTACATCATTAAACTCATAGTCAGACTTGACCTTCGAATGTAGATAGCTCTAGCCATTGGTTACGATCTTGGTTAAGACTTGTGGTCATGTATTCGTCAGTCCTTAGATTTACTAGTCTAGTGTTTACCTCGTACTCGTCTATTACACTCTTCTTACACATGCAATTAATAGTAACTTTATTTATATGTTTTATATGATATAATATTATCTAAGACATAGATTACAGCTTCATTAAAATCAGTAATATACCCTTAGTCTAGTCTGCTGATATAGAACTGGAGATGATTATAAGAAGAGGAAAATTAAATGTATCACTAGATTCTAAGTTTTCTCACCAGTGACAATTCTTGTGTTTTTAGAGACTTCTCACTTCTAAATCTTTTATCCCAATATACACAAATCTTTCTTGAATATATAAAATCATTTTCCTCATCAGGTAGAGTTTGGGTTTTAACTTCAGCTTTAGCTTCAGCTTTAGATATTATATCATCATCATCGATATTGTTTAAACATTATTATGTATTTTTCATATCTTCGCTTGTTAGATTAAGTATGAGATAATCTTTCTTCGAATTGAAAGATAAATTGCAAATGTCACACTCGTAGCTTCCGTTAGTATTCATTTTTAAAAATAAAAAATTGAATTTAAAAAAAAAATAAAATGATTTTAAAGTGCAATAACTGCAAATATAAACCGTGGAATAAATGTGATAAAGTAAAGAGCAACCTTATAACAGCAACCTTATGGAATATAGCAGAGATAGAACTGATCATATGGATGAACTTTATAACAATCCAGATCTATATATAACACATTGCTTTTGTAAGGTTTATAAACTTATTTCTGACTTAAAACAGAAGATGCAGATTATCTGTCTTTGCAGAGATATTGATTTGGCATACTAAAGAGCTCAGAGACTATGCTCTTAAACATAATATAGACCTCACCCAAGTAGTGGGTAAAATGCCCTGCGCGTCAGCGTTAGATCTTTTACAACAACCAAGGCTCTAACTCTGACTCTGGTTGAGGCCTTAACTCTAATCCAAGTCTAAGTCTAAGTCAAACCCAAAAAACAAAGACAAAGTCAAAGACTTATAACCAAAACCAAAGCCCTAGCTTAACTTAAACCAAAACCATAACATAGTTGCCGACTCGTGGAACTACACTATAGTTATAACATAGGGTAAAGCCCTATTATAGATATATTTAGAATGTTAAGTTTAAACAAAAATTAAGATTAAAGTAGTTAAATTTAGATAAAACAAAAATTTTAGCGGTAGCGGGGGAGTGCTGTGTGCGCGCAGACGGTAATGTTTGCGCACAGGACATTTTTGTTTGCGCACAGGACATTTTCCCTCCTCTACTGCCGTCTTTATAATATCTGACATTAGCTACCATACTCCAAGACTATGTTAAGAGGTGCAAATTGTTTTTTAGAGCGCTGGGATTTTCAGAGACAGAACAGGTAAGATCATGAATGCATTCATCCCAGGAGGCACATTCGAGGGAGACGCTGGACAGGTCTACCTCATGTACGACTGTTACCAGTGGCGCAACAATGGCTACAGTCCTACTTTAGCATTCTTCTTCGACAAAAAAGATGCATTCGAATCTGATGTCATATGTGACATGCTTTAGAAAGACTCAACATTTCGCGAAAAACGGATTTGCGTTTGTGCCCCCCCCCCCCCCCCCGCCGCCGCCGCCGCCTAGTAGTGAGTGCATATTATTTGCAACCCCCAGATGCACGTGCCATGTTTTTACATAATGATTTACAATGTAATGGCACGTGCTCTGTAACTGGGGCGAACTGGGGAGACATAAACGAAAAATATCCACAAAAATACGTGCACTGTGTCGTAATTCTAATTACTGCTCACGCTATCTCCGCAATTAAAAAATTGCAATTTCTCTAGCTTAGTTGATGCATATTTTTTGCAACCCCTGTCCATTCCCCCCGCCCCCAATGAAACTGAGTTACTATGTAATGGCAAGTGCTGTAATAATTATGCATTCAGTGAATGGTGCCGAGTAACTTAAAAGTGGTCACTTCCAGTAATGATAAAAAACTATTTCAAACATGAGAGTATTGCATTTGTTCTTAATCATAAATTTTAAATTTAATTCAAAAATCAATTTTTTGAAATCATTTGTCAAAACTGTTCTGGTACATTTCGCAGGAGAAAAAGCAGCAAGAGATTTCTCAGACCACCGTATTTCAGCAGTAAAAGAACAAATTTAACAAAAATTAAAATGTTTTAATGAGACCCTATTAGACCTCTAGCTTTTGCAAAAATAGATACCTTTGCATAACCTCTCAGCCCAGTAACTTGTGTATCAGCATTATAGTATCAGCCCAGTAACTTGTGTATTATAAATGAACAGGCCAGGCCATTTTTCCATATTTTTGGATTGGAAAAATTTTAAGGAACGAAGAGGAAAGAAAACAGAATAACAGAGCAGGGCAAGTCTTTATTTACTATTCGAAGACTACGGGAATGACTATACAGCTCACTACAAGAGCCTTGGAGAGTCAACAACACAAATGACTCTACAAAAACATTGAAACATACCCGGCAGATTGCCGGAAAATAGCCGCCGTTGATTCCAATAAGCATGATTGGGATTGAACGAATAGAATATATTAAAAAAACATACCCGGCAGATTGCCGGAAAATAGCCGCCGTTGATTCCAATAAGCATGATTGGGATTGAAATAACAGAAGATATTGAAAAAAAAAAGATTTTTGTGCAAAAACATTTTTTTAAGTCCGATTTATTTTGATGGCATTTCGTGGTTGTACTTCTGTTTTAGAGAGAGGCTACAGGGGCTACTATCAATACCAATAAGCATTAGAGATGGTAACTAAGACTTATAGGAACGACGTTCAATTAGCGGGCATCTAAAATTGGGCTTTATGGGTTTATCCCGTTTCTACTTCTGACTTCAATTTTTTATACTGACTCTGTTCATTTTGAATTGCTTTGCTGAGCAACTGATGTTCAAAATCACTTTTAGCAGAATGAGAGAAGAGAGAAACTAGCCTAGAGAAGTCAAAAAGATTTCACGCAAAATGTTGAAAAGGCGGCAAAATGAGGTAAAGCGAAACATTTTTTTATTCGACGAAGTAAAAAAAAAAATAGGAGCGCTATAATAGCCGGCTGAGATGAGGGCGGCTATTAAAAAGATTTTTGAACAAAAATATTTTTTAAGTCCGATTTATTTTGATGGCATTTCGTAGTTGAACATACTTCTGTTTCTTAGAGAGCGGCTACAGGGGCTACTATCAACACCAATAAGCATTAGAGGTGGTAACTAAGACTTATAAAGAACGACGTTCAAATAGCGGGCATCTAAAATTGGGCTTTATGGGTTTATCCCGTTTCTATTTCTGACTTCAATTTTTTATACCGACTCTGTTCATTTTGAATTGCTTTGCTTAGCAACTGATGTTCAAATTCACTTTTAGCAGAATGAGAGAAGAGAGAAACTAGCCTAGAGAAGTCAAAAAGATTTCACGCAAAATGTCGAAAAAGCGGCAAAATGGTAAAGCGAAAAAAAGTTTGACGAAGTAAAAAAACATAGCAGGACAAGTCCTGGCGTACAATTCAAAGAATTTTCATTGACTAAACAGAAAAACTAGACCTAGAATGAACTATGAGTGAATTGAGAAAACCATTTTTTAAAAAAAAATCAGATAAAAAACTAAGAAAAAAACAGAAAATCAATGTCTAAATGCCGCATGTGAAAAAAAGCCACTAGCGCGAAATGAAAATTTAATTCAAACAAAAAACTAGGCCTAGAATGAGCTGTGAATGGATTGGGAAAACCATTTAGAAAAAAATCCGATCCAAAAAATCCAAAAAACAGTAAAAATCAGAGTGAAACTGCCGCATGTGAACAAAAAACCACTACCGAGAAACCGAAATTTTGTTCAAACACCGTTTTCTCACTCTACTTTAAAATTAGAGCAAAAAAAATTCACGCCGCAAAACCACTCGCTTTTTCGCTCCATTTCCTGTTTCGGCGTGACCAAATTTACCACTCCAATTTGACTTCAAAAATCATGAAAATGTGTGAACAGATCTTAAAAAAACATAGCCGGAAGAATTCCGGAAGCGACTCTAAGCACCAAAACTTCATTGACTAAACAGAAGACGAGACCAAGAACGGACTATGAATGGATTGGAAAAACCATTTAGAAAAAAATCCGATACAAAAATCTAAAAAAAACTGTAAAAATCGAAGTGAAATTGCCGCATGTGAACAAAAAACCAATAGCGAGAAAGCGAATTTTTGTTCAAACACCGTTTTTTCACTCTACTTCAAAATTAGAGAGAAAGAAATTCACGCCGCAAAACCACTAGCTTTTTCGCTCCACTTCCTGTTTCGGCGTGACCAAAATCACTACTCCAATTCGACTTCAAAAATCATGAAAATGTGTGAACAGATCTTAAAAAAAAGACAGCGCCCCAATATAATTCAAATTCTTTGAATTGTAAAAAAAATACGAGCGCAATAATAGCCGGCTGAGAAGATGAGGGCGGCTATTAAAAAGAGATCATTAAAAAAAGACTCCATAATTTAGAGAAGCACGTAGTTACTACTTCAACACCACTTAACCACTCGCAACATGTCAGGTAGCCGTTAAGATTTCTAAGAACCACTAGAGCTCTTGGACCAATAACTTTTATGAAAAACAAGAAAGACTAAATTTAAATGGTCAAAAAAAGGCACAAGCTAAAGATTCCTTACTATTTCAATTTCAAAGTCAATAAAACACTCGATGCTTGAATACCAAGCCATATTTTACGGAAACAAGTAGTTACAACGTCACTATAATCAATGGCAATATAATAAAACTTATCAAAGTATCAGAACACTAATAACACACAAAAACACAAAAAAAACAATAAAATCATCTGGATCCATAGTTTGTTTTTTTTTGTTTTTCAGACAACAATTAGGAACATTAAAATAATCTCAGTCGCTTCATAGACCAGAAAAAGAGGAAAATAGTGGTCGAGGCGCTAACGGGAAAGACACAATAACAATTTACGCGTTGAAGTACAATGGAAGGCCGTCACATGGACCGAATTCAATTTTGACATCAATCACTTAGAGGCATGCTTTTGCGAAGTAGTGACCAACTTGCTGAAATGCGCCTCCCCTTGTCGGGCTCGGATGTTAATCTTAAGCTGATGAATAATTTTGCAACATTTTCTTACAAGATCTTGAAAGATTAGCATCGTCTAGCAACATATCAACCAATACTTGAATGACATGTCTACCAAAATCTGCCCATTTTTTTTACTTCAAAGATAGGTTGTACAACAGAAAAAACCCAGCAAGGCAAAATCATTAAGAAATTTGTTACAACAATTTATATTTGTCAAACCGCTTAATCTAGTCAAACCATTTTTCTCAGTTTGATTTCATGATCACTAAAAGTTTCCTAGCAATCCCTTTTAAGGATACTAAAGATTAGAAACATTTATGGAACTGTTTATGTCAAAGAAGAGGATAAAAATGCAGCACAAGGTTTTTAATGAGATTATCAGCGCTCCTGATTTTTTTTATAATTGAGAAAAATCTTACGAAAATCAACTTTTATAAATTCTGCATTCAGAACAAAAGGCTATAAGCAGCAAGTTTGTCATTTGTTTAGTTGTCCAAAAATCTTAACAGTTTTAAATTCTAGAGCTAACTAGATTAATGTTAAGGGACATATCTTGAGTATAAATTGTGCAATTGAAAGTGTTGCAAACATTTTTGATGATAACAGAAGTGTAAATTTTGAATGTTAGATCATAACTCATCATATATCACATTTGAGTAATTAGAAGAACATGGAAGGTGTGCTTGTGTGTGGGAGATAGCTAGTTTTTGTAGATTGAATTTTCCTTTTAATAATTGCACAATATGCGGCAACTACGTTTAAGATTTGCGTTTCTACAATTCTCCTGTTTTATATGAAATTATCTACTAACAAAAATACTAATTTAACAACTGTTTTGAATACTAATTTTTTCACCGCGGACTGTCAACCATTACCACTCATTTTGTTCTCTTGAACACCTGGAGAGGTCAGAATTCACATAGAAATCAGGCTATTATAGCGTTCCTACTCTTACTAGTCTGGAATAAGCAAGAGCTGACAGACGGAAAAGAATAGGAGCGAAGTTTCGAAATTTCTTAGTTTTGGGAGCATTTAGTCCCCGTTTCGTCACTTGTATACTATTTTAATGTATTAAATGGTGTTTTTATTAAAGTTGCATCTTTCTAATTCGCTAGAGAACTAACAAGGCGACATTCACCTTGTGATTTTAAGTTGAGGGTGGGTACAAACTATGCGAAAGCACAGAAGACATAGTCTCCTTATATTCAAAACAGCAAAAACAGGATCCACTGTAACAGCTGAATACAATAGTCTGTATAGTTTATTTAAAATCCAATGAAAAGAGTGGAATAAAGGGAAAAAAGGTTATTATATTTGCGCATTTCAATGCATCGATATTTAGATAAATAAATCTTGTATTAGTAGAAAATGAGAAAACATAACCGAGTACAGTCGAGGGAAATGCTCTCAAACGACTGGCAAGCGCGCTGGGTCACGGGTGCAACGATGAGAAGGTGGTGTAGATTGGGGTGGAGTGGGGGTTGAATTCGAAAGGGGTCAAACGCTACGCACCGCCCCTCCTCCCCCCACATTATGAAGTTGTCTCCAAAAGAGTTTCCGTGAATAGCTTAAGAGTCTAGTAAGCCGAGAGGCTCTAAGAGAACTTAATGCCTTCCGGGTGATACCTGTTTATCCCGTTTTTAAGAAAAAAAGTTGAAGTGTTCGACGAAAAATTGCATGAAAAGATCACAGGATACATACAATTGCTACGAACTTTTGTTTGTTGAGATACATTAAAAGTAAAGCTAGTAAAATTCCAAAGACTTGAAAACTTGCAACAGAAAAAACTTGAATAAATATTGCCCACCTTGTAAACGTTTTAGCCCACTACAAAATTTTCAAATTAATGTTCCCGTTTACAATTTCTCTTATTTCCAAATGAGACACTTTTCTACTTCAAAAAAGTCACAAATTCTAAATTGATTACAAAATATCGAGATTGTAGACACTACAAATAGTGGGAGAACAACATGAAATTTCTTTAAAAAACGCTTCATGATACGAAAATAGGGTTAACTACGAACTTCGTCATTACTATCAAAGTTATCTCTAGCATATGGCACAGTTTCTCAAAACCTCTCTAACCATCACAGCACTGCGGATTTCAAGATCTAATTTTTTTTTTGCTTTAAATAGGACAAACAAACTACCAAAACAGTCGAAACTGAAAATGTAAGAATACTCTCCAAGTAGATTTCTGCTGCTCTTGCCTCCGCAGCTCTTTCTTACAGGAACCACGATTCAGTTATACAGAGAACTTGACATAAAAGCACTATAAACTGTCAAAAGTACAGAACAGAACAATCTTACTCAATAAAATAAACTCGTTATAGACTGCTCCAAAAAATATCCCAAGCAAATGTCTCAACCAGCAATAAAGTTGTCCACTTCCAGTAATTTTTGCAGAAAACAAAAATTTTTGCAAAAATTTTGCAGAAAACAAAAATTTTTGCAAAAATTTTGCAGAAAACAAACTGCTGCACATTTTATGTGCCGCAGTTAACAACAAGCGTTAAGTAAAAACGTACCATAGAGTGCATCTTTAAAAGATTACACATGAGTAGCCTATTCAGAGCAAAAAATATGCGATGTGCTTCATTTTGTCTTAACAACACAGCGGTTGAGACAAAATGAAACATGAGCAACGGAGAGCACAGCTCGGTACGGAAATTTTTATCTTACCTTTAAAAAAAATCAATCTACACAATCAGATCTAGACTCAATTTCCATTCGTTTTAACTCAAATAGGAAAAAATATCAAGCGAAAACTAAAAAAAAACCAACTAGTACATTTTTCAGCATTGCTGATTTAAAAAATATATTCAGTCATCATAGTTTCATTAGCAAAGGCAGACTTTTACATCAGAAGGCTGTTTAATAAGAACCACTTTGTTAAGAGAAAAAATCTTTAAAAAAATTTACTAATATATGGATTAACAGACACTATAGATATTCACTGCGAGCACCACGAGATACGCGTTCAATTTCAGCACACAGATTATGGACTGAAGAGGCTGATTGATGAAAGTTAAAAAATCTTGTAAAAGAAGAATATTGCACATTTAATCACTATCACTACAAATAAGGTCGATCGCTATCATTACTGATAAGATTGCGTTACGAAGCAATACAAGCCGATCGAAAAGTTTTGATCCAATTGACATCACGATTTATATACGTAGATATGTTTTAATAATAGGGTAACTCGATGAGATAATAGGGTAACTTCATAATTTTTCCATAATAACCGAAAAACATCATTCCAGTTCAAATACTTCCACACTGACAGTTATATCGGAGCCGTGAGTCAACCATCCGTTTTTGGGACTCAGTAGTTGGCTCCAGGAACAAAAGCCATCAAAGCCGCAAAAACTTTTCGAATGCGAAAAATTTTGCTGCGAATGTTGGGAAATGTTTTTGGAAGGATGCGAATTCTCCAACGTTACAGTGATCTTGAGTGTTGAATCCAGTTCAGCACTGTCATCAAATTCATCAGAGTCGCTTTTCACTTTCAAATACAATCCTAGATACGGTTCGCTGTCAAATAACTTGTACTGTGCCTGAATTCCAAGAATCAAGTTATTGACTCCTTCTGAACACTTAGGAGAGCTTTTGAGTTCCCTGATGTCGGGAATCGTGAAATTAAAAATATGAGGATTAAAGTCTTCCACAATTTCCGAAAATTTCTCCGACTGATGTATCTCTAAATACGGAAGAATACCATCAACAACATCGATGTTTCCCGCAACATATTCGCCCAATTTCTCTTCGACCGACAGGAAACTTTCTATAATTTTTTTCTTGGACGTGAACACGGATTTCGCTTGATTCCGTTCTTGAAGCTCGTCTGTCAGATAATCGATTTCGTGTTGACATTTTTCAATAGAGTCGATCAAATTTGTCATCGTAACACTCTTTGCTTGGGATAAGAGAGAAAGTAAATTGGCCGCGCGCTCTTTCATAACTAATTTCAAGCTTTTCACATTGTGTAACTCGTGATTTTCTTCATAACACACTGAGCACAGTTCAAGAGAGCAATTTCTACACCACAAAAACGTTCTGTTACCATGTAAGTTGCAATTCCCTGAAAATTTGTCGTCAACTTTCTTTTCCTCGGCCTTCGAAACATTTGATAGAGTTTGCAGAGCATCGCGAATTCCATACAGCGGCTTCAGATCATCAACGCTAAGAGCATAAACCTGATTACAAACCGCACATTTTGCGTACTCTGCATAGCTGCATCTAATAGCATTCAGGCATGGTCTCGGTGGACCACAGAACGAATGCCCGCACGGAAGGGCGCGTGGGTCTAACAAAGTATCGGTGCAAATTGCGCATTCCAAATCAGTAAAAAATCCAGCATCCATTCTTCTGAAAAATTTAGCATTCCTCAAACACAGTGATCAATCAAATCTACAAACTATTTGAAAACATTTCGATCATGCTCGCAATATACAACTATTTGTTCAACAACTGCTGATTGAAACAGTTGATAACATAAACTCAACAAAAGGAAGTAAACTTAATTTTAATTTAGCAAAACTTAACGAAACCTACTCTTCGCTCCGCTACTAAGAGTGCGCACTGAAAGCTGATAGAAAAGATCTCAAATTTGACGCACCTTTTCTGGCTAATGATGTTGTTGAGAAAGGAAATATCTGACTCGGTCAACTGAAAGGCAAGCGGTTGGGATCTTTTCAGTCACTTCTTTTATAACCTATTATACATATGATGTGCAACTTCGAAGCCAACTCGGTGCGACGGCTGCTCACCCATCAAGAACAAGGAAAAATTTACACCGCCCCGTTCGTTTCAGCAGTTTCAAATCTTTCCGGATAGTAAATTTTCATAGTTAACACATAAGAAATTGAAACAATCAAATTCTGCTTGAGTTTTGGTATAATTCAAAATTGCAAAATCCCTAGTGTCCAGCTCTAGATAACTGTCTCAGCAATTGGATAGGGAAAATCATTTATATCCGATGTGTTATTTTCAGATTTTTTGTAATAAAGCAAAAGTAACTTTGTTACAATTGCATTTTGTGCTTTTCTTTCGTACACTTAATTGCTTAAAAATGCAATTAGTGAAACTGCTAGACTTCGTTAAAGCCAGTAAGAAAAACTGACTCCGTAATTCGTACCAAGCTTTTCTCAATTAAAAAATTTTGTTCTTCAGTAAGAAACTTTCAGACCATCAAAGTAAATTCTCTTTTCAGCAAGTCAAAGTTCAATTTTGCTGTACAATAGCTATCATGATTTACAGAAACAGGGCCCAGTAACAAGTAATTCACCAATTAATAATTTATGCTTCAATGTGGACTCCATACTAGTTTGATAGGAAAAATAAACGAGTTTATATTGATTTTCAAGCTCCTTTTAAATGCTAGTCACGTGATTTTATATGCCAAAAGTTCATTTCCGATTGTCAGTAGAAAAGGATGTCGACGGAGTGCAAACAGTTTTTCATAACGTCACTTTTTAAGTCTAAAACTGATGTAATAGAAAGTTTGTTAACTATAAAGAAGTTTTGTCAAATATTCTACACCAACAACAGGTTGATTCACAAACTAATCGAAAATAATCTGATTCTATTTTGTAATGAATTGTTCGGGTCGTTCACGCAACGCAACCCCAACATGGCTATTGCAAAGGGACTTCGAGTTTTTGGGATTCGCTTCATGTATGATAATAACGTACTAATAACAGTTACTAACTATGTGTGTTGACAAAAAGTGATCAAATCAATTGGGCTATGATAGAAGTTAGCACTGAATTTTGCTTGCCATGCTACTCCATTCAACTGACTGATTAGGCCTTGATTTTTTTCTTATTCATTTGAGACGCCAGGCCTCCACATCGCCGGCCTGTTTTCCATCGTGAAAACACTATTTCCGTTTAAAAGTTACCGGCGAGAGTCACTAGCAACTTCTTGAAGACTCCGCCTTTCTTCTAAACTTTCACTGATCGAATCAAAACGTCAGAGCTATCAAATTCTTCGTAACTCAACTCAAGTTCTGCTATGCCCGCTTATCGCTGTTTCCGACCTAGATCCGAACAAGATCGCCTACTTTAAAGGTTTTCGTTTGCTGCAGACCGCCTATTTGTCGAATATTCAAAGCTGGCAAAAACTATTTTCCCAACCAATCCGAAAAAAGATTAGCATAAATTAGAATTTGTCGAAAGAGCTTCTGATTATTGACAAAACCTGCGCGCGGGAGATAGGGTACGTAAAAATTCTTGATGATTGGGAGTCAACATTTCCAAGTCCCAAACGTCTGCACTGAAGGGAGACAAAGGTATTGGAATTCAAATACTGATAAAAAACATTGTAGTTGAAAAAACATCAACCAGTGCTCGCTCACGCAACACTGAAAAAAGTGCTTTTCACAACTTCTGGTCAACAGTTCCCGTACTCCTCCAAAATTGAGTGCTGCAGGCGCGTTGAACTTCCGTCTGATTCCCGTTGAATAAGATGCTCTAACCCTTCATTGCTCCATGTGGCAACGTACTCTGCAAACTCCTGTTCAGCTCCAAAAAGGTTTGTCCAGTTGTCAATAATTATTGTACTTGGTTTACCTCTTTGTGCCATAAATCTCATGATTGCATTAAGACGAATATCTATTTTCAGCTTGAGTACAACCTCTATATGCACCTCCCACAAAGTAGAACAATTACAAAGACAACACCATTGCTTTTCTTCCTTCGCTCAATCTTCAATCTTAAAGGTTGCTGAAGCATCTAAAGCCTCTTCCGGGTAAACCTGGCCATTACTTGTGTTACCGTTTGCACTCTGCCTTTTCAGCAGGTAACAAACTTGTTCTTGATTGACCGTAAGGCGTTCGGAATGCGTAGTGTCCATATATTTTGCTAATCAGGGTTTCCTTAAAGCTCAGTTCTTTCATGTTGTTTTTGTGCTCGTTTCGCAAGAATAACTCAACTGCATGGTGTTTCCGATGCGTTTGGCGCCGACAAGTCCGCTTTATCAAGGAAGTTGCAAACTGTAATAAAATGATACCTTCTGGAATTTCCTTTAGCGCTAAGAGATTTCATCTCCAGACCAAACTGATACCGCTGCAGTAGCTTGAAGAGAATCTATTTAGCTTATTCTTTTTTGAACTTACTGGAAGTTTTTCTGGTTTGTGTTCGCTCGATTATCGCTGTATTTAAGCCACAGTGTTCGCTAGCTAGACAAATCCAATCAGTCGTTCTCACTGAAAAGCAGCTTCTTTTTCTTCTGCTTGTGTCATTAAGACAGATGAGCCTATGTTCTCTTTATCTGAGGCGAAGGCTAAGTTCACTTACTCTCGTCATTTAATTCTGGTCGCATCAACAAAGCCGCCCAGTGCAGTTAGCCACTCACTTCTCTTGAACCCTCAACATTGATTGCTATAGTGCCAAGGCCCGCTAGGTTGTTGATACCGCTCACATGTTTCCAGTGAGACATCATTTGTATCTACTATCTCAGTCACTCGATTGACCAAAGACACTTGTTGCTTGCAACGTGAGCTGTGTATCTACTACAGTACTATAGCTCAATCCGATCAAAAAATGCAACTTTTTCATTTTTGTGTTTTTTGACTATCTGTTCTTTCAAACTAACAGGAACGACTGCCGCTTGCAATTCTAATTGTATTGAAAGATGTCTAATGAGAGACACTCGATTTATCCAATGACAAATGCTAAGTCTGCTGAAAATTCTTTCAGTTGTTAACGTAGATAGTTCACTGCACACATTGTGTCTTCAGATGCAACCGCAACGACATGAAATTCAGTTTTATCTCCTGAGCTATTGAAGTATCTCATATCGAGGCAGGTTTCAGCTGCAAACGGAAGTTGCTCTTTCCACTTCAGGAATTCTGCTACTTCACCAGGCTCCACTTGGTTGCCCCCATGTTGTCCACTCTTTTCCGGATACCTTTGAGGAGTCGTCTCAGTGTAACACCGTCCATCAGACATCGTCCATTGTAACACCGTCCATTAGACATCTCATGTAATAGTCCATCGCAGTCCATGTAATGACGAGTCATGAGTAGTGAGTAGGTTCTACCTCGACTTATTTCGTGTTTCGGACCAAGGCTTCTGGGATTGCTTCGTAAACACCATCACTGTTGCTTATCAATTTCTTCAGTTAAAAACCATGTTGCGAAAGATGAGTTTGTATCTGATTGAACTCTTCGGTTAAAAGCTATTTTGAAATGCTTTTGCTGCGATTGGATACATTTCTTCATAATCAAGTCCCACTCGCTTGAGAGCATAACGTGCACAACTTGGAGAACTTTTTGCTCCAAATACATCACGCTGATATTCGTAAATCTGAACAAGTTCGTTAGTTCTTGGACTGCGAAAAAACTTCAAGCAAATTCTATCCGGCTAGGGAAATTGCACTTGGAGAAACATCGATTCGTAGGTAACTATTGCATTCAATTACGCTTTCATACATTTCGGCCTAAATACGTTTAACAAACCAAGACTTCAGAGGCGATTCTTAAGCAACCCCTCAGCACTTAACGTCTCTCTTGGAGAAAATTACTCAGAAAGCATCAGCCGAATGCCACTAATTCGGCAATGTGAGAAAACCTCATCACAGAACGCCTAATTTCATGGGTGTCACTATTCTAAAAATTCTCAAGAATCGAGAGTCAAACTTAAACTTTCAATAGACTACAGAAATAAAGCTGAGCAATGAAGAAAATGGTGATTTTTTGAACGTTTTGCTTGGAGCGATTAACTTTTGTATGAAAAAAAAGAGCACAGCGCAAATAATAATTTCAAACAAAATTCCAGTGCAATAAAAAAAGAAATATCCATTATATGACTATTTGCATAGAATTGTAAAGATTGGCTTAAAATTAGATTGATAAAATACTAAAGCACATAGCATCAGTTAGTAAAAGATTTGAATTTTTTGGAAAGTAAATGATTTTTAATAGAGCTCAAACACCGAAAGCTGAACAGATATATCGCAGTTATCCTTCAGCCAACCATTCTTTGGACTCAACAATTTACTCCAAGAAATGAACTTATATAGCCCCCAGTTATCTTCTGAGTCCGAAAATGTATGCTGAAGTGCTACGGAGATATTTTTGGATGAATCCGAATTCTCCAGCGTCAGATTGACCTTGAGCACTGATTCAAACTCGCAACTTGAGTCACCATCATCCGAATCATCCTTGACCTTCAAAAATAACCCCATGTATGGCTCGCTCTCAATCAAATTATATGGTGCTTCAACACACAGCAGCAAGTCTTCGAACTTGAGCCATTCTGAACATTTCTTTCCGCTTTTGGTTTCCCGAATTTTGGAAATGGTAAAAGAGAAAGTTGTAGGCCTGAACTCAGCCATTATTTCCTTCAACTTTACAGAGTGATCTGTGCCTAAATACGGACGAACACACTCAGCGAATTCGCTATTTCCATTAGCATAATCGGTCAGTTTCGATTCGAACTTCAGAAAATTTTCTAAAATTTCTCTCTGAGAATTTAAATATGATTTCCTTTCATTTCTCTCTCGAAGCTGTTCACTCAGATCGTCAATTTCTTCCTGGCAATGATCAATAGAGCTGTCCAAATAAGCAAAAGTAGTTTTCTTTGTCTCGGATATTTGAAAAACCAATTCTTCAGCCCGTTCCTTCATGACCAATTTCAAGCTTTTAACATCGTGCACTTCGTGTTTTTCTTCAAAACAGATCGAGCATAGTTCTAAAGAACAGTCCTTGCACCATAAAAAGGTTTTGTTACCGTGTACTTGACAGCGTTTGGTCACTTTATCATCCGTCATTTTATCCTCAGATTTTGAGACAGTTGAAAGCGTTTGTAGAGCATCACGAATCCCGTATAACGGTTTCAAATCGTCAACATCAAGAGCAAACAGTTGATTACATACAGCGCACTTCGAAGAAGCAAATCTAATCGAGAACTTCGTAAAATTACATCTGATGGCATTCAAACAGGTTCTTGGAGGACCACAGAAAGAATGTCCACATGGTAGGGCTCGTGGGTCTAAAAGTGTATCAGTGCAAATGGCGCATTCTACATCGAGTAAAGAGCTAGCAGCCATTAATCTGACAAAAATAGAAGCCTCACATCAATGTAACGCATAAACATGAAGAAAGAATATTTCTAATAATCAAAGTAATCTAGAAGCAGTTGTTACTGAGTAAATAAAAGAGCAGCGAGAATCTAAATGAAAAATCTATTCAAATAAAGCTATGCATACAGCGAGAAAATTTCTTAACCAAGTAAGCCTTATATCCGTTCTATTATACGCAGAGAGCTCAGATAAAAATCGTTTAACATAATTTTTGTTGAATCTACTAATAATATTTGGATGTTTCAAAAATTTCTCGGTGATCAATCTTAGACTAAGACCTGCCAAAAAAGGTTACTAGATTTGCCGGTTTTGAAGCAGTTTGCTTGATGAATGTTGTGATTGGACAGTCGCATAGATGACGCCGGAGAGTTGAATGTCACCACAATAGAGAGATTGGGAGAAAGATTAACATTTGGCTGTGGCTGAGATTGTTGATGAGACGAGAGTGACGCCACAGATGCCAGTCTATCTTTGTCCACACACACTTAGTCAGAACACACGCCACACACGAAATACGAACTACAAGTACAACCTCGAAACAGCAACTTTGACAGAACTCATAACACAGGAATCAGTTACTGAAGTACAACGGGACTCAAGAGTCACACGAGCAAACCACGGGATAGGAGACAATTTTCGACGCAGAAAGCTTGTAAGACTTAATCCAATTGAAACTCCTTTTGATATTGTAGTTTGATTGTCCGGCAAATTTATTTGATCCCCCTTAATTTGCACG
Source organism: Convolutriloba macropyga (assembly GCF_964194025.1). Lineage (NCBI taxonomy): Eukaryota > Metazoa > Xenacoelomorpha > Acoela > Convolutidae > Convolutriloba > Convolutriloba macropyga. The sequence goes on from NC_134470.1 coordinate 7,783,276, forward strand.
GACTTATATCCATTTGTTCAGGTAATTTCCTCTGATCACCAAAAACCCAGCCCTTACATTTTTTTCTTGAACGAAAAAAACATCGATTTGACAATTTTTTGACAGAATCTAGAAATAAGCAATTTGCGGTGTTTTTTTGCTGTTCTTGACATAGAAGCGTAGCAAAAAATAAAATTTGAAAAATTTGAGAAAATATTTGTCACTAACAATTTATAGAAAAAATCATTAATTGCGGATGTAAAAATTGCTCAAAGTTGTCGATTTGAAAAAAAGGTCAAATTGGTCAAGTTTTTCAAATTTTGCAAAATATCAAATAACAGATTTTTTTTCCAATTCGCGCTCATTCTTAGATTTACCTGCATAATCTCGGCTTTATCTACATAAAACCGGCATAATTGCAAAGAAATATCTGGAAGCCGAATATCTGATAAGGAAAACTTTTGGATCTTGATCCCGTTGAAGTCAATGATGCACTGAAAAAAGATTGATGGTATTCATCCTCGCTGCAAGATCACTTCATCACGCCATAAAAACTGCACCTCATGTAACACAAAATTGTTACAAAGATACGGTTTACGCATTACCAGGTTGAAGCTTCAACCCTAACGCTAAGAAAGTCCGGAAAACATTGCAGTTCCAGTGGAGTCATTTCTTTCACGATAAAAAGCGATTAGTTATATGGCATGATATAGTGAACAATTCGCCGCCACGTCATCACAGCAACAACAATAAGCCTTTGACACCTTCGCAGCTTATTGTAGTGCTTGAAAGGTATCAGGAGCGCATAGAAGCTATAGTGTATTGCCCCAGAGAGAGAACTCCCGACAGTTACGATCAGCTTCAGAGTAGTTTTCTAGTTACCACTCCATACAGTGTCTAAACGTAAACAGACAGACCCTAGTTTACTTAAAGAGCACAGAACATAACATCAAAAGCCTGCGCTTGAGCTTAAAACACTCACTAAAATGTCAGCGCATTAGAACAATATCCGGTCTTTAACCTCATGTCCGAAAAAACTCTTTAAGCGTCGTCCAAAAACGATTTGAAGCCGCCGTGTTCGAGGAGGCGGAACTTACTGAAACCTTCGGTAACCTTAAAGTATCCTAGTTTTGCGTTGTTGTTGGAGTCCACCCTCACTGGCGGTGTGACTTAGTTTATTCACTAGTTACCGGTTAGTGTGGTTGTTTTCTTTCAGTAGCGCTCTAAAAAAATTTTGCTATACCCAATTTCTTTGACATTACGCGCAACTAAATACCTTCGATGATCAATTTGTCTGCAATGCTAAACGCGTGGGCATGGTGCCTCTCAATAGTTGAGTCAAACGGCTCATCGTGTCCCTCTGTAGGCCAAATATTCTGTAGACACTAATCCACTGGATGCAACGTGTGCATCAGTAGAGTACTCAATCAAACGAGTGTTCTAGAATTCTTTAGTAAATCATACTGTGCTCTTGAGGCAAGATCTGGTTTGTTATGTCCTGCATGCACTTCTTCACGGAAGCGGAGTCTTCTCCATCTCCATGGTGTTCAATCTGTTCTTTCATCAGATAACCTCGTACACTTCCTCTTGAGTCACTAGCACCTCTACCTTTGTCATTTTGTGCTCCCCATTTTCTTCCATTGATTTAACAGCAGAGGCAGGCATTCTTATTCTTTCCGATATTCAAGACTATGATTAAAAAGTTCAATCTTAACGTTCCTCGCTTTTGCCGTGTTTACGTTTATCTATTGCATGATGCAGTATGTTGTCATATGTGATGAAGTATTTCTTTGTTAATGACGCAGTATGTTGATGCTAGTATGCTGGTTAGTTGTTTCTGTCTTGTAGCTTTCTAGGGTGTGGTTTAGTTGATTCGCGAGTTACGGCTGAATTGTCGTTTGAATTTTCAACTTCACTAATTTACTGTCTCCCCTGTAGTAGTGTAATACATTTTGCAGCTGTATGTTTGCGTGTAACTATATCACTCCCAGTTGGTTTGGTCTTGTTGCCTTCTGGGGTGTCACTTAATTTTATTCTGGAGTTACAGCTAAATTGTTTTTTGACTTTTTCAGCTGCCATAGTCAACAAATACTTTGTAGACTATTTCACTTTTGCTCTAGTTTGTTCAATATTGTTAATATGCTGATTGGTTGTTTAGGTTTGAGTATTGCTAGGGTTTGACTTAAGTTATTGTTTAGAATTACGGCTAGTAAATTTCTCTCTTTCCTTCATTTTAGTATACAACTGCATTGCAGTAACTTAGTTTGTTATTGATATTTTGCGATCACAATGTTTTGTGCTAATTTGTCTTGCAGTAGCTTCTCTTCTCCTTAGTCTCGTTGCCGTCCCCGTGGCGCGTCGTGCGCCCAGCGTTTCCAACTCGTCCATATTGTCTGCCAGCTGCGTCATTCATTCGTTTCTCCCGCCTGCCCCGCTACAGTTTCCGTCGCGCTTTCGTGCACTTCTCTTGTTTTGCCGGGTACTTCTGTACTTTGCTCTTTGGCGAACACCTTTGTTCTTTGACGGTTTGCTGGGCAAACCGTCATACAAGGGTTCAGTTTAACCTATTTGTGTTGTGTGCATGAGTGTATTTTTGTAGTAGTACCAAATTAAAATTTTGGTTCCTGCTTTGATAAGATCATGGCAGCCTTACAGGAAGAGCTCAAGAAAGTTCATACTGCAAGGGCAAAAATAGAGGCTGAACTTAGTATCATCTATGACAAACAATTCTATCGATAAGCAGCACAGGAAAGTTAAGATCGAACGTCTAATTGTAAATTCCAAAGATGCATTCACTAGTGTACTTGAGAAGAATGAGCAGCTTTGATCATGCGCATAAAACTGAAGATCCGGACGCCACCTGTAAAACCCTGGAGCAGTAGTTCGAGATTCTAACTAACAAATATGACGAAGAAATCGCTGCCGCTCGAAGCTACATTTATTCATTTCAAGACAGAGACAGCGGAGCAGTATACATCTCACCATTCAGAATCAGGATTGCATGAGTTCCTCAAAAAGATCAAGCCAGCGTCAACGTGAATAAGAAATCTCAAAACTTCAAAGAAATGAACTTGAAAAACAACACGAGGCGGAGCTGCGCATTGCGAGGCATTGCCTTGAAATTGAAAAACAAATGCAATTGAGAGAATGGGAAATTCAGCAGCTTGAGGACAAACATCGTAAGCAGGTAGCTGCTGCAGCCTTTGAAGTTGAGTTGATGAAAGTGTCATCAGCTGACGGTTGACACAGGTAAACTGAGCGACCTGTTTACTGACCGAAACACGCTGAAGAGCCAGAAACTTGTTCAGGAATGGCCCTATTCATCAGCGACCGGGAACATTGCCGATGTTGTGAAGGAACGGAGTTGCAACTTTCTGGTTCAATCGCTCAACCAAATAAAGCCTATGCTATTCGTGCTTCTTCAGCTCAACCTCTGAACTCGCTTCCTTTGGATCTCAACACATATAGTCAAGTTGAGGCTAACATCAGCCTCACTGCCAATAGGCCGGAAGAGACAACTAATAAGAACCTTGTAATTCATAAAGCACCTCTTGAAACTAACATCAATCAAGAACAGTAACAGCCTCAATATGCACGTCCATCACCACCAATAAACTTTGCTGGGCCGGCACAAATAAACGCCCCGAACACAGCCCGACCGCTGTTTTGAAGCTACCATGCATTTCGATGGTCTGCAGTTGGACGACCAACTAGTACGCAGGACAAGCATGCCGGGACAGTTAAAACTGGTCGGTCCGCCTTATTCACAACCATTTAATGCACTTGGTAATGATCAGCTAATTCTTAATCAGCCAAAAGCACCCGCCATTCCAGCCCTGGTCATTAACCCCATTTCCCGGCAACTCCAGTTAATTCTACCCGCCTTTTCTTTTGCCCCCACACCACCACCACCACCAGATCTCCCATTAAATGTCAATAACCCCATCGCAAACAATGCCAATCAGTTAGCGTTCTCTCCACCCGCACCAAAAATTTGTGCAATTATTTTTGTACCACATGCAGATTATCCACCGGGCCAACAGCACAGGCTCATGCCCCTAAATTTTGTCCCCTCAACCGATGCACCTCTCCCTCTGCCGAATACAAACACCTGGCGCTTCCCGGCATCGGTCCCAGCCAATTCGATGTCACTTGTTGGTACATCCGTAAACTTAAACAACGTACCGTCCATCAATCCTCATGTCCCTACGTCGCTCCGCTCTACCACTAATGTATGGGCAGCAGTAAGGTCCCAAACCCAAGTATCATCAGACTTCATGCAACCTAATACCTTTAGTTCTTCCACCAGTACCGCCCCAACCTTTCACTCCCATCGTGCCTCCAACTTATCGAGCAACCGTTGTGTTTGGGTGGACCACCGCATCCGACACCTTCGAACTCCGGAAATTTGATAATACAGTTGGCGGACGCAATCACTAGTAAGAGGACCAATCCATTGCCGGAGTGGAAACTGTCAGAGTACAATGGTGACGCCCTGCAGTGGCATGAATGGTTTGGGCAAATTAAAAGCTCCGTAGATTAACTCAGACTGATGATGTCAGGCTGACTTACTTGAAAACTCTAGTAACAGGAAAAGCAAAGACCGCTATCAATGACTTTACATACTGCGCAGTAAAAAATAAAGATGCACTAAGGAAACTTGAACGCAAGTTTGGCCAGCCACGGCAGTTTTCAGGGCACATTTAGACAAACTCAACTCGTTCTCACCACTAAAGCTGCACAACAGTGATAACATCATTAACTATTCTGCAACAATCTCAAGTCTTCTTGTGGTCATAAAGTCACTTTCATACGGCGCTGACTTGAAGATCACCTCGATACTTAACACGGCAGTGCAAAAATTGCCGCCTAAAATGAAAGTCATGGTCACTCTTTACGGTCCAGAAACATTGGGTAAAGCCAACACTTCTCGACTTCAAAGATTGGTTGAAGCAAGAGACTGAGGCACAAGATTTGAAAAGACGGCACACTCACCTGAAAAACCATCATCACGGCATTGATTACTTACGGTCATATGTACAGAAACGCTATGCCATCCTTGAACTACGTTCCTCACTGCGTACCAACAAGTCAAAATGCGTTGTGTAGAAAGTTCTGTGCGGCAACCGTCAACCAATCATGGCGGACTTCCCAAAGGAGTGACTCGCATAACAGTCTCCTCTCTTTACCAACACCGGGGTTGATTACTTTGGCCCATTCTACGTCACTATTCGTCGGACAACCAAAAAGCGGTGGGGATTTCTCGTCACTTGTCTGACTACTCGTGCTGACCATGTTGAAGTCGTTCCCTCCATGGACACTAGTTCCTGTTTACTGGGAGTCGCGCGGTTTGTCTCACGCAGGGGTACGCCTGCTATGATCTGGTCAGATAAAAGTACGAATTTTATCGGAGCGGAGAAAGATCTCATGAATGCAATGAATGGAACACCTGAAAATGGAGCATCACTGATTTTTCGCATAAAGACATTAGGTGGAGGTTGAAGCCGATCCGTCCGACCTAGGCGCAATAACACCTAATCACTTTCTACGTGGTAACCAAGCAATCGAAACTTCCTCAATCACTGGCCTTGACGAATTCGATCATTGTTAGCGGTACGCTCAAGCTGTCCTACACCAATGCGATTGAGGCAGGTTGGCTTAACGAGTATGTACCTGCTCTAGACCGTAGATCTAAATGACAGACACCCGCCGAGCAGCACCTCAAGACCGGTGATTTAGTTTGGATAGACGGCGAAAGCAACCAAAGGGTTACCATCCTACTGCCAGGATTGTTACCATCGTACGCAATCGTAAGCACGTCATCTGAAACGCTCGTCCGTCCGCTCGTTAAGCTTGTACCAATCCTTCCAACATCCTTTTCCGCGCCGGAGGACGTTACTGGCTAAATAGAAGAGCAGCGAGAAACTAAATGAACAATCTATTCGAATAAAACTATATCCAGCAAAAAAGTTTCTTAACCATGTAAGCCTTATCCGTTCTATTATACGTAGAGAGCACACAAAAAGGTTCAACGTTTTCGTTGAACCTACTTCTAAAATAAATCGATTGCGCTCGTTTTAGGCATAAAATTTTTATGCTTCAAAAATTTCTCGGTGATCAATCTTAGACTAAGACCTGTCAAAAATGTTAATAGATCTGCCGGTTTTGAAGCAGTTTGCTTAATGTTACGTTACATACAGTTGTCTTTATCGTGGTTAACTCTTTGAATTCAAAAGATTACGAAAGAGTGTTTCCCGTCACCTTTGCAACAACTAAGTACAAAACGCAAAATCATCAAATAATACTCATTTCAGACAATATTTGAGATAATAAACCTGACAATTATTCCAGCTAATATTTCTAATCGACAGCTGAGACGGAGACAGTTAAAAAATAGAGGCATTTGCGGACCATGCACCAAATTTAACAGTCCCACAATAATTCACCGAATCTTACAACAAGTTAAAGATAATAATTGCAAGAAAAAAGGTATCAAATCTGATCTTGATAACAAATTTCTACAATAAAAACAGTGATTTGGAAAAGAAAACTTTCTATAATTAAATCAACTCGTACTCTCGCAAAAGTTTGAATCCCTCATTATAGTAAAAAATATATTTTCAAGTTCTTATTCAACAATTTCTGTAAAAATGTCAGCAATTATTTAAGAAAAAGAATAAAAAATGATCATACACTTTAAAGAAAAAGAAGAACAATCAATTTAAAACCGAATGCGAAAGAACAAGCACCAGAACAAATGGCAGAGAGCTAAAATGTTAAATAATAATAATAATACAAATTACCGTACGATAGGCGGCCGAAAAAATTTTCTCGCTATCCTTTACATGATAACTCAAAGTAAAACTAGTATCTGCAACAAGCTGGGTTTTTGAAGCTTTGACAGGATAGGTAGCAGAACATATCCCGATCATTTGATTTTTGAATACTCGTCTGAGTAAGTAACAATGGTTCTTCGTCCTGCAATAAATGTTCAAATCACTTAAATTTTAAATTAAATTCATTTAACGGCAGCGCGTGGTTCGAAAACATAGTCACTGTAACACCTAAATTGTCAACAGAGTTCGGTTCTACAATAAGCTGTAAGTATTACAGTACACTAGCATCAATACGCGCAAATCGATCTGAGAGTTTGGCCATTGAAGGGCAATAACCACAGACACCTCAAGGTGGCATATAAACATACTCGCGTAAAAAAACTGTTAACATCTTTTAGGTTCTCCAATTAAACAAACAAGGAGTCTGGTTAATGTGCGTTCGCACATGATGTTCCGACCCGCGCTCATCTACATTTTTGACTTACCTGTCTTTTGACTTACAGTTCTGACAAAGAGATAATCAAAAACAGATGTTTGAGTTTCACAAATTGTTACACAACCAAACTAATAATTGGATTAAATAATGCCATGCCTCATTACAGCCAGCTTTGCCATTAAATAGACTACGAGAAAAAGAAAACAACAAAAAAGCAAAAAACCGAGCGTCATCTCCAGTATTTGGTACAAGGAGAGTCCTTTAGTACCGATAGAAAGGACCTTCTCGATAACAAATCCGAAGAAGAGCTGCATTTCTCAATTTACACCGTTTCATTGGCCTCATAGTCTATTCGTTCCACTGGTCAACTTCGACGGCTAGTGGAAATTGACTTTGACACCAGGCATCCTATCGTGCATCCTATCGTGCTAACACACATTTGTTAAACTGTTTCTACGGCACACTCACCTGAAAAACCATCATCATGCCATTGATTACTTACGGTCATATAAACAGAAACGCTATGCCATCCTTAAACTACGTTCCTCACTGCGTACCAACATGTCAAAATCCGTTTTGTGTAGAAAAGTCTGTGCGGCTACCGTAAACCAATCATGACGGACTTCCCAAAGGGGGTGACTCGCATAACAGTCTCCTCTCTATACCAACACCGGGGTTTATTACTTTGGCCCATTTTACGTCACTGTTCGTCGGACTACCAAAAACCGGTGGGGTTATCTCTTCATTTGTCTGACTACTCGTGCTGCCCATGTTGAAGTCGTTCCCTCCATGGACACTAGTTCCTGTGTAATGCGAGTCGAGCGGTTTGTCTCACGCAGGGGCACGCCTGCTATGATCTGGTCAGATAATAGTACGAACTTTATCGAGTGGAGAAAGATCTCCCAGATGGCATTGAAAGGAACACGCTGAAAAATGGAGCGTCACTGATCTTTCGCATAAGGACATTAGGTGGAGGTTTAATCCGCCCAGTGCGCCACACCAAGGTGGCATCTGGGATCGGTTCCGGTAGATTGGTTCCGATTGAATACGCACTAAACGCGCGTCAGTTAGCACCCGTAAGCGCTGACCCGTCCGACCTAGGCGCAATAACACCAAATCAATTTCTACTTGGTAACCAAGCAACCGAAACTTCGTTAATTGTTGGCCTTTACGAATTCGATCATCGTTAGCGGTACGCTCAAGCTGTCCTACGCCAATGCGATTGGGGCAGGTTGGCTTAAAGAGTATGTACCTGCTCTCGACCGTAGATCGAAGTGACAGACACCCGACGATCAGCACCTCAAGACCGGTGATTTAGTTTGGATAGACGGCGAAAGCAACCAAAGGGTTACCATCCTACTGCCAGGATTGTTACCATCGTACGCAATCGTACGCACGTCATCTGAAACGCTCGTCCGTCCGCTCGTTAAGCTTGTACCAATCCTTCCAACATCCTTTTCAGTGCCGGAGGACGGTACTGGCTAAATAGAAGAGCAGCGAGAAACTAAACGAACAATCTATTCAAATAAAACTATATATCCAGCGAAAAAGTTTCTTAACCATGTAAGTCTTATATCCGTTCTATTATACGTAGAGAGCTCACAAACAATTCGTTTTACATGATTTTCGTTGAAACTACTTCTAAAAGAAATCGATTGCGCTCGTCTTAGGCTTAAAATTTTTATGCTTCAAAAAGATGTTTAAATGTTAATAGATCTGCCGGTGTTAAAGCAGTTTGCTTGATGTTACGTTACATACAGCTGTCTTTATCGTGGTTTACTTATTGAATTTAAAAGATTACGAAAGAGTGTTTCCCGTCACCTTTGCAACCAATAGGTAAAAAACGCAAAATCATCAAATAATACTCATTTCAGACAATATTTCAGATAATAAACCTGACAATTATTCCAGCAAACGACTACTTCTTATAGACAGCTGAGACGGAGACAGATAAAAAAAGGCATTTGAAAACCATGCACCAAATTTAACAGTCCCACAATAATTCATCGGATCTTACAAGTTAAAGATAATAATTGCAAGAAAAAAAGGTAGCAAATCTGATCTTGATAACAAATTTTTTTACTAAAAACAGTAATTTGAAAACGAAAACTTTCTATAATTAGATCAACTCGTACTTCGCAAAATTTTGAATCCCTCAATATAGTAAAAAAAAAATACCTTTTCAAGTTCTTATGCAACAATTTCTGCAACAATGTCAGCAAATATTAAAGAAGAATAAAAAATGATTATACATTTTGAAAAAATGAAGAACAATCAATTTAAAACCCAAGGCGAATGAGGCTTTAAATTTAGGAAAAAGAAGCACCAGAACAAATGGCAGAGAGCTAAAATGTTAAACAAAAAAATACAAATTACCGTACGATAGGCGGCCGAAAAAAATGACAACTCAAAGTAAAACTAGTATCTGCAACAAGTGGGGTTTTTGAAGCGTTTACAGAAAAAGTATCAGAACATATTCCGATCATTTGGTTTTTGAATACTCGTCGGAGTAAGTAACAATGGTTCTTCGTCCTGCAATAAATGTTCAAATCACTTAAATTTTAAATTAAATTCCTTTAGCGGCAGCGCGTGGTTCGATAACATAGTCACTGTAACACCTAAATTGTCAACAGAGTTCGGTTCTACAATAAGCTGTAAGTATTACAGTACACCAGCATCAAAACGCGCAAATCGATCTAAGGGTTTGGCCATAGAAGGGCAATAACTACAGACACCTCAAGGTGACATAAGAACAAAAACTCGCGTCAAAAATTATTGACATCTGTTAGGTTCTCCAATTAACCAAACAGGGAGGCTCGTTAATGTGCGTTTGCACATGATGTTCCAACCCGCGCTCATCTACATTTTTGACTTACCTGTCTTTTGACTTACATTTCTGACAAAGAGATAATCAAAAACAGATATTTGAGTTTCAAAAATTGTTAAACAACCAAACTAATATTTGGATTAAATAATGCCATGCCTCCTTACAGCCAGCTTTGCCTAAATGGACTACGAGAAAAAAAACACACAAAAAAGGAAAAACAAAAAAGTTGCGGCAAAACCCTAACTACGCAAATTGACTTTTTCCTAATTATACAGCAGATGGGATTTTTCCTTAATGAGACTAGATAACAATTCGACAAAAAGAAGAAATAATCAGGCGGAATTCAATCAACAATTTTTAAACCAAATAATTTTAAAAGTCTTGAAAACCATTAGCTTCTAACGAGATAATTCTTGATAATTTCAATAAAAAGTTATATGGAAACCAATAGGACCTGTCTTTGGTTAGACAAAAGATGCAGAATAACTCAAAAAATTACGAACAACGATTACAAATATCGCGAAAGCAGTGGACCCATTAAAACTATTAGCTATTATCTGAATATTATGCATCTTTATTTCAATTTCTATATATACTTATTCAGCTAAAACTATACTGAATGAATAAATAAGTTCAATTGGGCCACAATTGAAAATCATTGGGTTCTTTTATTACGCGATTGTGCTAAATGAAGAGAAAAAGAAACAAATAACCACTCAAATAACTTTTTATGAAAACGCATATTGTCCAGCAAACAAAACATCATTTACGTCATAAGATCAGCAAACATGTTAACTTTTAATTTACAAGGAAATATATGGAACTCTCAGTGATGAGAATAGGTTACAACTTGACGAAAAGAACAACAATAACTGCAAAAAACTGAACCACACCTAATCACTTTCTACTTGGTAACCAAGCAACCGAAACTTCCTCAATTGTTGAGCTTGACCAATTCGATCATCGTTAGCGGTACGCTCAAGCTGTCCTACGCCAATGCGATTTGGGCAGGTTGGCTTAAGGAGTATGTACCTGCTGTATACCGTTATACCGTAGATCTAAGTGACAGACACCCGCCGATCAGCACCGGTGATTTAGTTTGGATAGACGACGAAAGCAACCATAGGGTTACCATCCTACTGCCAGGATTTTTGAGCTCCGGTACGGTTCCAACAGCATCGCCCCCTCCGCAATCGTACGCACGTCATCTGAATTACTCGTCCGTCCACTCGTTGAGCTTGTGCCAATCCTTCCAACATCCTTTTGCGCGCCGGAGGACAGTACTGGCTAAATAGAAGAGCAGCGAGAAACTAAATGAACAATCTATTCGAACAAAGCTATATATCCAGCGAAAAGGTTTCTTAACCATGTAAGTCTTATATCCGTTCTATTATACGTAGAAAGCTCACAAATAGTCCGTTTGACATGATTTTCGTTGAAACTACTTCTAAAAAAATCGATTGCGCTCGTCTTAGGCTTAAAATTTTTATGCTTCAAAAATTTCTCGGTGATCAATCTTAGACTAACACCTGCCGAAAATGTTAATAGATCTGCCGGTGTTTAAGCAGTTTGCTTGATGTTACGTTACATACAGTTGTCTTTATCGTGGTTTACTTATTGAATTCAAAAGATGTTATTGAACGAAAGAGTGTTTCCCGACACCTTTGCAACCACTAAGTAAAAAACGCAAAAATCATCAAATAATACTCATTTCAGACAATATTTCAGATAATAAACCTGACAATTATTCCAGCAAACGACTACTTCTTATAGACAGCTGAGACGGAGACAGATAAAAAAAGGCATTTGAAAACCATGCACCAAATTTAACAGTCCCACAATAATTCATCGGATCTTACAAGTTAAAGATAATAATTGCAAGAAAAAAAGGTAGCAAATCTGATCTTGATAACAAATTTTTTTACTAAAAACAGTAATTTGAAAACGAAAACTTTCTATAATTAGATCAACTCGTTCTCTCGCAAAATTTTGAATCCCTCATTATAGTAAAAAAAAATATCTTTTCAAGTTCTTTTGCAACAATTTCTGCAACAATGTCAGCAAATATTAAAGAAAAAGAATAAAAAATGATTATAGATTTTGAAAAAAATGAAGAACAATTAATTTAAAACCGAATGCGAATGAGGCTTTAAATTTAGGAAAAAGAAGCACAGGAACAAATGGCAGAGAGCTAAAAAGTTAATAATAACACAAATTACCGTACGATAGGCGGCCGAAAAAATTTTCTCGTTATCCCTTACATGATAACTCAAAGTAAACCTAGTATCTGCATTAAGCTGGGTTTTTGAAGCTTTTACAGGATAGGTAGCAGAACATATTCCGATCATTTGATTTTTGAATACTCGTCTGAGTAAGTGACAATGGTTCTTCGTCCTGCAATAAAAGTTCAAATCACTTTATATTAAATTCCTTTAGCGGCAGCGCGTGGTTCGATAACATAGTCACTGAAAAAAAAAATGAAAATTCCTTAAAAATCTTAATGTATAATATCTTAAAGAAGAATCGCTATAAACTGACTGCTTCGAGTAACATCATTCATCCTCAATAACAAGTTTATGAGAATAAAGAATAAAAAACGGGAAATTAAAATAAAATTGAGCGAGAAAAGTGTCGAAGCCATTAAAAAATGAACTATTCAGTAAAAACCTTTCTATTTTCAATTTATTTTTTAACAGCAACTTTTTTAACAACTTGACTCTAATAATTCAACAAAAATTATCAAATATATTAAAACCACGATATTTTTGAGAAAACCCGTAGTATCAGCGCCATTAATATCAAAAGCTTTCAACAGAAGCAAATAAATACGCCCGATGAGACGAAAAGGATCTCTGTCATTCACAAAAAGCAATGAGACATTACAATAAGTAATTGACTATGAAAACCAACAAATACAGGCAAAATCCAAAAGTAGAAAATTGCGAGAAGAAAGTGTCGAAGCCATTTAAACGATACATTTTTCTCTGAAAACTTTATGTATGATCCAATGAACGTCTTTTCTGAGCCAATACAGCTATCAGTATTAGGATAATGTGTTAAATTCAAAAGGGAACCAATATTACGTGAAAAAAATTTCAAAACCAATAGTTAGAAGATTAAACCACTAACTAGAAAATTTTTGTTGTAGTAGAAAAAAGGGGTCCGGTCAAAATTGAGATTGATTTACAGTTCATGAAAATAAGTTAGGGATCGATTAATGTAAAAATTCTCAAAAAATCGTTTTTTAAGACTTGAGCCCTTAAAATCAGTAGCTTTCAAAGGATGTCAATAAATATTGCCAGTTATGCCTCAATGGGAGAACAAGGATGTTTGTCATGTATAGGTAATCAATAAGACATCACAATAAGTCTTATGACTATGGAAACAACAACAAATACAGGCAAAAACCAAAAACTCAATGAAAAAGTGCGAGAAGAAAATGTCGAAGCCATTGAAACCATTAGCTTTTCTGAAAACTTTAACTATGATCCAATGAACGTCTTCTCTTAGCCAGTGCGAGATATCAAAATTATTATACTAGGACAAGATTTCAAGAGGGACCAGAAACAAAGATATCGATCATTATTTTTAATTTTGAAATCTTGTGGCATTGAAGTCATATAGCAAATAGATAGAAGATAGAACCCCTATCCAGATTAATTTGGTTGCAATAGAAATGAAGGAAGTCCTTTCATTACTGAGACTTACTTACAATTCACGAAAATAAATAAATGCTTGGTTAATGTTTAAGAAAAAATGCTCGAAAAACCTTTTTTAAAGTCTTACCAGCCATTAGCTGTCCACTCAAAGCTCTAGATAGGTTCACTTAGCACTCATAACGAAACTTATTGCAATTTTAGACATAAATTCTATGCCATAGGACTCCAAATATTTAGTAAAACCTCAAAAAGAAAATCAGAAATTCATTTAAAATTACGAAAACTAAGAGTCGAAGCCAAAAAAACACGAGCGTTCCTTGAAAACAGATTTTTTGTTTATTGGGCTCCATTATACTGTAAATCAGGTTAGTTATTAACGGAACTTCAATATGAAAAGTGACTAGTCTCTAGGTGACTTGAGAAAACGTGGTTTTCTTAAAAAAAAAAAGCTCAAAAATAGAATTCGAATTTTTTGATAGTAAACTTCCCTATGAGACCAGAACTAATCTTTTTATCGCTTTTCGTCTATTAGGAACTCAAAAATGAAAACTTTAACCATGATTCTCAAAATTCTGAGAACATTAACCATGATCCATTGAACGTCTTCTCATAGCCAGTGGGAGATATCAGTATTAGTAAAATAGGACAAGATTTCAAGAGGGAACAAAAACAAAGATTTCGATAACTTTTTTTAATTTTGAAATCTTGTGGCATTGAAGTCATATAGCAAATAGTTAGAAGATAGAACCGCTATCCAGATTAAATTGGTTGCAATAGAAACGAAGGAAATCGTTTCATTACTGAGACTCACTTACAATTCACGAAAATAAATAAATGCTTGGTTAATGATAAAAAAATGCTCGAAAAATTTTTTCTAAAGTCTTACCAGCCATTAGCTATCCACTCAAAACTCTGGATAGGTTCACCTAGCACTCATAACGAAACCTATTGCAATTTAAGACAACAATTCTATGCCATAGGACTCCAAGTATTTAGTAAAACCTCAAAAAGAAAATCAGAAATTCATTTAAAATTACGAAAACTAAGAGTCGAAGCCAAAAAAACACGAGCGTTCCTTGAAAACAGATTTTTTGTTTATTGGGCTTCATTATACTGTAAATCAAGTTAGTTATTAACGGAACTTCAATATGAAAAGTGACTAGTCTCTAGGTGACTTAAGAAAACGTGGTTTTCTAAAAAAAGCTCTAATATAGAATTCGAATTCTTTGATAGTAAACTTCCCTATGAGACCAGAACTAATCTTTTTATCACCTTTCGTCTATTAGGAACTCAAAATTGATTCATTTTGTGGCGTTAAACGTAAATTTGAATTAATATTTTTAAAAAAAAAAAAGATCTTAATTTGAAGAAAAACTACACTAAAAGTGAGCAAAATCATGCTAAATATCACGTGTTCACACAAAACTTCAATCCTTGATAGCTCCTCGGAAAAAACAAAATTAAAGATTTTTTTTAGTTTCCAATTCTACACTGGACGAGCTTTTTAATGATAGCACTCGCATTTCTTTACGATGAATATATCGATCGGCCAAAATTGTCTGAACAAAAAAACCCATTTAAGTATATAGTTCCTCCCCCAACAAGTGGGGTCGGAACAATAACCTTTACGGATAGCAAAAGATTCATCACAAGAGTATTTTTAGTCATTTTTAGCGGGAAAATTTTCTAATGACCGTGAACGAGATTAAAAATTGAGTACATGTTATGTAGTCATGCACACTAGAAAACAGTTGTACTAAAATTAAGTGGAACCTTACATTTGTGAAAGCATAAAATTTCTTCGCGCAAGTAACTTCTGCTGAAAGTGCATACAAAGTCCTTTACCGAACTGATGTATGAAATCAACAACGACGAAACTTGAAGCTGAGAAATAATACAAAAATGAAATTTACATCCCAAACAAAACAACACGAATTTGTTTTTACTCCATACTATATAGGACTAAGCGACAGGCGTTAGTACCAGAAAGAGAACGAAATACACGACTTAGAATATTCCACAACGGAAAAGGCACAAAATCAGCGCCACATCATTTTTTTTCAAACAAAACATATTTTAAAACACCACTACTATACTATGGTTTTTACTATATACAATGCCATACTGCAATACAGTACTTTTTCAATACTGGGGCTAGTTATGAAATGGATCATATGATCCCGTTTCCAGTCCTCTTCATAGCTTCCTCTTGATCCTGTTGTATGTTTATGATTAATAACGTTTTGCCTCAATAGTTATTTCAATTTGAAGTGAGAGACAAATTAATTCCTTCATTCTATGCGTACCTGTAGAGACCACTAGAAAGATAAATTAGAAAACTAAGTTTCAATTTTCATGGATCAAAATTTTTGTCCACTTAACCAAAACAAGGCGGCTCGGTAATGTGCGATGGCACATAAGGTTCTGACCCCGCCCATCCACAATTTTGGCATAATTGTCTACCAAATGAGGAACAGATAGAAAAACCCAAAAATTATTTTTTGCGAATCCCAAAAAAGCCCAAGACTTTTTCAAAAAATTCTGTATGAACGATAAGATAGCCTCCAAAGCAAATAACTCAAGGGAGTAAAAGATGATGTATTAGATTGCTGTAATATGTCAATATTAAGAAAGCGAGTCAAGACGAACAGCAAAATCAAAACAACAACAACAACAACAACAAACATTAAATACATCAAAAAATTTATGTCCCTCTTAAAAACTAAATTTAATAACAAAGTCAACATACCGTCAGATAAACCTAAAACTAAACAAAAATAACTTATAAATCACCAGAAAACATATGCGACCAGTCCATAAAAAGGTTTGGTAACAATTATACAAAAAAGAAAAGTAAAGTAAAAAACAGTGAAGTAAAAAAAATTATTTTATTTTTTTGAAACAGTTAACTTCAAAGTAATTAATACCATTAGGAATCAATTAATATTACCACAAATTTACGATCACTAGTGCTTCTATAGAAGGGCATTAGGACCTGTCCTTATTCATTTTTTAAAGCGGCTAAAAAGAACAACAAAGAACAAACAAAATTTCAATTGAAACTTGCCATAAAACGCTGTCAAAACCGTCAAGCCAAATTTTGGCACTCAAAATATATTTGATTGCGCCTTCTTCAAACAGCTATAATGTAGTACGTGGCCATTCATTAGTAAGACTATGTAACAAGTAGACAAAAAAGCGAAGTGCTAAAGTATGTAATACTTTTAATTTTTTTTTCGAAACAAAATTACATTCAATGTCATGAAAGGCATTAATTACAAAAAAAGCTATTTAAATAGGGTCGTTTATTCATGAAAAGGAAGCCCTCGAGACATGTAATTATCCAGAATATTTCTTGCATCTACAAAAAGAACGTCAAATATGACAAAAATCAAATTAATTTACTTTTCTTTGTGAAAAACCGGTGTCGAAGCCAGTAAGGTCATAACAAATTCTTTTAAAAAAAGATTTTGGGACACCAATCCCTTTTATTCCCTTGACACATAATGTCATATTTGACCTGCAATTAACTAACGAGATTAGGTAACAAAAAGAAACATAAAAAGAACAAAATTGCGAAGTTAAAAAGTTTTTTTTTTTAATTTTGGAAAACGATTGTTTTCAAAGTCATGAAAGCCATCAGCTATCTACTATTATCAGAATATCGGTTCATCTATTCTTCCATGAAAAGCCAATGAAAGCTATCACTATACAGGAAATTTCATACGACCGAAGCGACAAAGTATAAAAATACGACCGAAACGACAAAGTATACGACCGAAACGAAAATTAGAAAACGTGAAAAACTGGCAAATATCAAAACAAACCAAAATCTGAAATCTTGTAGTATCAAAGCGAGAAAACAATAACTTCAGGCTTAAAACTGCAACTGAGAAAAGATGTTAAATCAGTAGAAAGAAGAAGCATTCTTTCTTTGCTGAAACTAAGCTGGAAGTTGAACAAATTAAAAAAATAGAGGAAAAGTTAATTAAGCCATTATTTATTGAAAAGTCAATTATTTTTTAAAAAAAGAAACGACAATAAACTTTCAATTAAAAACTAAATGCATTAGCTTGGAGCTGCTTAGCAAGCGAATTGGTTGGACCTATCACTGCTGAGCTTTGATTTGATATGTTCTGTTCTTTATTATTAAAAAAGATCTTTTTTTAAAAAAAGACCGACTGATTACAACCCGATTTTTTTTGGATTGTAACAGTCCAGGAAAGGCCCAAAACTGGCCCTGCTAATACTTAATGTCCGTTAGGAACAATTGATTTTTCGAATGTTGTAGATATAGATAATTTGTTAGTTGAAAACTCAAAATAAATTCTGCATTTTTGATAATCAACGAGTAAAGTTAGCAAAAAACGGCAAAGCTTTAACTACAGTGCACTCTCAGCGGACTCTGAAGTAGAAATAGCCCCCCTCTGACTTCTACAAAGATTGTATGAGTGTTGTTTGGGGGTGTACTGTCGACAAATTTAATCAAAGTGGTCTAAAGTAGCTTATTTCGTGCTGTTTTTGATGAAAAAGGCTAAATTTTGAAATGTTTATCCAGATTTTTTGACCAAAAAAATTAAATCAAAACAATCAACAATGCTTGTTCGTTTTCAAAAATAAAATCAACGAAACTATTCTTAAAAATTATAACAAATTTTAGCAAAATTGACGAAAATTTAGGCAAAAATTCCGGAAAATGTGAATAAAAACAACGTGAATTCACTCCTCTTTTCTCAGAAGTTTAAACCTCGATAACTCCCTGTAGAAAACGAAAATTAAAAAATCTTTTTAATTCCATATTCTACGCTGCGGCAAAAATATATCGAGCGGCGAAAATTCACGGCACAACAAAAAAACCCATTTGAGTATATAGTTCCTCCCCCCTCAAGAGGGTTGGAACAATTATACCAAAACAAAACAATTAAAAGCCAACACAAAAACATCCACACGACAGAAACTCGCTCACAAATAGAATCCAATGCGAAACTCAAACAACTTAAAACTTTTGGGGTTTCTAATAATTCTTAGAACACCATTCCAAAAGCAATAAATCGAAATGAAAGCCATCCCATAGCATTATAGTAAAACAAAATACAAAAGCATTAAACTCATCAACCAAAATTTCAAATTAATTCAGCATTATGCTAACTTGACAAAAAGAACGAAAAACAAACAAGATAACGAACAAACAAAACGAACAAGACGAAAGTTTGATCCAAACCGATCATCAGATTTTAGCAGCACTTATGAAGAGACAATGCTCGACAGAGTGGCTATGATTTACTTTTTGTGCAACCCACGAAAAGACCATAATCGACCATAAATTCGTATGACCATATTGAGCCCCCCCCCCCCCCCCCCCACTAGACTATTTGGATTTTTTCTTAAGTTGAGATCTAGAGATTCGTTGGAGATGGGGAGGTTTGACAGGTTATGCTGTCAAACCTCCCCATCATCCAATCGCATAATAAATCGTGAAACCTCAGAAGTATTTAATAACCAATCGACAAAAGGAAACCCAATCAACAGTCACATCAGACTGCAATAAGTAAACACTTACACAACCCTATTGATTGTCAGAGAATATACCAAAAAACCCAATAGAATATTTTAAACTAATTTAGCAATAATTTTAAAACAATTAGAAAAGGTGCAGATTCAATTGGGTAAATCGTCTCCTCTATGTAATGTGGGTCATCAAAGAATATCTGAAGGATCCAAATGCATTGGAATTAAGAGATTTGTCGAGGGACCTTTTCTAATTTTTCATTGTTTTTAGTTTCTCAGTATCCAATAATTTTTTTTAATATTCCAAACCTTGTAAAATAATTTTTATTGTTTTATGTATTTTAGGATTTCTACATCGCCATTTTGTTCACACTTTTATGGTGTGTAACATTTTGGAATTCAATGTTTATTTTATTAGCAACGACACGCAATGATAAATCACACCTGCAACAGATCCTCCCATTTATCTCACATCGAATAAACTCAGCAACTAATCAGAATATGAGAAACCGAATGATGGTTCTTTGCCGGAAAAAGTATATAGACCGGTTTCAAAAATATTCTTTGAACGATTGGAGTTCAGCGACCAAATTGAGAAATCAAGTTTTAAAGTCCAGTTGGTGACATCATCTCAGTCTTTCCCTACATTCATCGTCAACTGCATATACTTGATACCGATCAAGCTGCAATGCTACAACACTTTGCTGCAAAGTTCAGACAAAAATCTTTATTACTTAGCTATCTTGAAGTTCTGACGAGTTTTCGATATCAGTGATGTTTTCTATGACCTCTGAAAAAGGGATATGTTTCAACTCCTCCTCTAGTATAATCAATAGATGAGGTTCACGAGCTTTCAAGTAAGGCTTCTAGAACACTATCAGCATGGATCCCGCGGTACATGCCTTCAAATTTCCTTCCATCTTCAAAAAATTTTCAACGTTGTTCCTTTTGCATTTAGCAATGAGTGGCTTTTGATTTTCGCTTTTTAAAAATTTTTGTTTATTACTCCGATAATCAATTTCATCTTGATATCTTTCCATGTGGATATTTAAACATGGAATCCTACTGTCCCTTGCTACTGGTAGGTGATTGAGGAAATTTTTGGCATAGTCTTTCAGAATCAGTTTCAGGTTTGAAACTTCACGAAGTTCATGGCTGTTTGCAAAATAAGTAGAGCACAACATGTCATTTAACACAAAAATTTGACAATAGTCAAATTTTCAGCACAACTGTCTAAAAAGATTCAATATTGATTTAAAGATGAAGAAAGCAAAAAGTTCTTATCTACTTTTACAGCACCTGATGGATGTCATGAATGTAGCAAACAAATTTACATTAACTGTTTAAAATAACAAAGTCCATACGTGGTGAAACAGCGATTGCCATTATTCGACAAAAACAAATATCATAATCAAATCATTACTGTCAACAACAATTCAAAGTAGCAAAATAATAGCAGCAATAAAAATAGCAATAAATGATTAAAATAGTAGCTCTAAAACGTACATGAGAAGTACAAGCTTCGTTAGGTATTGATGACGAAAACAGCGGCTCATCTTCAAACCTCAACAACCGGTCAGCAGTTGAAATTATGGTACCGTTACAACTTTCTGATTAATGGAATAACACCGATACTAATTCCGAGCGAGTCAGATTAAAAACTTCAAAATCCACATATTAAAAACGCGTGAGGCGCTGGCAACACAATTGGCTTATCTCTCCGCCTTAATTGTTTTCAGGGAGTCATTTCCACGATAGTTGCTACAATATTAACTAATAGATCACGGCCATTCCTGATCCAACCATTTTTGGCGTCAAATAAAGTCTGCAACGGATGAATATATGTGAACCCAAACGACTGCTCTTTGTTCGAAAACGTTATCAGTCCATTTTGAGAAACACTGAGTACAGGATTTAGATTCGCCAACTCCATAATGACACGGAGCTTCAACTTCCAGTCGGCGCGATGATTCGGATGCTTTCTGACATTTAGGGTCAGTCGCAAATAGAACGTCAGCAATGCGCTTTGCAGTTTTTCGGCGCTGACCCACATATAAAAATGTTTAAAATTAAATTCTGCTGAACATTTAATTGTGGTTCCAATTTCTAATATATTCAGTATTGCAGCAGGGAATGAAAAAGATCGGTGTTCATCAGCTATCAGAGCCAGGTCGTGTGAATTTTCCGACCCAAGATAGGGGAAAACGCTAGCAGCGAGCTCAAAATCTCCTTCGGCACATGATTTCAATGCCGCCTCCATATTTAGAATTTTTTCTAGAAACTCTTTTTTCGAGCTCAGAGACGAGTGAGTTTCCATTTTTTCTCGCATCTTTTCATTTAGGTTATTAATATCCTCTTGGATTCTTGCCATGTTGAAATGCAAACAGGGAATTGTGCATTCCTTTGCGCCTGGCAGGTGACGCAGCAAATTTTTGGCATAATCCATCAGAACTAGTTTCAGGCTTCGAACTTTATGAGATTCATGACCGTTTGCAAAACAAGTAGTGCACAATGCCATAAAACAATCGTCGCACCATAAGCTTATCGAAATCTCACTGTGATGCTTGCAGCGATTTTTTAACCCAATATTGTCACATATCTGATTGGGTTTTGAGACATTCGAAAGTGTCTGCAGAGCATCACGGATCCCAAACAATGGCTGCAAATCGTCCACATCAAGCTCGAACACCTTGCTGCAAATTGCGCATTTGGCATTTTTCGAAGAGGTTTGTCTCACAGCGTCCAGACAAGACCTCGGAGGGCCACAGAAAGAATGTCCACATGGCAACACGCGAGGGTCTAGCAAAGTTTCAAGGCAAATTATGCACTCTAAATCTGCGTTATTTTCCATCGAGCTGTTAGAGGCCATTGATCTAAAAAGAGCCGTTACAATTTTTACTGAATATTTCCAGATTTATTCAACTTATGAGCCCAAAAAAATTATAACAGCCCAAATGAGCTAAGACAGACATTGTAACTGTATGAAGAGATAACGCACAACTAAGCCGACATAATCTCATTCCGGAAATTGAAGTGGCAAAAAATGAACCAGTTGAACAAAATTGAACTGCCGATTTTAATAGCCCCGAAATGGTGAAAACTAATTAACTATCAATTATGTGAAAGAGATTAAATCCTTTAGGCCGCTGAGGGATGACCATGATCCGCACTCATTATATTTCTCTTATAATTATCTCGCGTCAAAATTTTTGCCCTGGAAGCAATAAAACTTAAGATCTCTACTCTATTGTTATTTCTTCTAAATTTTGATTTTCAACGCAGTAAAAGTCGCCTATTGGTAAGAAAAACCTTCAGGTGAAAAATGTAAACAATTTTTGACACTCTTAATTGGCACAGTTGCAGCTTAATGTCTCAAAAACTTTAGTCAATAAACAAGTTTCTTATTAAATTGAATAAAAAACATTTGCCTTAGTAGTGCTACAAATATGAGTCACCAGATGGAAATCCAGATACTTGTTTGGTTACACAACAATTTTACTGCCATCCGCCTTATAAGCATTCAATTACGAATTTTTGTGAGCAGAGAGCTCAAGTCACTGCTTTTTAAATTCTGGAAAGGGTTGCGTCAACTATTCATCTATACAGTATAAAAGAAAATTCGAAACCATAGGCAATAAATTATATAAATCCTAATTGGTTTTTACGCAAATCTCAGTTGATATCGGGTCTAGATGAAATTCTTTCTCGTAACGAAGTTAAAACTCCCAATGTAGTCCCCGGCTGGAGAAGTACTGGTAGGCTACATTATCCAAAATTTGAAGGAATTTTAGTGATCTGACCACTTAAAAAATTTTAATCCCTATTTTATCCCCCCCCCCGCAGGAATCTAAAATTGAAATAGCCTCTTCAAAGATCGAACCATTTTTCAAAATTTTTAATGGACACACTTTTACATCGATGAAATACCGATGGAAGAAATATCAATGGGCCAAAATTGACCTCCCGGGTCACCGATCATAACTTTGATTTCGTACTAGGTCATAATGATTCTAAGTAATCATAGTAGGTCAAACATGATCTGTATGCATTCCTGGTAGTCATACAAAGATCATATATGATTTCCTAGAAATCATTCAGGGTCAAAAAAAATTTCAAAACCTAAAAACTGTATAATTTTATATTTAAGTTGAAAAAAAATATTGGAAATCACACAAGCTCATATATGACACAAATATTGACTGCTGCCACAAATTCTCTTATATTGTAGTCAAAGGACATATTAAATTATTAGATTGCTATTGTTATCCACATTTGATTCTTTGTGTGCGCTAAAAAATCGCTTTGCAATTTAATCATATTCAAAAAACAAATTTGAGGCTATATGCAAAATTTTTTTAAATATATAATATATAAGAGCATTTATATGTATAGACTGCCTTCAGAGAATATCAAAACTTTAGTTATCAATTTGGGCTTACTCTTTTATCCAGTGCGCAACTTTATCTAGTGCAAATTATTTCAAGCGTTAGGGTCTTTTGACGGATTACAAAGTTATGCCGGGGAATCACATAGGTGATGCCTCACCGAATAAAAATAGATAAACATAAATGGTAAAATATTTGTGAAAAATAGATGTATGATTCTTGGTTTTCATGCTAGGATGAGATGATTTCCTGGTAATCATACAAGGATCATATATGATTCCTTTGGTTTCATGCAAGCATCGCACTAAGAAATCCAGTATGGACATTATGAAACCATATGTGATCCCGGTATGAAATCAAAGAAACTTCAACTCGAGAACAAATAAAAGCGAGGCTCGTATGGAGTTCTTAACCCCCGATAAATTTGGAGGGTTGGAACAGTGGACAATCAAAGAGATGTCAAATTAGAGGAGCGACGCAAAGATAATTAACGAGATGAATATACTATATTTTCAAAATTTCATCATTTTTAAGAAACAGAAACTGTACAGAACGGGTGAACTGTTTCAAATAACCAATCATTATTTGAAGTACATTTCATAAGCTATTCGATAAATATCCAATATCTCATAGTCATAATCTTGATCAGATGTGACCTTCCGCTTCTCCGATTTCTCAGCACTACTACCAAATGCATCCTGCTCTTTTGCTTTGAAACACTGATTGACCGCGTTTGGATTGTCACAATTTTCCTCACTATAGGTTCCTCCGCGCAATGCCAAGCGGATACTGTCGGCCAGTTCTGACTCTTGAAAATCGTCGTCAGATCTTGCGCACTTTACTCCTAACTCCTGGTATCTGTTGGTAACAGAATATTGATTGGTTACGATTTTTCCATTTTCTGATCTGATATTGTCATTGCCAGTCGACGCTTTATCAGAAAAATCAGGACTACTAACGTCAAGGTTCATATCCCTTGCGCGATTTTTGAGCGATCTTACTGGGGTTGAGCTTTCGCGATGCTGCATCTCTACATTTATCTCATTCCGACAAGATTTCGCGCCACTCGAAGCAACTGCAGCTTCCGGCAGTAGTTGAGAAGTCCTAACATACGGTGGGTTGTTTTGCTCACTTTCCATTTGCTGAACATCTATTACGAAACAATCGTCATCATCGAAGTCCTTATTTGGTACCTCAAAGTCGTGCAAGATTGATGATCGTTTGATGCCAGAGTCAACTGTTGGTCTTTCGATCTGCGCCTTGTAAGCATTGTCGTCTTCGGTGTCATATTCGAGAGGGCTGTAGCTGATTGAGGAATCGTCAATCAATTCCTCGGCTATAACCTTATCAATAAGGTCATTGTCATTTCTACTATTTCGGGCTGAATTTTCATCGCTAAATTTTTCATCATGAGCATTTGATGATGTCATGGGGTTTACAGGTTCGATACTCGAAAACTTTTTAGTGAGGCTTGAAGAACTGATGCCTGTATCAAATAGAACACGCTTGGAAGGGGACGGTCCGCTTTGTGACTTGGTTTCGATAGTTTGTTTTCGCTTTATTGGAGTCGAAATTGTTGATTCGTCACGTTCTAAACTCGTTAATTTGTTGGCATCGTTACATTCCAGCAGCTTTGCATTCTTATCGGACCTTCGCTTTTTGAAAGTAAACTTTTTGGCAGGTCTCTGTTCAGTGGCGTCTTTTTCACGGTTAGCTTTTGGGGGATAAATACTGTTTTCGGAGCTTCCATTTATCACCTCTTTTGGTAAAAGTGGTGTTACCAGTACCTCGTCTATGGAACCACCGCTGCTCGTAACCGGAATCTGGGACAGTTTCTTCTTCAAAATAGAAGGTCCAGGAACAGGCAACGACATAACATCAGTAGTTCGATTCATAATTTCGTTCCCAGGCGCCGAAATTTGAGTTCCGGTTATCGCCTGTTGAGGCAAGCTACGTGCAGTACCGGAGTCAGTTACATCTATAACTTCTAAAACGTCAGAATCCACAGCGGTGTTATAACCATTCGCATTCTGAGAAGCGGTTTTTGAGTTGATCAAGGGCTTCGCAGATCCAAACCCAACTTTGCAGCAACTATGAGCACAGGCAGATTTGTCTTTACAACTGTGCTTACAAGATTGACTTGATCTCTGGCTTGAAGAGGTACTGAGTGATTTCTCCCCATTCCCAGATTTCGATACCTGACTCCCCAGTAACTTGGGCAGCAATACAAAAGGATTACTGCTTTCGGGAAGCTCATTGAAGTCTACCTTCTTGATACTGCATGTAGCACCGACACCACACCAGGCTGAGCTTATGCAACTAGCCAAAATTGACTTTCCCGTTGGAACTGCGACAGTTCTGGACCAGGAACCGGAAATTTTGAGGAACTTCTCACTTATTTTGGCTTCAAACAGCAGCTCGTTTTGACAAGTTCCAACAATGACCGCAAATCTATGCCACGGTAATGAGTTCGATTTCTGAGAAATCAAATCTAAATTGTCTAAAGTCAGAACAACCTCGACCGACAATTCCGATGAAGCCGACATTATTTGATTCAGTTTCAAACTGACCTCAGGAATGTGTTTTACGTAATCGATAAACTTATCCCCAAATGGAGCGTGCCTCTTCAAAATAACTTCAAGATTTCGTGGATCAGCTTTCTTGATGCTTGCAAATGTCGTAAAACCCGCTTTGGCTAACAGCTGGGCGGAATTCAGTCCAATTCTCTCAACCTGACGTGACACCAATTTTGAATTATGCCACATTCTCGTCCGGATTGATTGCAAAAATAAGTACGCATTTTTGAGAGTCACGAAATATTGTTTGTATTCCAAAATCTGAACCAGCGCTGACCCAATTCGAGGCAGAATTTTGAATATTAGGTTCACGTCCTGCTGAATGTTAAACTCGGAAATGATTACAGATGCCAGTGTCGCATGAATCAAAACGGCAATTTTATCTGAGGCGGTTTTGACTTTCGTGATGTGAGTTTTGTAAGGAATCCGAATCAGCAACGCGTTTAAAGACCGTTTTTCCTCGACCCTAAGGACTGTTCCGTTTAAGTCCTCAACTTTGGCCACACATAACACTAACTGATGAATGGACTCGTTGCCCGAAAGGCTTAATAAAAGTTCCATAGTTTTAAACTTAAGAGCTTTGACCGCCATTATCGACCCAAGCGTTGTCGTTGAGAAGGCCTCATCAGAGATTTGGTTGCGCTTGACGGGGTTGTTTCTTTGCACAAGTTCTAAACGTTCAAGACAGGCAAAGTTCGTGGCAACAATATTTGTCAAAAAATGCTCAATTGATTCGTTGCAACCAGGCTGCACTTTGAGACAGTAAGCCTTTGGATCCTTCTGAACTCTGACGTACAAAAAGGTAGACTTCATCCAAAGTAACGCCGAAGACCGACATTTAACAGTTCTCAGATTTATTTCAGTGTTCAGATGTTCTAATATTCCCATATGAAGAGAACTTTCGATTGTTTGTTGTCCTTGGAGGCACTTTGAATATTTGTCTCTATCTTGGTTTTTAACCATAACTACTGCCTTTGCATGTGTGTCAAATTGCGGTCTTCCGGCTCGGCCAATCATTTGTATGATTTGGGATATGGGTGCAGGGGCGATCACCCCATTATTATAGCAGTCAGTGGACTTGATTATGACCAGGTGTGCCGGCAGGTTTACTCCCACAGAGAGGGTTGAAGTCGAGAAGAGAACTGGCAGATTGCCTAAATTAACATTTGCTATAAAACATACCCGGCAGATTGTCGCCACCACCAAAAAGCCACCGTTGATTCCCATAATCCACATTGGGATTGAAAAAAAAACAGAAAATGAAAATTGATTTTTGTACAAAAACAGTTATTAAAAACGATCTTTTTTGTTTCATTTCGTAGTTAGCCATACTCCTGTTCTTTAATGAAAGGATACAGGGGCTAGTACCAACACCAATAATCATTAGCGATGTTAACATAGACTTACGTTAAGAGTAACATTTAAGTAGTATACATCTAAAATTGCGCTCTATATGTTTATCCCGTTTCTATAATTAATTTCGTTTTATTCAATCATTTTAAATTCTTTTGCTGAGCAACTGCTGTTTATACACATTTTAAGCAGAATGAGCGAAAAATGAAACTAACTTAGCGAAGTCCAAACGATTTAATCCAAAATGTCAAAAAAGCACCAAAAGGTAAAGCGAAACAAAATTTTTATTCGACGAAGTTAAAAACAGCAGGACAAGTCCTGAATTACAATCCAAAGAATTGAATTAATTAGTGACCAGATAATTAAAATTACAGCAGCATCTAGCTAAGTCAGTCAACGCAGCCCATGGGCCTATATGCACAGATTTAACAACACAACCGCAGTATAAGGTCAAACATAAACCGACTAACGTCGGAAGAATTGCTCTCCTCGAACGACAGGCGGGTGAAAAAAATAACCCCTCCGGGATTCGAACCACTGACCTACCGATCCATGACCAGATGCACTAACCACTGGGCTACCAGGCAATTGTTGGTCATATGCTGCAACCGACTTTATATAAGCAACAAGCTTTACTTAGGAGCAATAGAGATCACTGGAGAACGAAAGCGTGAAAAAGTTACTTGAGAAGTCGAAGTATGTTCTAGAAGAAAAGCGCAAAATGGTTAAGCGAAAAATTTTGCATAAAAAAGAACAACACGTTTACAATAATTGCTATGAACTTCGTTCAAGAGCAATTGAAAATGGTTAACACAAAAAAACAGACATTCAAGACAAAAAAAATCGACTTTAAATTTTTTTTGAAAAGGTGTCAAAACCATAAGAACCATTGCGGTGAAATCAAGCAGCTAATTAGACCTACTTATGACTCATTAGCAATTGATGAAAACATTCATTAATGAGACTAACTGATTAGACAACAACAAAAAACCATCATCGCAAAAACTGAAGGACCAGTTTTTGAAAATAGATAGTGTAAAAGTCATAGAAAGCCATGGCTACTGATTGGAACAATTATTTCGATCAACTAAACCCTCATTGCCAACCGATGCAAATTTTCGTTAAAGAGCGTGATTAGGCAGCAAAAAGTACAAATTCAAGTAAAATCAGGGATGGGGTGGGCTTTAAGTTCAATAGTGGGCTTTAAATAACCACATTAGAGGTTAACATATACCACTGTTAAAATTTAAAGTGCAAAATGGCTCCAGTTTCGGCGCACCTTTCATTTGACTTTTAGTATTAAATTGCCGCCAATTGAGTTCAGCTGCTTGAAATTGTGATTGAGAGAGAATCTTAGATCACGCGAAACGCAAAAAGTCAAGAGCGTAAAAGTCACTCGAGAAGTCAAAACTGTCAAACGAACATTTTGCTTAAAGGAGACCCACGTTTACAATAATTGCTATGAACTTCGTTCACGAGCAATTAACAACAAATTGAAACAATTCATTACATGTAAACAGCGCTTGAAACCGATCCTCCTTCTATTGCAATGCAGCCAGTAAGCAAGAGTTCATTTATATTTATTAAAAATGCTTTCTGATGACACCTCATCCGCTTCCATAACTCCTTCTGATTTCCATTTGTTGGGTTACCCCATTAAACAAATTTTCAAAACGGAAGAAATTTGAATGAGATCAGTATATATATATTACAAAAAATGGTGCGCAGCACCTGTAGCGAAAAATAGAAAAAACGAACTTTTGCGAACAACTTACACACAGTACTTGTTAGAAATTGCCATTTTTAACAACCACTTATGCTGACAAAATTGACAACGGCTTATGATGAGGTAAAGAATGTTGCAACTCAATTACACCTTGCGAATAACTTCATAGAGAAACTACTACGAAAATCATATTTTAAGAAAGTCATATCATAACCAGCAAGTAGTGAGAAAGCAACCTGCTAGTTAATTAGGTCCCCACAATGCGGACATTCATCTAAAAATAGAGACAGCAACCTTAAAGAAAACCATGAATAAAGTTCAGAAACATTCAGCGTGGTAAAAGTTGGTAAACGAATTATTCAACCTAGAAGCAAGGTACATAGCAAGCGTTCCAAATCGGAAAGCTCAAAAAACTAAACAGCAAAGAATTTGAGAAACAATTCAAGAAACTCTCGTAGATTATAGCGCTACAATGTATTTTCGAATGATCAGAAAATTTGGGTCCGAGATCTTTTTTTACATCAGAGTGAAATCTGACCCGGAAATCAGTCGTAACTCTGTCTGTTGGCTGTTAAAAAGAAGTATAGAAAATTAAAAATGAAAATCCGCCTGCAAAAACTAGCTAAATGTCACTT
Source organism: Convolutriloba macropyga (assembly GCF_964194025.1). NCBI lineage: Eukaryota > Metazoa > Xenacoelomorpha > Acoela > Convolutidae > Convolutriloba > Convolutriloba macropyga. The sequence goes on from NC_134470.1 coordinate 7,813,196, forward strand.
TGTAATATGTCGCAAATAAAAATAAAACAACACAACAAAAATCAGATACCGTTCAAGTATTTTATTTATAATACCATCGTAAAACAATCTTAATGCTATACCAACTGATCTAGCTTTTAGTAACCAGATGGTTTGAAGCACCTACAAGCAGTTAGGATGAGAAGAAGATGCAAACCTTGTAAGAAAAGAGATTCGATGTTGCGTCTGTCTTCGGGGTGAAGTCCAGCATGGTGGAACCCGACACCATTGGTGACCATAGACCTCAACTCAATGCTGTGCATGGATGCCACTATTGTCCTGATTATATTCGAGTGCAAAGAGCTCTTGAGGCAGAGATCACTTTAGAAAGCCAACGAAGAGTAATAATTTAGTAATACTTATACTTATAATCTAGTATAATATAGTAATTATTTGTAAGTATACGAAATTTCAAGACGACCATCAAGAGCATTTTTGCTTTTAAAAGACGAGTTGTTTGGTGTGCACGTTTTTTTACTATAGCCGGCTGATAAAAAAGTACTCGATAGTTTTAACCTCCAACTTGCAGTAGAACCTTGACAGAATTAATTTAAAAATGTTCCGACGAAATGTTTAAAATAATTCCGACGATCTACAATCAAATTTAATGTTGATGAATAAAAACATTAGTTTATTGTTGACAAAGTTGTTAGAACTGATTTAGCTTTCATATCCGCAAAATTGGGCCGAGTAAAGCAAAAAACACTGCTGCTAGTAGTCTTACTCTTCAGCCCCGTAGATTTGCAGTTGTTTGTAAAGTTTTGCGATTTTTCATTCGGACCCGCTTGAAAAATTGTCACAAAGCTATAGAACACAAAAGTATCCCATCATTTTTTCATATATTATATTGAATTGCAAACATTCTAAAATAAACTATATAAAAAATTATCAGGCTGCTGGAAATGTTCTGACTAATCTTCCAGCTTGGCTGGACAAATTAATGTAGCAAAATGTGAACCAAAGATTATTACAAGCAAGCAACAGAAAATTTTCAAATGGTGTTGGCCTGCTTTTTTCTTGGCATTTATACCAGCCTCTTGATTCAGTAGGATGAGAGCTCTACGTTTTCAGTAATAACAATTACAAGTAGTAGTTAAAGCGTTTGAGTCTACGCCTCAAAGGGGTTGAGTCCCAATCCGAATATGGCTCAGCAAGTTTAGATAGTTTTTAGTTTGCCATTGCACTGAAGGTTCATTCTTATATCTTCAGTTGTTGGTTTGGTCAATTTCAAATGATTCGCAAGATGCATTTTTTTATCGCAGTTGTAATTTTTGGCAAAGAAACTCCAGGACAAATTGCCGAGTGTCCTTTTGTTCATTTCACTTCCAGAATTACAAAGTTTAGTTTACGATGTTGTATAAAACTTTTCTTCAATGGAAGTAGTTTTTGTCGGAAATAAAACAGCCGGTTTTGTTTCAGTTTACAGTCTCCTTGACTTTATTGTCTTCTTTTGTCGTCGCAAGCTTTTCCAAACGTATAAGGAATGTGATAATTGGAAATTATAAGTGATAAAAAGAGTAGCAGGTCGTGCATCTCAACATAGAGCCCAAGAGGTAGTAATTTGAGTATTAAGAGTCTTTGTTTTATATCCATGGATAGAGGAAAGAAACCACCTTGATGCAAATTACTTGCACTCTTTAAAATTTTATAAGGTTTGTTCTGTTTGGGAGCCATGGGTGTGAGCAATACGGAATGATACGGACAATGTATCCTGTCTATGAATGTAAATTAATTGGTCCATGAGCAAATGGACGAAACGTTGAATTTGAGATGAAACAACGCTTTGGAAGCTTTTTAAACATACCGAACACAATTTTCACTCAGTGCAACTCCGTTTCTGCTACACCAAATATCCAGTCGATCTACGCCTATGTATATATCTGGATTTGCCCAGGCTATAAATATACAACGTCGGCAAAACCATAGCTGTCCAGTTTGGGATTTGCGTCTGGTAAGTCATTTTTAAAAATCAGGAAAAGGAGTGGCCAAGGATTAATCCTCGCAGTTCTCCACTAGTAATATCTACTTGATATAATTTTTCGTTTATTTTGACAAACCAATTTTTGCTTTCCAGGGACAATTTTAAGAGTCATAATAATTCTCCACCAACTTCCACTTTTATAAAATTATGTAATAGCAAGTCAGAAACCTAGAGAAGGTACGATTACTCAGGAACTTGTTCACCATCGTTTTTTTTTTACAAAACTAATCAAGAATAAGAAAAAGTTGAATCGAAGCTGATCTTTTTCGGAATTCAAATTGATCTTCGTGCAATTTTGTTTTACAGAAATCGAAATGTTTGTCATGTATTTGTTTCTCTAGCACTTTGGAGACGCAGCATGATAAACTAGTAGGACAATAGCATAAAACATCTGCTTTGCTGCGTTCCTTGTAAATTGTTGAGACCTGACAAATTTTCCGTACTTCAGGCAAAATGCCTTTGTTACCACTTAGATCTGCATCCAGTTGTTTATTTAGCTCGTTTTCTTTGGGTTAAGTGACTTAGTACCAATTCATCACAATGTGATCAACGTTTCTATAGCCAAATGGGTCAAAAAGCGTTTCGACTATTGCGTTATTTACAGCTTCCCAACCTGTTTTGTTGAAGGTAAAAATTGCAAGCTTTTCAAAAAACTTCTGTTTTTTTGTTGCTTCTATTATGATTCGGATTGTTTCATGATCAGAATATGGTCTTTTCTAATATAAACTGTAGTTTAACAAAAGTTAAAGATCAAAATTGCATCCAAGATTGGTTCTGGTTTATTTGTTAGGACAACGTCCAGTTGTGAGTTGGCCGCTTTTCAGAAATTTGTATCAACAAAATTTTCAAGTAGTCGTAGTCGTTTTTCATACTCGTCAGCGGAGCTCGTTTGCTATGAAATGATCAAATCATAATTTGACCCTTTGCTTTTGAAAAGCTCAAATTATGATTTGACCATTTTGGTCGAATGATAAATTGACCAAAATAGTCAAGTATGATTTGACCATTTTGGTTTTCAATTGTCGCGACTCTGCGTAAATCATGAATGAGCAGTTTGAAGTTTTCAGTATCCCATTTATATGGACTGTTGTCAAGTGGATTATAGATATTAAATAAAACTGTAGGTTCTGGTTTTGTGTTAGCTTTGATGATAACAACGTCCCCTTTGCATTGGGTTAGAGACTATCGAGATTTTTAGAACTTTTCCGATCCTTTTTTGGTTGAATCAACTTTTCCAAGCCTTGGAATTTTTTCTACGCGCTTGTCTTTTTTCTTAATAGTTTTTCAACTACTAGTATGTCAGCATGCATTTTCGTCTGGACTGCCCAAACTTTTTTCGGGAATACTACGTATACGTATGACTGGTTGATTGGAATTTGGTTTTGAAAAACCTTGCCTGATTTAACGGGACCAGCTGATTCGGCATAGGTTTTGGGTTTGCTTTTTTCAACCATCAAGATCTAGTTTAAGTTTTTCAATCCTTTTAATTGGATTTGATTGTTTTCGGTGAAATCTTTCATTTTTTTTATATTTCTGCTTATTTAATATCGAATTTTTTGAGCTCGTTTTGATGCTCTTTTTGAGTTGTTTGATCTTTTTTCACTACATATTCATTACAGATCTGAAATAAGTTTGATTTTAACTTGATGAGTACTTCAATGATTTTCTGGTCAAAATCAGTGCATTTCTTGTTCATGTTCATCATTTTATTGTAGAAGAAACACACGAACTTTTTGTCGTTTTTGTTGGCCGGTGTGGCACTTGTCGGCTCGATTGCTCATTTATATTTTTACCTTACAAACGGTAATTGGTTTTATTTAAAGGGTAATTTTGATTCTGATCTACACACCCCAAATCGGATGGTTATTATTCCAAATATGAAAAAAATATGATAAAAAGGAAATCATGCATATAATTTAATATTTACTATAGTTATATTTGACGCTTTAATTACTCATTAATTTAATCAAACTTAGGCATCATGATGATTTGGCTTTTATAATCTTGATTTATCCAGATTTATTGATTCTGGATCCCCTCTCACCTAGCCTACAGAGCATTACATCCTAAAGCCCAAATTCCATTACTATATAATATTAAAAACCTTGTAGGAATACTCCTTTTTTTAAAAAAAAATGAGGTATTCTTCTGGTTTATGTTTTGAGAAGTTTTGTTTTTTTTTAATAAAAAAATGGAAGTAATCTCTGCCTTAGTGTATTGACAAGAGTCGCTGACAATTTTGGCCGCTTGCTGTGCACCCTTTCTAGTACAGCAGAATACCAGAGTCGGTTTGCCCTCTGAATACTTCTGAATAATGTCGTTCAATCGGTAGCTCAGGTTGAAATCAAATTTAAACGCATTCCTAGAAACAGGTAGCCAGTCAATTTGCTGCTATTTTTTCACGGGCGTACATCCCCCGTGACAACAACGACATGAGATCATTGGTAGTACCCTTTCTGCTGAAAATGGTGTACTGTGGCTTGGAATTAAACTTGTAAAAAATTATTTTCTCAATTTTGATTGCAGTCAAAAACTTCTGAAGTCTCCATTCTTTAAAATATAAAGGCAACGTTAGGGCAGAAGATTTTAAACGTGCAAAAAAACTTACGTGAACTAAGTCCATGACACCCAGTCTTCGTTTAAGATACAAACTTACCCCGAGAATGGGTACCCTAACACTATCAGGTCCAAGGGTACTGGTCTGAAGCTGTTATCGAAACTCAGCGCTTTAGCCGGGTAATCTTCCGATCCAAGCCATGCAGCCACATCATCAATGTTTGGACATGTTGCCGAGACAGCTATGAATCTAGTTCTGTTCTGTTTGTTGATTAAGTTTGCCGCTTTTGTTCGTGCAATTAGAACTTCTAATGTTGGACCTCTTGCTGCATCGCTCAACATGTGAATTTCGTCAATGAGGTAGAGTTGAATGAATGCAAAGAAGGTGACGTTCAAACATCTGGTTACGTTTTCCCACTTTTCAGGAGTCGTGATCACGATCGAAGCTCCTAAAGCCTTTTGGAGATCTTGATCGTCCGTATCGCCAGTTATCTGGGAACAATTTACGCCAAGAGCTCCAAATTTCTTGGACCAGTCTTCGAATCTTTCAGAGCACAATGATTTCATAGGAGCAATGTACACGACAGCGCACGATTGTAACCCTAGAATCGTTTCCTTTTCCCAAAGATATGACAGAATATTTTCCCCAGTTTTTGTGGAAAACCATTGGCGGCGTGTTTTCATATCGCTAATTACTTTTATAGCCTTGACAGAAAAGAAAGTGACCATTAAAATTGATAAAGTTGGTGTGAAAATTAATGATTGGTTCACAAGATGCCTTTAAATTATCATATCAGACCATATTGTACCGGAGAAAGGGGACGGACTATTCGGTATACTGTTTTCTTTTCCAGAAATTTGTTCACCGAACTTTTTCTCAAAGTTTTTGTGTGAACAAACAACGCGCAAGACAGTGATAATGGTTTACATAGCTTAAAAAGAGGCTGTCATATCATTTGATTAGTTCTATTCCCAGGGTGAAATTTTCGATTTTGATGTCATTTTTTTTTTGGGGGGGGGGGGGGGAGGGGGGGAGGAAACAATTCGATCGTAAACCTCTGCTCAGCTCTCTTGATTTCAAAACAAGCCGGACCATTGCTAGCTCCATAAGAGCAGTTTTGCCGCAGCCTGTGGGCGCACATACTGCTAGTGAATTATCACAAGTAGTCAGGAATTCAAAGGCTTCAGATTGAATTCTATTGAAGGTGTTGATTTTAGGAAATACCGCACCTGCTATATCGGCAGGCAAATTACTGGTAGGAACCAGGTTACTTGAACTTGCTAAATTAGCTCGTCCAGCTCGCATTTTAAAAGTTGAGAAAACTAAAACGAAAGATGAACATAAGCCGACTAACGTGGAACAAATTGCTCTCAAACGTCAGGCGGGGCAACTTAATTTATAGCGTTTTGTAGCCTGCAAATTTTTTTATGGGTGCGAAAAATTCCGGCCGAGAATGCGTTCGAAATTCACACATTATACGGAAGCATTACACACTTGGTTAGCACACCCTTGCTATCACTTATCTTACAATCCCTTTAGGCTCGCAATCAATTCAATTTCCGAATGAAAGCAATTTAGATAAAGCAAAACGCTTCAAATTTCCGAAGAAGAGCAATTTACGTCAAGCAATAAGCTTTCAATTTCCGAATGAGAGCAATTGAAGTCAAGCAATAAGCTTTCAAAGCAATAAGGTCAAGTCAAAAACATACCCGGCAGATTGCCGGAAAATAGCCGCCGTTGATTCCCATAACTCTATTGGGATTGTGAGAAAAGTAAATATCAACAAAAATTGATTTTTGTATGAAAACATTTTTAAGTGCGATTTCTTTTGATGTCATTTCGTAATTGAACATACTCCTGTCTCTCAGTGAGAGGCTGCAGGGTCTAGTATCAATACCAATAAGCATTATAGATAGTAACTAAAATTTATGAGAACAAAGTTTAAGTACCGGGCATCTAAAAATGGGCTTTATGGGTTTATCCCGTTTCTATTTCTGACTCTGATTTTTTTATACTGACTCCCTTTATTTTGAATTGCTTTGCTGAGCAGTTGCTGTTTAAAAGGAGTTTGAGCAGAATGACAGAAGAGTGAAACTAGCCTAGAAAAGTCAAAAAGATTTCACGTAAAATGTCGAAAAAGCGGCAAAATGGGTAAAGCGAAACATTTTTTTTGTTCGACTAAGTAAAAAAAATTAGGAGCGCTATAATAGCCGGCTGAGAAGATGAGGGCGGCTATTAATTAAAAAATCTTTTGAGTTTCACTTTTTTCCGAGAGGTAACGGAGGTTTAGAGTTTTGTCTAGCCTCGCTTCCTTTGTTTTATTTGTTTAACGTTTAAAAATTAAAGAAAGTGCCCAAATTGTTTGAACTTACTCTTTCGTTCTGTTCTTAGTTTCTTTCTGTTCATCTTTCTATTGTACTAATCTTCATTATGTTCAAATTTTCAAGAAAATTTGCACCAATATCCTTCTTTACCCCCACTTCATCTAAACTGACATGTAGCGAAGATTAAAAACTGCTAAACGATCTCCGCTGACTCTCCATTTTTACATGGGGTTCCAAACAATTTGGCGGCATTTCGCTAATTTAAATAAATATTAACCAAAACACAAAGTCCTGAAATACAATTCAAAGAGTTGAACGAAAAATTAAAAAGTACTCTAACTGACGAGCAGATCAATTGAGCAAAGCCAGCCAAAACACAAACAAAATCATCTCAAAAATTTGAGAAACTAAAACAATCAAACAAACTAAACAAAAATGTACCCATTACTAAAACTCGAAGATTTTTTCCCTTAGGCAAAATTTCATCCCTTTAAAAAAACGTGTTTCAAAAAATTGTTCAAGACCATTTTTTGTTTTTGAAATCGTTCCAGTATTATATCTGCATGACCTGAAAAAATTCATTGGCCCTTAAAGATCGATCAACTCAAAAATGACCGAAAAATATAAAAATTAAATCAACTGCAAAATTTAAGAAAATTTTGTTGAAAATTGTAATATTAATATCTTCAGAATCATCTCTGTGTCTGTAGAGGCTATCCATTAACCCAATTCAAAGCATTAAAAATTTCAATTGCCCCCTAGCAGTTATCTAATAACATATTATCAAAACCTGGATGAGGTTAGCTGGCTACTGAGGAAAGAAAAACAGAATATAAGAAAAATGTTTTCAAAAAGCTAGAAAAAAATAGCAAATTTTATCAAAAATTTTTAAAATTCGAAAAGCTAAATTGCTGATAACAAATCCATTGAAGCCAACAACCATGCAGTAGCTTTTAATCAGACCGTGGAATAGATTTTCTGGCACTTTAGAATGGACAAATATCAAAAATTGACAAAAATTTTAGGAAACCTTGAAAAATTGCAAATTTTATATTAATAATTCCAAATTTCGAGACATTAAAATGTTAAAAACCAATCCATTATTACTAGAAACCATGCAGTGCTCTATTGTCAAACCACAAAGTACACTTCCTGGCCCCTGAAGCTGGAAAAACTCAAAAAATGACAAATTTTCAAAAATATTGCAAAAATTAGTATCATTTTGCATGTTTGTATTTGTAGTACCAAAACATATAGCTCATAAAATGGTCATAACAATTTATTTTGTATCGCAAAAGGCCTTCATGAATTTTCAGAAACTTCAACGAAAGAAACAAAATAATAAAAAAAAATCGCAAAAACATGAAAAATTGCAACACTTTGTGCCCAAAAACTCCTAAAAATGACCTTTTAACCTTTAACTAAGGCCATCCCAGCAGCTGCACCACTCTAAGCACTTGACGGACTACTGAAGCTCACTTTGGGCCTCTAATGAAACTTAGTGCCCACTGGGATTTACCTGTTTATCCCGTTTTAAAAGATCAAAGTCATTGAAAAATGTGTGAACACATCTTAAAAAAACACAGCGCTCCAATACAATTCAACTTCTTTGAATTGTAAAAAAATAGGAGCGCTATAATAGCCGGCTGAGACGATGACGACGGCTATTGAACAATAAGCTTTCAACTAAAAACACTAAATAGAATGAGCACAAATACGAAAATCTGAGCAAAACCAAGAGAAATCCGTCAAATGCTCACAAAAAATTAAACCCCAAAAACAGTCACAACTCGATGGTGATGAGTTTAATTTACAGCCGAAAGCATTTTGTTATTTTCGATATACCTTCATGTCCCATGATGGTGCAAAAGAAACGGTCATCTCATTTCAGCTACGAAAACGATCAAATAACGTCAGGCGAAAGGCTCTCAAAGGACTGGCCAGAGGTCGGCTTTGTCAGTAGCTAGCTGGGGCTCACGGAGGCTAGTTTAAACTTGACAGGTAGGAATACGTGTGTCGCCAAAACTAAAGAAACTATTTAAAAATGAAACTAAAGATTTTATTAGAAAATGAAAGTAAAATTTATTTTCAGCAATCAACCTTATTTTCCCACAAGTCAAAATCTTGTAGATTTTGAGCTAAAATTTATGGAACATACTTATTGAATAAAAATGCAATCTGTTTCAAAGGCTTAGACAGCCTTAAACTTCTTGAAAGAAGACAGTCAAGAAGATAGAAATAATCAAATAAAACTGACGAATTGCTCTCTCGAGTGACAGGCATGGGGGGATTCAATTCCGGCCTGTTTTTTTTTCGTTGGGCGGAGTATTCTCTGAGCTTCTTCAGCTGTATCTTTTTGAGAACCGAATCTCAAATGCCTTGAAGGTAAACACTTGGACAAAAAGTCACGTTTAAAGACCACCAGGACTAACATAATTGCTACAAACTTCCATTGAGAGCTATTGAAAGATAAATTGCACGATAAAGCCAGAATAATGTCTGTGAACATCACTTTGGTAAAGAAGTCAAACCGCTAAGATTAAAATTGCGTTTAAAAGAGGAACAAGGAAGCTCGGTGATGTGGCTTTGCATATGATGTTCCGACCTCACTCAACTACATTTTTGATTTAATTGTCTACCGCATGACCAAGCGAAAGAAAACTTTCAAAAATTCATATATTGCTCCAAGATCATTGGTGTTTCAATTTTTAAAAATCTTTTTAAAATCCAACCGCTGAAAAGACTTCAAAAATGCCTCATTAGAGGGCCGATGATACTTGCCATTTACGAGAATAAAAGACAAGACAAAAAAAACAACACGCATTCATTACCACCAAAAGTCAATGTCCAACAATTTTTTTGAAATTTAATAACAAAGTCAAATCGGCACCAGAAAAACCCTAAACTAACCAGATTAAATTGCATTTAAACAGAAAAGATATTCAACCCGTCTTTACTGAGTATCAAGTAGACAAAAAAAAACGAGGGCAATGTTAAAAAATACGTTCATACTGAAAAGAACCAATTTTAAAGTTATGAAAATCATTAGATATCAACTGGGATCATAAAATTGATTCATTTGTGAAATCCATTGAGAAGCCACTTAGACCTGTCATTATCGAGGATGTCACACGACTACAAAAAAGCAAAAACAGGCAAAAATCAAAAAGTCAATAACATATGGTGCCGAAGCCGTTAAAATCATAATATATTCACCGAGAACAATAAATATAATCACCTCAGGCCTGTTTCATTGACATTACTGTGCAAAGTGACTTCTCATTCATGATTCTTTAATGTTATGATGTTACACAAAGGCAAAAAAATCTCTAAAATAAATGAAAATTGTCTAAAAATTAAAAAAAGTTATGAAAACTTAGTATTGAAGCTAAAAAACCAATATATAAAACAAAACAGCTAATAAAATTAGGTTATAACTCAGTTGAAAGATGATCCGACCTTTCGCCTTACTGACACTATGCATCAAAATGACAAAAAATAGAAAAGAGTCGAAGCTCAGAAAACTAATATTTTTGAAAATTTTCGAAAAGGCATAACAACCAAAAACAGATTAAATACCCTCTTTCGATTAGTAGAACTAAATCAAGACTGCAAAATAAAAACAAATACAATTTTATGCAAACACAGTGTTGAAACAAAAACCATTAGCTTTCTGCTGAGCTTATAATGTAGGCTCAGTAGCCATCATTTGCACCTTAATTTGATCTGTCAGTAACAGGTGTTATTTGAAATCATTATTGTCTATACTTAACATTAAAATATTCTTAGAACAGGGCAGCGCCCCATTACAATCCAAAAAAATTGAATTGTAAAATTCCATTATTTGACCAAAAAAATTCTACCTAATTCTGTTTGTCCAAGAAACGACCAATTCTTTAGAATAATGACTTTTTTAAGCGAAATAGCCATTTTGCTTTAAAAAGTCAATGGATTAGAACCAAAGGAACTCTGGATAATCGAAATGTAGTTGCGAAAAAGCATTAGATGGTTTCTCTTCACAGATAACGAATCAAACCTTTGAGTAGTGAGACTCAGTCACACCATAAAAGAAACAACAAATTGTGGCAAAACAAGAAATCATTAAAAATTTGCGAAAACACAATCTCGGAGCCATAAAAACCATAAGATTTACTCAAAGTACATATTTATTCAGTGGGCCTCATTTGAACTGACCTGTCTGCAATTGGAATAAAAAACGCAAAAGATTTTAAAAAGGACAGAGCCAAAATACAATCCGAATCCTCTTTCATTGCAGAAATCATTGATCAGAGAACAATTGCTGCCAAAAAACTAATTGTATTAAATAGTTGCGTGATAAATAATTTGGCAAATGAGAATCTTCAAATGTCTAAAATAAATGATCCTTATATCAATTTAAATTAGCGAAAGGCCGCCAAATTGTTAGTTCCAGAACACTTTCTCTCAAACCAGACGTAAAAATAGGCTTTAACTGATTAAAAAAACTTTGTGTGATCAGTTTTCAGTTCTGCACTACCGGTCAATTTGGCCAAAGTGGGCTAAAGAAGCACATTTGAAAATGATGCATTTTCCAAAATCTAGCCAAAGTTTTACCCGAAAAAGTGGGCTCAGAAAATTGTAAATTTTAAAATGCCAGAGTTCTGCAGTGCAAGATTCTCGCATATAGGGCGCTACATTTCAAAATTGTTTGCATTTTAAACGTCCGTGTTTCAGGCAAGGTTAAGGGATTAAGTCTTTTAAGAATTCTGGTACGCGGTTCTTGATTAATGCAATTTTGTCGCCGACTTCATTAGAGTTAAGAAATCTATACATCAAATTCAGCAGACTAAAGCAACTAAATGGCCTTTCAAACAAGTGCAGCAGCCACAGATCAAGATAGGTTTATAACATTAATAAAAAATACATTAAATTCCATTTTCAATTGAAATCTCGATTATATAAATCCAGTCGTATAACTCAAATCAAACTAAAAACTCGCAGCTTTGCAAACACTGATTTACAACCGCAAGCAAATGTGAGTTTTCAAGCGCCGCAGCCACTCGTTCTTTATCCCCAAGCTGCTTGTTGATCGCATACTCTTGATCATGCGTTCCTGGCGTTATTTTAACCGACACTTTAAACCTCGCCGGAAGAGCCCGAAACAATCTGACCCGGATAGCCAATCCAATGAGAGTCGCTTGGGTACAATGAGGAATTGTAGGGGTGAAAAGTACATCAATGCAGTTTTTATTATCGTCTACCAATACATTTTCTTCACAAACAACGTTGAGTTCTTCTAAACTCAACGGATGTTCTGGATCTGTTATTGATCGGATCAAGTCGAAGACTTCTCGCGCATCAAAAGCATCGTAGATGTTATCGTCAAATGCCTCGGGACCCAAAACTCTTTCGCTCAGTTTCTCAAATGTGGTTGGATTATCGTTATCCATTGTCAATATTTACTGTTCACCGGATCCAAATAATTCACCGACTAAAACAAGCGTATCTTTTCATTTAAACGTTCATAGGTTTATAGCATCTCATGCACAATCTGTCAAATAAATGAGGTAATTTTTAGACTGTTTTTCTCTTTTGAGTTTTTCTCTCTAAAATAACAATAATCTAATAATGAGCCTGTTCGCAACGCTAATCAAATTTACGAAAAAATTGTTCAACATGATCAAAACAAAAACCGAGAGTGCAGAGAACTGTACTACATAAAACCGCCAATCAACAATAAAGCTGACTATTTACAAAAATCATTTGTTTTAAGCATCTTACACGCCAATAAAAACACACCCAATTGACATGAAAACGCGATGTCAATACTCCAAAATTTAGAGAAAAGTCAACACTTTTAAACACATCAAAACTTTACGGGACTTGCATTAAAAGAGACAGATGTTGGCGAAATAAAACAGGATGACATTTAAGAATCGAGCTGTATGAATCATAATTAGACATCATTCATTTTGGCTTTACTTGAAGTGGAACTGCTCACGTTTTATGCAATGTTTGTTTTATTTCAAGCTAAACAGTTGATATACTTCAAAGAAATTAATACGACCTATAGCAGCTAAAAAAACATTGTCTATCAAATTTGAACGTTCAAAAACACGTTGGCTACGTCATAAAGTTATCTCCATCAAACCTATATCTATCCATACTGCACATTGAGTAAAAAGTATTTCTTGAACTGATTTTAATTTGTTCCTTATAAAAGTATTGTCTCAAGAGGCCTTTATGAGTCTGTCCAAAGCCCATATGTGGGAACTACATTGATTTTAAAAAAGTGATTAAAAAGAAGTTTATAAAGAAGGTTATCTTCATCTTCAGAGGACGCCAGTGGCCACATCAACTTCAAAGGGGGGTTTGTCCTCCCAAACAGAGTATCTGAAAAAGTTCCCCTGGATGCGCAGACAGAAAATTTAGTTATTGGCTGTAATTTTGTCGCAAAACTGGAGTCAGACACAACTCTTCAAGACATATACATACATGCTCATCGAGGTTCCTAAACCCGGGAAAAATTAAGGTCTTTAGCGAATATGAGGAAAAAAAGCCCCCTATAATCCAAAATGGCACACAATGAGATCAAATCAATCAAAAGTGCGGAAATTTTTGCTGGAATTTCTTGATGTTTCAGCTTTGTTGCCACAAAATTGACCCTGATATGGTGACAATCTGTGAGATCATTCCATTTCGAAAAAGGCCTGACAATGAAGCAAAAACGACATCATAAACGAGTTCTACCAAATGTTGCCTAAGAAATTTGACAATCAAGAGCATTCAAATTGCAAGGTGTTTCCTCTCAACAGATAACAAATCTTAATGACGGCAACTACAACATACCTCGTCATCACAATCTCAACATAATTTACACAACTGGAATCCAAGTTTTGAAAGATCAGCTGCTCTCTGTAATAATGCTTTTTTCAACCGGAATTGTTTCAACAACTACAAAAGTTTTTTAAAAAAATTCCAATATTTCGAAATCAGCAAGAGTCGAAATCAACAACACAAAACCACTGGAATTATTGTTCCGTTAATATTAAACGCCATAAAAGCGGTAGCTATCAACATTATCAGCAATATTAAAGTCAAAGCCATGTATTGGACATTTAAGTGATAGACTTTCATCTAATAACTTACGTTCTCTATTACATTAAAATTTTTTTTCTCTTTGATGGTGGTTCTGGCCATACCAATTCCCGCGTCAGAACTACCACTATCAAAATCAATTTAAAAACAATCTCAGTAGCATTCTTTGAAGCGGAAAAATGCTTCTTTTCTCTGTGATAGGTTTTTTTCTTTGATTCTATATTATGCTTGCCCAAAAAATAATATTCTCAGCATCAGAACATTTAGAACATTCTCAGCGACAGTCAGACATCTAGAACTCGCCAAAGATATTCAGAAAAACCCAGGCCCAGAGACAGCAAGCCAACAAAAAATTGACGGTTTAATTAATTCAATTCCAAATAACTTTAAAAATTGTCATCTAAACTGCCGTAGTATAGTTAAGAAACGCAACGCATTAAAGAGACTAATCTTGGACTATCGGCCTATTAAGACCTGGATGAAAATATGAGATAACCACAATTTGTGGGAATTTAATTCCGAAGCCTTTACATGTTTCCACTCAGATCGCGAAGTAGAAAATGACAAGCAAATCAAAAATAGTGGAGGCGTTATTTTTCTATTCTCAAAGTTTCCTCATGCTCAGAAACATTTTATCTATCAAAGAACTTGACATTTGGGTTGAATTCAAGACCACTTCCAAAAAGCAGCTTCATTGCTGCTCTAGCGCACAATATGAAGAAAAAGCTCAGTACCCCTTTTCTAGAGTCTTTAGCCATTTCAATAGATCGAACAGCCAACGAATACAAACAATGATTTCTCTTAGAATTTAACAAAGACCATCTTCATGAAAAAAGTCGATAGAAAAAAAATAGTCAGTTTTAACTCCATACAACCAAGAGTCATGTAAAAAGGTTAACACCTACATCAAGAACTGGCAACAGTCTTATTGAGTACATCACTGCTGATTAATCTAGCTTAGAGAGAGTGCAAAATCACATCATTTATTCAGGCCTTAAAGCCAACCATTTTTGCAATTGTTCTTTTACTGGTTGAAACAATAGGAAAAAGCAAACTTGTTTAAAAAAACTAAATTTGATAAGACAAAATAATTTTAAACAATTTTTCATTATTTTCTATAATTTTGCTGCCAAACAGTCTATGGTTTTGATGAACCAGAATAAATCACTATGTTTCAAGATACTGCTTAAAACACATACAAGTCATTATTAGTTGCAGCCCACTAAAAAATATTATAAACGGAAAGACAAACCTAGGTTATCTCTCCTATCAGAAAGTGCTATTGCGGAATTATTCAAAAAACGAGAAACTAACAAAACACAAAATCATTAACGACACCAGAGGCAAAAAGAAAGATAAAAGATTGTTTAAAAACTACCTTGATAAAAATGTAACAATTACTAGGGAAACAGCAGCTCTCTTCAATTATCGTTTTTGGAAATTTGGCGACTACTGTTCTCAGAACATACAAAAATCACCTTTAAAGATTTGATTTGTGAAAAGATGTTCAAGGTTAAAAGAAAGTTCTCCTTTACATTTGTTACGGAGCAGGAAGTACATAGTGTTAATCGAGCACTTAATCCAAAAAAAACCAATTGGCCCTTCAACAATTCCAGCCTGGGCGTTAGAAGATGCCGTAAAATTCCGAGTATATCTTACAATGCTTGTTAACCAAGATTGACAAAAATATATTTTATCGGACCTTAGAAAAGCATTTGTTTCCCCATTTTTTAAAAAAAGAGAATGAGACAATCCAAAAAACTACCGTCCCACCTCTGTTCTGAAAATTCTGAATCCCAACCGTTCTGAATCCCAACCGTCCAAAAATTCTGAAAAGCTGATTTTACGCCAAACAAATTCACACTTGAACGAAAAGTATTCTATCACATAGAAAATTTTAAATCGTGATCTTTTTTTTAATTCAAGACACTCTTATTTATTTACAAAGACTGTACCCTCCAAAATTGATAACAATGAATTGATCTCAGCTGGCTTTGCTAGATCTACCCACTTTAGCAGAAGCTATACGCATTGGGTTTTAAAAGGAGCAATCTCCTGATACAGGCATTTAATCAACACCTACAAAAAAACTTTGGCTAATAACACTAAATCTGACTGGATTGAACGCTACCAGGGTGTCCCCCAGGGAACTATGCTCGGATTCTTATCATTCAATATTAGGGTCAACGATTTGAGTAATCACATCAATAATTAAAGCAACATTGTAGAATACAAAGATGATACCCTAGTTTACGCTTCTAATATAGATCTGGACGACATCGATAAAAACCTTAAAGACTTTGGAACAGTTAGCATGCTCCTTTGATAGGAGTAGTCTAAAACTAAACACATCAAAAACATGTAATTAGCAAATAGACTTCATTGTAATTAGCAAATACCTGTTCTATAATTGTTAGTGGTGAAAAGTTGACAAGGAAAAATACAGTGAAATACTTAAGAGCTCTTCTTGACAAAAACCTAAACTAAAAAAGGATGTAAAAAATTAGCTGCCAAAAATGGCGTGTGGAACAAGAGCAGCTTATGCAAAAAAAAAGAACTCTTTCCCAGTTCAGACAAGAAAGAAACTTATGAATGCACTAGTTGATAGTCATTTCCACTATAATGCAGTCTTATTGAATGGCATTTACCGTTTTCTTTTAATTTCACATGGAAAAAAGTTAAATTGGGCAATAAAGTCGTGCTTCAACACAAGAAAATGTGACTCATCTCATGACGTAAAGTTACATTAGGAAATACTTTCACTTGAATACCTTTAGAGAATTAAGGAAATCATGTACTTGCACACAACTTTATCGAATAGAGCTCCATCTTTCCTGTTCCCACACTGAAGTACCATAATAAAACAAAACTTTCCTCCATTTCGACGGTAAATACAAAGCACATTACCTTAAGAACTGTTTTTCGTCAGAGCTAAAGAGTCCTGGAATAACTTCATCATATCCAATCCAATTAGTATTACTCTCAAGCTGAAAGCTGAAAAAAAGTGCCCATTTCAACTTTCTCAAAACCTATATCATAGAATCCTATCCTGGAGAGACTTTAAATTCAGTTAACGATGACACAAAACATTTTTATGTCCATAACAAGCAAAAAAAGTATATTTACCCTACACTACCATTGGCATGGAATTGATATCGGTCGTCGAAATAGTAAATGCCTACCAAAAATTATAACAGCAATTCTGAGCCTAATTTATTCGAACATGCACAAAACAGCACAATTGAAGACGTTTGGAATAAAACAAATTCACATATGAAAAAGCATAATCAAAACCAATGCTCTCAGAAATCTGTTAAAAAAAGTCTGCAAAAAGTCTCCATACAAACATTAGATCGGTTTCATGTTATAAAAAAAACTCGTCGACAAAAGAATTGCACTAAAAAAAATTAACAACCGACTAATTTCGGAAGAATTGCTCTCAAACGGCTAGTGGGAGCTCTAATCAATTGCAGCCTGCTTCAGTAGGGGGGTCGCCTGGTTTGGACTAAGAATTTTACAGCGGAGCTCCAAATAACCTCATTAGAGGTTAAAATATACCGCAATTAAGTATTAAAGTGAAAAGACACCATTTTCGGCGCCCTTATCATTTGACTGTTAGTATTAAATTGAGGCCCATTAGGTTCAGCTGCGTGGAATTGTGAATGAGAAAGAACTTAAGATCACGCAAAACGCAGAAAGTCAAGAGCGTAAAAGTCACTCAAAAAGTCAAAAAAAGGTCAAGCAAAAATTTTGCATAAGAGACACTCGTTTGCAATAGTTGTTGCTCTTCGAGGGCAATTAAACAGAAAAATGCCAGACGAAAAGCTCTGCCAACATCAGGGGGTGTGCCTTCGATATGTGCTTAAAGCCGGCGAGGGAGGGTGCTTTCGAAATCGCGGCCACACACACATTTTAACAAACATAAACCGACAAATGTCGGAAGAATAGCTCTTGAACGACAGGCGAGGCCATTCAATTCAGGGTGTGTAGCCTAAATGAATGTTTCTTTATGGGTGCAAACTTCTTTATGCGCTATGAGTCAATTATTATTCTCATACTGCAACCGATTACATATTAGCAACAAGCTTTACTTCGGAGTGAGAGCAACAGAGATCACTCAAAAATGAAGAACGAAAGCGTAAAAAAGTCACTTGAGAACTCAAATAATGTTCTAGAAGAAAAGCGCTAGAAAATTCAAGAGCAATTGTTGTCGGTTATGTCACTTCAGAGAGTTAATAGACAAATAAACTGGGGAATGAAAGTTTGCCACCTGCACAAAAAGTTTGACAGTGCAAGAGATCTTTTATTGAAAGACAAAATTTTACCAGCAGAGCTTTTCATTAAAAAAGTTTGTCTTCTTAAATTTTTTGATCACCTCTCACGTTATAAGGAGAGCAGTCGAGAAACCAAAAATTCCTCATTCAAGATTTTTGAAAAATACGGATTGACCAAAAACTCCAGAACTGTAAGTTTTTTCCAAAGAATAAGTGCCAATCCAAACGGAGTGACAGGTCACTGATCAGAAATTTTTCTAGGAAGTGGAATAATTTACCAATTGAGATTCGAAAAGAAAAAAACTTAAAATAAATTTAAGGCGAAACTAAGCAGCGAAATGGTCAATCTGCATGAACGTGTTCCAATAGATAGACAAGTAAGAGGCTTCAGGATTTTTTTCTACTGAAGTATAAAGACCAAACTATTCATATATTTACGAGGCGATTTTGAAAATGTAAATATTTAACCAAACGTTTTTGTTGTGGTTATAACTTTAATTGACATTTTTGAAGATTGAAAAAAAAAACAATTTAAAAAAGCAGGGACCAAATGATTGCTGCATACTTTGTTTGTGGCCAATTAAAATTTTAACTTACTAAAAAACTGATTTGAAAGAATCATTAAAAATTTAAATATTAGGTACTATATGATATCAAAAGCAAAGTGTTCGGACCCTTATTATCTAAAATATGAAATATAACAACTACGAAGAAATAAAACAAAAAACCTTCCAGCGAACACTCACACTGCACACACTATAAAAAACTGGCCATCATAACTACCCCGAAACAATTTTTGACCGC
Source organism: Convolutriloba macropyga (assembly GCF_964194025.1). Classification (NCBI taxonomy): domain Eukaryota; kingdom Metazoa; phylum Xenacoelomorpha; order Acoela; family Convolutidae; genus Convolutriloba; species Convolutriloba macropyga. The sequence continues at coordinate 7,832,231 of NC_134470.1, forward strand.
AAAAAATCAGTTTAAATAAATTTGTTGCAGTTAATATTTCAAAATAAGAATTGTGTAAACGACAAAAATGACAAAAATTACCATCCAAAGCGTCTGCAGGCATCACGGACCAAAATTGAGATTTTTGCTGATACCTTGACTCATATATACGTTAGCATAGGTACCAATATAGCAACAATTAGAGGGTTCCGATTGAGGGACAGGCTAACAATTAAACACAGAGAGACTAACGTCGGATAAATTGTTCTCCAACGATAGGCGGGGGCAATTTAATTTAAGGGGTGTAGCTTAAAAATTTAATGGTTCGAAGACTACGACCTCATTGGGGTTCGAAGCAGCGCCCTCCAGGATAGCACTCTGACATCTTAAGCACTAAGCTACAACGGCATTGCTCCTCAACGGCTCACAATCGCGTTTATATTAGCAACAAACAATGAGAGCACTTGAGATCACTCAAAAATGAAGTGAAGCGTGGAAAAGTCACTTGAGAAGTCAAAGGATGTTCTAGAGCAAATCATAGGTTTACAATCCAGAGAAAACAAAGAGGAGATGGATTCCAAAATGTTGCAAATTTTTCAAATTTGAGAACAAAATTGATGCCTGTACTTTTTAATTATAAAAGCGAGAAGAAACTCTAGAGGAAACGAATTACAATTAAAACCCCAAAGCAAGGCTCTAATTATCGGGACATATTTATGAGGAAACGAACCAAATGGTTGAGATGTTATTCTAGCAATTGACCAATTTAAAAAAAAGGAGAAAAAATTAATCCTCATCATTTACTAGTTCAGCGACATACCTCCAGCAATTACAGCACACACCGATATGAAAATCAAGAAATTCTGGACGGCACCTTTCTTTTGCTCTTCCTGTTCACGCTTTAAAGCTTCCTTGTCTTTAGTTGGTCCTCCAGCGGAAAACATGAGATCAAAAACTGAAACATGAAACCAAAGGGTAAAACGATGAAGAACGTTTTGCGTATTTTAACGATGCGTAGGCCAGAAAATCGTACTTCAAAAACATTGGCATATTTCAGTCTTTATTTTAAAGGTTCTGTCTGTAATGTTTTTCCCATTTGTGATGTTTTCCCATTTTTTCAGAGCTCTTAGAATTAAATTATCATAATAATTTCAAACAATTTCTTCAACTTTGACGATTTGTTGAGTTTGTTTTCCAAATCAAATTCCTCACCTTAAGTAAAAAAAATTCGACTTTCCCGTGTAATGGTTTCAGTAACGTTAACGTAACTTTCTATTCAATTTTCTGTGTGGAATATACCAAAACCAATCATGTCTTGACCCTTTAGTTCAAATTCTCTTCAATTTGAGAAGTTAATCCGATCGATGTAGTTGTATATAGTAGTAATAGTAAGATTCTGGGTATCACTCATACCCACGAGTTGTCTGCACCCGCACACATCTGCGTATAATCCGCCATGTGCATTTGTTATTGATATTGGAGGATGCAAAATAGCACTAGTAGAAAAGCTTTGATATTGTACTTTTGGAGAGTTCGTCTCAAGCTTCCAGATTTCTGATAATGATGTTATCTTTTCCGTTTTACTCCCCCCAAGCTTAGTGGGTGCTTATCATTTGCACCCTCAGGCGCATATTCCAAATTTTTACATAGTGAATTACTATGTAATGGTACGTGCTCTCTGACTGGGTGGGGGGGGGCATGGTATAACGTACTGTAGGAGTGGGCACAAACGGAAAAAATCCTTCAGTTCTAAAGTTATTTTGAAAGTAACAAGTAATAAAAGTAACTTCTATCTTTTTAGCCCGTTTTTAGATTATGATGTCGCCGCCGCCATCAAGTCTATCAATATAACCACAATCTTTTCCCAAAATGCAATTAATAGCCCTAATTTGTAGTCTTTCAAGCTTTTGCATATGACTTCATTTTGAATTCCAGACACAAGAATGTATGACCCATTTTCTAATTGGCACAATATAGCACATATAGGCTTTTAGTTTGTTTACTGTAGAGCATAGTTTCGGCAAATTTCTTTTGATGACGTAGAAATTTTTAGTTGGTTCGTAGCTCACAGTTACCATTCCAATACAAATTTGAAGACATCAAAACACCCGAGTCTTTGGGTTGCTTCGGAACTTAAAAAATCTGCACTACGGAGCACTGAAAGTTTGGACCAATTCCGCAAGTGCCTCCCAGCTTAGTGGGTGCATATTCTTTTCACCCCCAGAAGCACGTGCTATATTTTTACTAAACAAATTAATATGTTGTTTTGGATTCCCAGTTGGCCTGGAGGGCCCAATGCCCCCGATGTCTGTTCAGAAATTTGTCCAGTTGTTTTCCACGTGCCACCACATAAGATTGATGATTCTGTTCTTTAGTCCAACTTCGCAATTAAAGTCTACCTTCTCATGTTTTCTGTTCACTACTCTAGCAGTTCTGTAGACAAATTCAGTCCTTCTTTGTTCAGTTTGTGTCTTATTTAAGTTCAGCGTCACTTGCCCTGTTGTTCCATGATTGAATGGGTAGGTTGATTTTGTGCTCCTCAATGTCCTTGTAAAGTATCGAAAGAAGATCATTCAATTGGATGAGGGTTAGAGGTAGGACATTCAGTAGTCTCAACTGAGCTTTGTAGTCACCACGGTGGGGTCCGCACACCAATTTCAGTACCCGCCTTTAAAGATTTTTGAGCTTCCGTTGATCTGTTCTAGATTGATACGCGCAATTCATCCCGTAGAGCAAAACGGGTAGTATGACTGATTTATATAGTCCTAGCTTCACTGAGAAATTGACATTGAAGGAAACGTTCCTCCTCAAGCAGAAGAATACTTTGTTTGCTTTCTCGATTCGATGTCGAAGTACGTACTCCAGTTTAACGTGTCTGCAATGTAGACTCCAAGGTCTTCCACTTTCCCAGGCTCCCCTAGCGGTTGTCCATTTAATGATAGAAATGCGCGTCTCTCGAAAGTTGAGTAAATGGCATTTGTTGACTGCTAGTTTCATTTTTTTTTTATTTTACCCATTTCCCAATTCTCTTTATATCAGTTTGGACTTCTTCGTTTGATTTACCGATGGCAAGGATTTTTAGGTCGTCCGCAAAAATAAAAAGTTGGCTGAAAGTTAGAACATCGGAAAGATCGTTTATAAAGATGCAATAGAGTTAAGGCCACAGTTGGGAGCCATGTGGTACTCCGCTGGTCACTTGTAATTCTTTCGATATGTGATCTTCAATTCGTACGTATTGTTTTCGCTGACTTAGGTAGTCGCAAAGGATGTCTAGGAAACATCCACCTACGCCATTGTCACATAGTTTGGAGGTGAGCAGTTCGTGGGGCATGGTGTCAAATGCTTTGGAAAAGTCACTGTAAAATGCAATGACTTGAGCAGTTGGATCATTGTCCATGGCGACATATATTTCATTCAAGAAGTGCAAGAGATTGCTCATCACTGACCTTTTCCTGACGAAACCGCGTTCATTATTCGACAGAAAGTTTTTGAAGTGGTTGTATATCGGTACGTACATGCACTTTTCAAAGATCTTGCTTTCAATGCAAAGGAGAGATATGAATCTGTAGTTTCCGAGGAGTTTCGGATTGTCCTTTTTGTACACTGGTACTACGGCCGCAGTCTTCCAAAACAAAGGTAGTTTACGGATTGAAAATTTTCAACATGGTGTTTAACGTTCTACAAATTTGCTTCTTTGTTGCTTTGAAGAAAATTGGCGGTAGATTGTTGGGGCACCGGGACTTCTTGATGTCAAGCTCGTCCAAAAAATTTTTCATTATTCCAACGGAGACTTTGAAGTTCTGGAGTTTGGCTTTCTGGTTTTGGTATCTGCTGACAGTGAATGGTGCTTTTGTTGCAAAAATAGAGTGGAAAAATGAGTTGAACAGTTCCGCTTTGCTCTGGGTGGTGCTTGCTGACTCTTCTTTATGTTCTACAGTCTTTGGTCTTCGAGGTGCTTTGTTTATCTATTTCAAATGTCGAAAGATTTCATTGGTGTTTCTAGTGCCGAAAACTTTTTCCTGATAATCGATGCAATCGGCTTCGCAAATTTTGAGCAATTCCGCTTCAAGGGCACGCACTTTGTTCTTCCTGTAGGTAGTGGGGCAAGTAGCTAGCTTGATCCGTTGGGTGTTCAGCCTTTTCATTTAATTTGAAGTGGCAACGGCTATCCACGGGGAAGGCTTTGTCGAAACCGACTTTTCCTTGGAACATGGCTGTCGATGAGTGAGTGTCATGGCGTTATCTTGGAATTCGTTGTACAAGTTGTTTGCATTTGAGAAGCACAGAGGTTGGAAAGGGTTCGATGACATGTGGCACAGCATAGAGTCAAAGTCTGCTTTGGTGAAATTGTAATAACGTTCTTTAGTTTTTCTTATTGGTAATCAACTTCTAAGGACAAAACAACAGGAAGATGATCACTACAGTCGTATAGCGCCTTGAAACTGTTGTCAATTTGGGAGAAAACCTCGCAGTTTTGGTAGAGCAGTACATCAAGAATATTTTTACCGCAATTTGGGAAGTCAATAGTTTAACTGAGGAGACGCTCTTCGAGGATATTGAGGACGTCCTGTTCCTCTTTGTCGGAGCTCCAATAAGCTCCCCAGTTCCTTGAGGGAAAATTTAGATCGCCACATATCACTGCTTTCCGATTTTTGGGAATGGCCTCTAGTATACGATGGTAACAGTCAACATCATACCTGTCCTGGCTGTTCTGCGGTGGATTGTAAAAAGAGCAGATATATATCTCTTCGCTGATCAACCTGATTTTGCATATTAAACAACACTCAACATCCACCTTAATGTTCTCAGAGCCTAAATAGTTTTTCACTGCAATCAAGTATCCGCCGTGCAGGTTAATTTTACGGTGTTCTCTGTCTGAGCGGTATATAGTATAGTCGTATAGTAGTAGTTTAGAGTCTGGGATGCCTGGGTTTAGCCAAGACTCGCAGATGCATCTAACGTTGTATGAACCAAAGTTAATAGCGTTTGTCATTTTGAAAGGTCTTTGACAATCCACGAGACTGTTGGCGTTGAACTGCAGGATCTGGAGATGAGATAGTCAAGTTTTGGTTTGATTGTTAGAGGTGTCGTTTAGTGGCACCTCTATTCTATTTTTGTATAATGTGAAGTTCCTTATCATCAGTTTATCCATTTCAAGGCATTGTTCAATGAGTTCTTTACGCCTTTTAAGACAGATATTTTCTTGCGGGAATCCTCAATTGAGAGGGCTCGCGAGACATACACGTTCATGTCTTCCAGTTCTGGTCGTTGTTCCACACTTTTGATCATGACAAGGGTGAAGGCAGTGGCACTAGGCAAAGTGACAAGAACAGCACGCGGTTTGGGTTGTTCCTTCTGGAATTTTCCCAGCCGCCTGAGGTTGAAAAATTCAGCTTCCACTCCTATGGTTTTCAAAATGTGGTTTTCATGTTCATGTGTTGGGACAAAATTCTAGTCGCGTGTTTTGTCTGGATCTTCTGAGATCCCTTGTACTCTAAAACTCATTTCAATGTTGTGGTAAAGACTTATGTTGCGCTCTTTTGGGGGTTGTCACATAGTCACTTTTTTGTTGTCTTCTACTTTATTGACTACGCTGGCATAACTTTCTTCCACTGTTTCGTGTGTTTTCCTCACCGCTTCGTTGATTTTCTCTTCCACTAAATCACTTAGTTTTGCTTCGATGCTTTCCATTTTTGCTGTCACATTGAGTTGGTTAATCTTATCATTTACTTGCATCACAGTTCTGTTTCGGATGAAAGCATCTCGTTCGTTGTTGTTCACGCACGCAATACAAAGCAGCATTGAATTTTGTCCCATCTCTTTGATTCTGTTAAGATCTTCTGGCGATAGCCCCGTGCAGGTTGGATCAAGATGTAGATGACAATTGCATCCCACACAATTGAAGGTTTGATCTCGGTTTGGAATTTTTTTCTTGCAAGTTCTAAAAGAACGAGTCATTTTGACTAGAGCTAGTTCCTTGGAAAGTTGCTGAAGAGGGTGTCAGTTGCCTTTGGCCCCGTAGTTAAACGGCGCCTTTGGTGAACAGAGAGGACAGAGAAGGATAGACTTATCAGACAACTTATCAGGTAGGCCAATTGGTTTCCTAGTAATGGCAGGTGCCCTGTAACTGCAGGGAGCTCACGTACGGGGGGGGCACAAAAGGAAAAAATCCAAAATTTCGTTTGGTTTTCAACAAGGTTCGAATTTTTGCGTTAAAATTCATGCGCTTCCTTTTACAGCTCATTTCTAAATCGTTTTGAAACGACTTTGAAATTGTGCGCAAAACTCCATAGTGTGAGTGTCACACGTATATAAAAAAGATGCACTAAAAACCTTTGGTTTCATGGTTAAAGACTTAGTTTAAAGCTTGATTTATTACCTAATTTATGGCTGACATAAGTTTGATAGTTATCAGAAAAGAAAACAGACTTGTGATCAGACAAAGCTCGGGCTTCGATTGAAATCAACGAAACTCACATATCTTTGTTGACTTGGTTAACTTACCACGATGACAGAACCGACCAAAGCCAGGATTAAATTCATTCCTTGAACACCAAACTTACCATCAGAGCTAACCACTTTATTAAGTGTTATTCTATTTAAACCAACTTTTCTTCACCTTAATCTACTTAACAATTTAACTTCTAACTTTGCAGTTTAACTAAGTGCCACGCTCAATTAGCCAAAGACATAGAGTTTTGCGCACGGGCGGCTCCTATAATCCTTCAACGTCAGGAAGAACATTTGGTAAATCGTTGTTACATATGACAAACAGCAGAGGCCCGAGCGTTTATGCGGTACACCACTCGCAACATTTGACAATTCTGACGTACATCTTTGCTAACATTTTTTTTCTATATAAGTATGACGAAAGCTATTTAGGCAAATGTCACGTATTGGAACTATTCGAACAAGAGGTTCTGAAACCGCATTGAATCTGAGAAGAATAAGTGATTGCATTGATCGTAAATGCAGTCAAAAATAACTTTTTTTCGAATGACTTAGAGGCGCAAGAAGGAAGAAAAATTGATTTATAACGTGTTAAATCAGATTTCTGCCCATCTTCAAACAGTGGACAAAATTGGCTCATTTTTGAAGGCTTGACTAAGTGCCCATATTAATGATAGTTTGAAAGAAAATTTTCAGTGCCCTGCTCTAAATTTTTTTGAAAGAATCTTTTGCAACAAGAGTCTGGGCCAGTTGATTTCTGAATTAAAACCAATTCGAGAATTTCAAAGATTTGAGAATCGTCGAAGTGAAGATAGTTGGAGGCTCCAGTATTCAAAAATTGCTAATGGGATTGATTTGTCACAAAAACACTACAGAACTGGTTGAATTCCATGACTTCTGAGAAGTCAACACAGCAAATGTGTTTGTTGTTCATAGCTCTTCTCGCATAGCTTTTTTCAATTCCTTTCTCTTTACGCGGATAATTTCGGCATTTAACCTTGATTATTGAAATTTCTCTTTTTATATTTTGAGAAGATTCAACAGGTTTCGAGGTTTCAAAACTGACTCAAGCTTGCAGTGCAACTCGTCGTTTGGATAATTTTTGGAGCAAGTTTTTAAGTTTTAGAGTTGAATCAGCCGTACCACTGCCTGATAAGCACATCGACATAGGTGTAACTGTAGGGAGGGAAAAGTGCCTCAATAAACGAAGAATCCAGTTTATCCCAGTCAACTTGTGTACGGACGTTTCTATTCAGTTGTTATTGCGTTGTTTTGTACTATCTTTGGCTGCATTAAGTTGGGGTTATGATCAGAACAGTTTTCTCAATTAATCTGATGTTGACTGCCTACAAAAAATCTTGACTGCAGTCTGCATTAATTTCTGGGCTATTTAAGTATAAAATTTTTAATTTGGCATCAGAACAATTGGTCAGGCAGCTTTCAACTAACATTGTCAACCAGCGGGTTTAGCTGAAAATCATGTCGCGAGGTAACATGTCCCGAGGTATCATGTCGCGATGCTGCCTACAATCAAAAATCTTGCTTGGTGAATTACGAGCTTCATTAAATTGTTAAAAAGCAACTGCTGAACTGGTAGAGGCTACCTTCTGGCAGACAGTTTATGCAGAAATGATAATGGCTACTTTATGAATGAGCAGTTTCATGACAGTGCAGCAGCCTAGCTCTGATTCATTAATAATTATTTCTTGATTGACTGGTTTTTGATGGCCATAAACACTCCAACATGCTTTGTTTTTACAATTTGTTTTTTACAGGATCTTTTAAGAAAAAAGAAATTTTAAAAAAGAAGAGCGCTCGGTATTTCGGGAACAAGTCAGGATTTATTGAAACGAACAAATGATTTCTACCAAACAAATTGCGTATATTGCAAGTTAATCATAATGAAGCGTTTAGTTTTTTTGCCGTCAGAAATATTACTAACACCTTAACAATAATAAATTATAATGTACACAGTTTATCTGATACAAATTGGTGTTGTTAGCCTCACTGAATCCTGGCTTTTATTCTGATTGCAATAAACACTCCAACGTGCTTCCCTTCCACAATTACTTTCACGCGATTTCTAAATAGTAAATAGATTGATTAAAGAAACACTTTTGCTTGGAGAACAAACCGGGTTTATTCGAGAAAAAGACGTCAATTTTTATCAAATAAACTGCGTATATCATAAGTTAACATTGTTAATGAGTTTAGTTGTGTTTCATCTCAGAAAAGCCGTCTCTTGAGAGAGATCCTGACAAACTAGCTGGCTATCACTGATTTGTACTTCAAGACAAATCTGCTTCACACCTATGTTTATTGAATTGTAAGTTCCCGTTTTCATAAGTTCTCGTCTTTTTTAAAACACTTGTTTTCTATTTTGGCATCTTGAGATGAGAGTTCATTGCTGCAAAAAACTTGAATTTTGTTCTATTTTGAGTCTTTGAAGCAGAAGACTGCTTAAAAACGAGTCTTTTAATAGAAGTACTTTTAAACTTTCATGATAATTCAGCTCATTATCGGTTACCATAACATTACTGATTCTTTTACAGAATTCTGACCCTTGTACATCAAGAAGTTGAACGATTGATTGCACTGCATAATGTGTCTATTCAGCTCCTCATCAGTTTTATTTGAGTCTAGTTTGAGGATAACTCTTATTCTATTGCCCAAATCTGACTGTTTTGGACTCAAAGGGCGCAACGCACTTTTCTCAAATTTCCCTGGGCCTAGAACCGAAATATGTTTTTTCGGCCACCTTTTTTATTTCCTATTTTTTTGAAGATCTGCGATCAATTTCTGGGATTTGACAAGATTCTCAGAAAACCTATTCTTGTGGTTTAAACTTTTTCAGCTTGTCACCGAGCAAACTAATTTCGATGGTTTTATGATTTTTTGAATTTTTAATACATTCCGTTGGAACAAGCAGTACAGACGTGGAGTATATTTTTGTCTCGATGTTTCGGGACATCAAAAGAGGTTTTTTGAATCCAGTGCACTCCGAAGTGAAGGACAAATTTTTACTTAAAAAAACGTTGTACTTATTCCAAACTAAAATGGAACCTCAGGAACCCAGAGTCGATAAAGAGAGCAAAAAGAACCTATCTAGTTCAGTTCCTGTCGCTCTCGCAAACACATTTGTTTCTGTAACACTCAATAATATCACCTTTTGAATTTCACTCGCGACTTGCAGTACTTTCTCTTTAAAGAGATTGCCTAATTTGATATAACCACGAACCCAGGCACAAAATTGGTCACTTCCAGCAACATGTGTTTTTTTCTATATAATTGAAATAGGTGCTGCCTTGATTTTAAATAGAAAGAATACGGAATAACCAGCGTTGATTAGTCTCATCATTCTTAGGCTAATCGTTTACTGAAACAGTGTGAGCTTTGTTTCCGTATCTTTCCGGAGTTGTAATAATTATTAATTTATCGGCTCGTGTCAAGATACTGTTGATTTGTTCTGATATTTCGTTCGCAACGTCAAAGACGAGACAATCCAGAGCTTTTTTACTTCTTCGCTAAAAACATCGCTACCGCCAGTAATTAAAGTCAATATCTTGTTAACTGTTTTTAGGTAGAACAAAAATGTGTCGTATTCTATATTTGGAAAAACCGAAAGCTTTTGAAATTACAGCAACTGAAGTTCTTACGAATCTGCAATGCGTATGCGTTTTTTGGGAGATGATTCTTTCATATAAATTTTGTTTATTTTGTTTAGAAAAGCCATGGACCCTTAAGAAAACGGCGGATTTGCAATTTTTTACTGATTCAAACAGGTAAAAAATTGACGGACACAAACGTAAAAATGAACAGAAAGTCGATACACCGTCTTGAATAGGAGTGCGCTGACCGGTTTTTGACGATCTTCATCTTTGGCACACCCATTAACTGATGTACCAAAAACGTGAACTGTAACAACTGCTCTCCTATCAAGGGCAAGGAAAACTAGACCGGCCAGTTCGTTTCAGCGGTTTCAAATCTGTCCGGATATTGTTTTTTTGCAGTTAATTTCGTTATCTGTATTATCCACTATGCTGTAGATTGCCATTGCATTACTTGTTTCTTAATTAGTCTCATTAACTAAATGCTCAGCTTTGCTGAATGACACCTTGTTTCTCTCAGAAAGAATAAAAAAATAACTCAATTTGAAACAATCAAATTTTTGTTGAGTTTTGGTGAAAAACTAAAGTTATAAACCGAATATAGTAATTCCCGTTATACAAATTGTAGCCCTATAATCTGGCTATGGTTCTGTAAAACTTCAACTTTGTGTTTCAAAAATTGCAAAAACAGTCAAAAATATTGTAATTTCAGCTAAACAACAATAGCAAGTTTTTTAATTTTAATTTTAGCAAGTCTCTTTATTGGTTTCAATAGCACCACTTTCGATCTGGAATTGGCTTTGTTAAAACCATTAAGAGCAACTGACTTATGTGCTTTGCACAAAGATTCTCTCACTTAGGAACATTGGTCCTCAGAAGGAAAGATTGAGAATATCAAAGTTAATTCTTTTTTCACAACTCGAAATTAAGTTTCGAGTTCACAACTCGAAAAACAGTAAAATCACTAATGTGATCTACAGAAAAAAAACACATAACGAGTAATTTGACGATCCAAAAAGTGTGCTTCAAAATGTCAATTTAAAATAACCATATTAAGAATTTCTACCGTTTTTTGGTAGTTTTTCAAGATCTATTCATACTGCCGTATATGTCAAAACTGCATCTCTGATAGGTTGTAGATCACTATGTTGTAAGATTTGCTGAACACACTGAGTTTGGGTTTCGGGATACCTTATACGGTGCCTCGTACTCCTTGAATTGATGACAAAATCGTCAAATTCGTCAAAAAAGGCAACGATGAAAGAAACCCTTAAAGATGGCAATCTGGTTTGGCTAATCGGATACCTCAAAAAACGTTGATTTTATAATCTAGGCCAACTTGTGGAGACCATCGATGGATCTGATGGGGTGATTGGAGAAGCGATAGTTTGAAAAAACGACGGAGTTTCTAAGAGACCAGTAGAGAAGCTCGCCCCAGTACTACCCGGAAAAGATGGTTTTGCGATGGAAAACAGGGCCGGCGATGTGGTGGCTGAGCTTACTAATTCATAATAGCGTTTCAAGGCCACTTCAAGCTTTGAAGTTAGAATAGCATGACAAGCGAAATTTAATGCTACATTCTATCGAAGCCATGCTTGTTCATTTTGTGCAAAACTTATATTCAGTTTTTGTTAGTACACAACCGTCATACATGAAGTCAAACTGAAACCCAAACATGAACTACGTTATTATTACCACGTACTCAAGTTTTCACAATCGCAGAAATTGCACTCAAACGGAGTGAAAGATACCCCAATTGGTAAAATCGCCACTTTTGCCGGTTATTCAGAGTTGGCAGATACTCTTTACGAAATCTGTCCCAAACGCGATTTGGATAGGCTTGAGTTTGTCGAAAGAGCTTTTGATGATCAAATACTTCTGCTTATGTTAGGGTACGCTCTTTTTGCCAAGCAAGAAAGGGTTGGGTGGTCAATGCTTCGAAGTCATTAACGTCTGAACTGACTGGAGTCAAAGTTCTTGCGTTCAATGCCTTCTCAACAATACAAATGGCTGTTGAAAGAACGTCCTCTGTGACTGATCTGTTCCCCAACACGGCTTACAATGCTTTCTTGCAACTTTTCACCAACCGCTCCCATACTCCTCCAAAATGTGGTGCTGCGGTTAGCTTTAACTTCCATCTGACTTCTCGTTGAATCACATGTTCTTCGATCCCTTTTTTGTTCCATGCCGCAACATACTCTGCAAACTCTCTTTCAGCTCCAACAAAGTTTGTTCCATTGTCACTGATGGTTGTAGTTGGTTTGCCCCTTAGCGCAATAAATCTCATTCGCGCAAATGATTGCATTGAGGCAACGATCTGTTTCCAACTTGGGTACTAGTTTTATATGTACCACTCTTATAGTTAGACAAGTGATCAAAGAACACCATCGTTTTTCGTTTTTTTTTCCAATTTTCTCAAGGAGTGTGCCAATGTAGTCAACTTCAACAATTGCACAGGCTGTTTCAGCATCTAACTGCTCTTTGGGTAGATCTGCCATTACTGGTGAGAACATTTGTGCTCTGCCTTTCTGCAGGTAACGCACTTGTTCTTGATTTATTTTAAGGCGTTTTGTATGCCTACAAACCACATCTTCTGCTGAACATTGTTTCATACATGCTGAGCGATTTCATGCTGACTGTCATTGAGTTCGTTTCGCAAGAATAATTCAACCGCTTGATGTTTCCAACGTAGCAATATAGAATGCTTTGCATTGAAGTGCAATTGGCTTTTGCCTATTCTGTCTTTGGCGCGAATAAGTCCTTCTTCATCCGGGAAGGTTAAGAACTGTAGGATTTTGCTGCCTTCTGGAATTTCCTTTTCGGCCTTTAGAGATTTTATCTCGTCACTAAACTGTCCTTGCTGTTAAATTGAAGATGATTGCTTTTGCTTTTTCTCTCTCTTCCCTGCCGACTACGAGTGTTGCTGATTTCTTTTTGCTCAATGCTTGCTCTACGTATGCCACCGTGTTCACTAGTCGGTTAAAGTTACTGAATCATTACCACTGAATAACATCTTTCTTTTCTTCACCCTGTATCTTGAAGACTGATGAGGTTTTAATCTCTTCATATGATGCAAATATTAGTTTTTATTCCTTTGGCCCCTCACTCTCTGGTTGCTTCAACCAGGCCAGTCCAGTGAGCCACTATCTTCTCTTGAATTCCTCAATGTTGATTTCTCTGTGTCTGGGTACTCAATGATAGCTCTGTGTACTCAATGTCCGCTAGGTTGTTGACACCGCTCAAATGTTTCCATTGTGAAACATGAGTTGTATCTAGTATCTCAGCTACTCTGTTAGCCACAATTACTCGTTGCTTGCGATGGGAACTGTGTATCCGCAGCAAAACTATTGTTAAGTCTGACCAAAATGTTCAACTATTTTTTTTCATTTCGTGTTCCTTGATTACATGTCCCTTCAACCTCACTGCCATGACTGCAGCTTGCAATTCCAAGCGTGGTATTGAAAGATGCCTCATCGGTGCCACTCTGCATTTTCCAATGACTTATGCTAAGTCAGCTGAGTATTCTTTTGGTTATGAACGTAGATAGGCCACTGCACACGTCCTGATTTCAGATGCGTCAGCAAACACACGAAGTTCGGATTTATCCCTCTCTCTGTTGAAGTACATTCTATCGATGCTTGTCTCCGCTATAATTGGAAGTTGCTGTTTCCTTCTCAGGAATTCAACTTCTTCACGAGGCTCCAACGTGCTGTCCCAATGTTGTCAATTCTTGTCCAAATTCCTTTCAGAAGTCGTGTCTTGTGAACACTGAACGGAGCGAACAATCCGATCGGGTCAAATACTGAAGATACCATTGACAGAATCTTCCTTTGAGTTATAGGTGCTTCAAAGTCCTTCTTTATACCTCTGCACACTTGAAGATTATCATCAGTACGGGCCTATTGTAGTCCTAGCATTGAGGATCCTCTCGTATTAGGTTCCCTTTCGACCTACTTCGTGTTGATGATTGACTTCAAGTCTTCCGGCATTGCTTCGGTAACTGCATCGTTGTTGCTTATCCACTTCTTCATTTCGAATCCATGTTGTGAGAGAAGAGATTGTAGTTGATTAAAGATTTCAATTACTTCTTCAGCGGTTTCTACTGAACTGATGAAATCGTCCATTTAGAAGTTGTTTTGTTTTGACTTTGCTGCAATTGGATACTCTTCTTCGTTGTCCAGTTTCACTCGCTTGAGAGCATAGTTTTTACAAATTGGAGAACTCTTAGCTCTAAATAAATGACCCTGATATTCATATATCTGAAAAAATTTGTTAGTTCTGGGACGCCATGAGAACTTCTATCCTGTTCGGGATCTTGCACTTGTGGAAACATCGATTCGGCCTCGGCTGTCAGGGCTATTGTCCTTCACGGAATCTAAATATTGTTCCAATCAACCCATGTAACAGATCAGGTCCTGCTAAAACCTTGTCATTTAGGCATGTTTCTTTGTACTTCGAGGCAGCTTCCTGTTTCTACACCTCTATCTATTGAGTGTTGATACAAACTCTTCAGGTCTGGGTCCTTTTTGAATCTTTGCTCCAGTGTTAAAAGCTGACACAAGGCTGAGCTGTTGTTATTCGGTAGGTTTGGCTCTGGTTCACTCCACAGCATTCCTACTTCTTCAACTCTTGTCTGTGATTTTCGTCGTACTCTCTAGCATCTTTTGTGCCTGCAGTTCGTTCTCTGACTGATTGACGACGTTGATTTTGGAGGCATAAGTTTCCATATCCCACCAGATTTGGATATTCTCAGTCACATTTACATCATCTGTGAGGGTAAAATGACAAACATTTTGTCTTGTTTTGCCCATCATGGGACCACTGACTAATCATCCTAGCTCTGTTAGAACGGCAAAAGGTTCACTTCGTCTTCCTATCTTGTAGTCCAATGGGCACTGTAGCTCATAAGCATCTTGACCAAAGATGATGCCAAATTCCATCAAGTTGAAGCTTCTAATGATACAACACTCAAATGGTTGAAGCTTTGCTTCAGCTTGTTGCAGGGGTAGTTTGTGTTTTCCAAGAAGATTGACAGGTGTGCAAACGCTTCCATTGAATGCTCCTTTGAATGTAGTCCCTTTATTGTGATACAAACATTGTTCTGTCTTCAGATCCTTTGTTCAGTGAATGCTAACTATATTGAGCGTCACATCTGTGTCTTGAGCTCGTAACTTCTCTTGTACACTTTGATAGATGAATGAAACGGTTGATCCATTATCAAGGAAAACATATGTGTTGAGCCTGTATTGAAACAGGAACTATCTGAAGGAAGCTCGTAACTTCGTTAATCTGGTTGATTGTTGCTGCGCTTACGTTGACTGCGTGATTGCCGTCTTCCATTTGGTTTTCTGAGTGTAGCAACCGGTGGTACTTCTTGATGCATCCTTTGATACCGCACACATTGTTTTTACAATTTTTGATTGCATGTCCTCTGCTTAGACATCCCTGACATAAACCTTGCTTCCCCACTGGTGCGTACTGATCATTCAAACGCAGGTTCCTGATTAATGGGCAGTTCCAAATTTTTTTGAGTGCCACATTGGGCAGTGATCGCTTTGCATTTGCTTGATTTCTTTCACGTTCGAAGTTGCACTGAAATACGATGTTTTCGAGAATCGTTTGTCTCTGTTTGTGCTTATTCGGTATTCTTCTCTGCGCTATCTCCTTGAATACTGAAAAACCTTTTCGTTCACGAATGCCATCCTTGATAGCCATTTCTCATGCATATTCAGATCAAGCCGATCTGCATCTTTATCATCAACACAAAACCACCACTTCTCTTTGAGAACTTGAGGCAGTTTGTCTACTGCCATATATAGTGTCGAGCTTGATTACAAATCACCAATCTGCTTGTATCTTTAGAGAGCACATTCACAAAGTTCAAAACAATAACTAAGAACCTGAACAGGCCTGTTGAGTCGTGAGGTTTGACCTGACTTGATTAGCGAAGACTCTTCAGCTGTGCATCAATGATCATATGAGGCCTTCCAAACTTCCTCTCCATAATGCTACATGCAGCACCATAGAACGGTCCAGAATAGCCAATTCCAGAGACTGCTGACTTTGCTTTGCCTGTCAGTACAGTCTTCAGATGGCTCATTTTTTCCTAGTCTGGTAATGGTCGTCGATCCACTGTACCAAAAAACATACTAGACCACTCCGGCCACTCGAGTGGTTTTCCGTTGAAGTTGTTCAACTTCAGCTTTGCAGGTTACTGCTACCTGAATAACTACTGTTGTATCGTGTACCAGCTCTGAAGAAACGTCTCGGTCTTCAACACTCGAAGAACGGTCTCGTAAACTGCAATATTAAGAAAAGTGACTCTGCCTGTTCACATCAGGGGTTACTTCGAAGCAAGCAGTTGATCGATCGCGTGTTAGATGGTGATCGATTCTACAGGCGCAGTCTGAGACGTCAATCTTCTTTGGGGTCCAGCTGGAGGGTCATTTGTCACGAGCACTAGTTGATTGGGAACGAACATCATCAGTCTCTAATGCTGTTCCCTTCACTGTGCGCTCTAGCTCACGCTCTTTTTATCTCCAATAGTTGATGCTTGATTTCCTTGCCTTCATTTGCATTTTGCAGCTGCAACTCCCATTGCTCAAACCGTGCCTGCTCTAGTCTCATCTTGGTTTCGAATTCGATATCGAATTTCTTTATCTGTTGTTCACGCCTTTGCTTGGCTGAAGATTTTTCAGAAACAATCTCCCTATCTTGGCCGCTTGTTGTTGCTCCATTCTTCACTGGTTGAGCAACTGAGTTGTCCGTGGTGGAGTTGTTGTTACTGTTGTTGTCGTTCAATGCTTAGGTTGCGTTTCTTTGCTCTTCATTCATTGCTGGTTGCATGCCTTTGCTTATATATGCAAGCCATTGATAGTCCAAATTTGCCCTCCACTTCCTAGCTTCTTTCAGATGTTCCTCAACAAAATTTGCTTTATAGGGTGCAAGCTTGTATCGACGCTGCAGTTACTTGGGTATTTCTTCCCCTAGAAGTTGAAGTCTGTTGGTAGAGGACCTTTAGTTTGATGGGTCGATCTGAATATTCGGTTATTTTGTAGTCAAGTCTTCTTTTAGTGTTAACTTCTTCCACTAAGTCTTGGAATCTATTGTCGTACATTTGAGCTGTTGATTGAAGCTCTCTTCTTCTGGTTGTGCTTGAGTTGCCTGGTTGCCGTTTTCTTTTGCTTTGCTGGTATTTTTTTCAGCAGGGTTCGCATTTCAATTTCTTTTTTGAATTGCACTCTTCTATTCGCCTCTCTGGCTTGTTGCTGTTGATCTGTTTGATTCTCTTTGAGGGGTTCCTTCGGAACTCTCTTCATCAGATTGGACAACAGTTTGCCTTTTACTGTCCGCGTCGTTGGACCAAATGTAACGGCTGCTCTCCTAGCAAGGGCAAGTAAAACCAGGTCGCCAAGTTTATTTCATCGGTTTCAATTCTGTCCGGATATTGTGTTTTTGCAGTTAACTTTTGTGAACTGTATAATCCGCTATGCTGTAGATTGGCATTGCTTTAATTGTTGCTCAATTGGTCTCAATAACTAATTGCGCAGGCTTGCAGAAAAACAACTTGTTTCTCTTAGAACTACAAAATAATTCAAATTGAAACAATCAGTATTTGTTGAGTTTTTGTTAATAACTCAATTTATAAACCGCATATAATAATTCCCGTTGCCACAAATTGTAGCCACATAATATGGCTATAGTTCTGTAAAGTTTCAACTTTCTATCTCAAAAATTGCAAAAACAGTCAGAAATATTGTAATTTCAACTGAACAACAATAGCAAGTTTTGTAGTTTCAATTTTAGCAAGTCTCTTTATTGGTTTCAATAACACCAATTTTGAAGTGGACTCGGCTTCGTTAAAGCCAGTAAGAGCAACTGAATAAGTGCTTCGCACAAAGTATCTCTCACTTAGGAACTTCGTTCCTCAGAAGTAAAGGTTGAGATTATCAAAGTTAATTCACTTTTCACAAGTCAAAATTAAGTTAAAACAGTACAATCACTAATCTGACATACAAAAAACAAGACAAGATAACGAATAATTTACCGCTCAAGAAAGTGTGCTTCAATAGACACAGAACGTCAATTTAAAATAACAATAATTGCGAATTTCTACTGATTTTTGATAGTTTTTCAAGCTCTATTCATACTGCCGTACATGGCAAAATTGCATCTCTGATTGGTTGTAGGTTACTATAGCGGAAGGTTTTCTGAAACTACTGAGTTTGGTGTTCCTGATACTTTATACGGTGACCCGTACTCTCTGAATTGTAAGAAAATCGTAACATTCATCGAATCTGGCATACCAATTTGGGTATCTCTTACTCGGTTTGAGCTCAATTTGTGTGATTGTGAACACTTAAATACGTGGCAATAATAGCGTAGTTTGAGCTTGAGTTTCAGTTTAACTTCATGTATGACGGTTGTGTACTAATAACAACTGAGTATAAATGAGGTCAACTCCTACGTATAATTACAAATAATGCCAATTACCCTCGTGAACAAATGTAAACACATGAAATGCAATATTACTTGGTTGAGTGATTGCTTTTTCAGCCAATGTTAGTAAACATACTATTGATTTGTTTTTATTGTTCTATCAATCGACGCCAATTCACCTGAAATTAATTAGTTGCAAATTTAGACCAAATGACTGGTCCATTTACTTAGCAAATCCATATAGAAACTGCTCAATTCTTTGTAAACAGCAGCGAGTTGAAATTCACGTGCAACTTTTTCAGATTGAAATTGGATATAGTCAACAAAAAGTCATATACAAATCAAAAGAAATTACTTTTGTTCTGACTAAACTTAACTTCAATATCATTCTGCTTATTATGTAAAATTGCGTTTTGAGCATTGAATTGTCATAAGAAATTGTACAAAATGGTTCAAAAATTAGGTCAAAATTTGCTGATCAAAAATCAAGTAATTGATAAAACATTAATGGTAGTGAAATAATATTATCAAATCATTTCCTAAACGTGATCAAGATTACTAAAACGCACAAGAGAAAAGACATCCCATAGAAAGCCTCAAGTTCGTTTGGGTAGCAATTGAAAACCATCAGACCAAAAGTGCACAGTGCAGGAAGTCTCAATAATGACCATAATTACCACAATTTTTGTTTGGCAACAATTAAAGTTTTATACAAATTCGAAGAAGCCATCTTACTCATGTTTTTTAGCGTCCCCTGTTTTTAGTTTTTTCTATTGAGATCATTATATATTTTCCTTAAGGCCTCTTTCTTAGCTTCAAAATTTCATCCAATGTGCGCCTTGATACAAACCAGTGCTTTTGACTTGGAACTGTTTACCTCCAAGTTTTTTTTTCAAGACACATCTAAACTAAACATAAACCATCTCGACAACATGGGGCTTCACGTTTTACATTCTACAGCTCCCGAAAAAGCGGTCCATATCAATTTGTCAAAGATGACATCATTTTTCTCCTAAAAAGCGTTCCTCAACTGTGCACATCAAATTTTGTGGAAATTGAACAATCGTCAAATGAACTGGACGACAATGATCAGTCCGTAAAAGAAGAAATCATGAGCATTGAACCTTTTTAAAAAAATCTTTCACTCAAGCAACAGATTATTTAACTTGTTGAAAAAACAGCTTCTGCGAAACGAATCTTGTAATGCAGTGACTCAGAAAGACCTACTTTCCCCAAATTTATGAATGCTTTCATCACAACGCCATTGCCATAACACTGGAGTTCCCATCGACCAAAATTAAAACAATATTTGGGACGCTAGAAGCTTTAGATATGAAGATTGAGATTGCATTAGCGCTATTCGTTGTTCGAACTTATTTCAACTTATTTACTGCTCCTGCTTGAAAAACATGTACGGAGACTTTTCCAGATTTTTTGATGTTTTGCTTAAACAACAGATCTGAATCTACTGCAACGCATTTGACGTAGTCAATCGCTATCATCTAAGACAGTCAGTGAGATACAACATAGCCAAAAATCTCGGATAGTGTAAAAAAAGCTTTTGACTCGGACCTGTTTACCTCCAAGGCTCTTTGTTCGAGACACATCTGAACTAAACATAAACCATCTCAACAACATGGTGCTCCACGTTTTACATTCTACAACTCACAAAAAAGCTAACCATATCAATTTAGCAAAGATGACCTCAATTTTCTCCTTACAAACCGCCCCTCAACTGTGCTTATCGTGTCGTTGTGGAAAATTGAACGAGCATTAAATCAACTGGACAAAAATGATCAGTCCGTAAAAAAAGAAATAATTAGCGATGATCCCTGTCAACAAGAACTTTTCACGCAGGCAACAGACTTTTCAACTTGTTGGAAAAACATCTTCGACGAATCGAATCTTGTAAAAACGTGATTGAGAGAGCTTATTTTACTTTTCCCTAAATTATGACACAAAATTAGCAACGCTATGATTCTTGGAAATGAAGATTAGGATTGCATTAGAGCAATTTTATGTTCAAACCTATTTCAAATAAAAACCTGCTCTTGCATGAAAAATATTTACGGATATTTGTACAGAGGTTTTGACGTTTTGATCAAATATTTGATCTGAATCTACCTTAACGCATTTCAATTAGCCAATCGCTATCATCCGGGACAGTCAGCGAGATAAAACATAGCCAAAAAATTTTGGATACTGTTAAACAAAGCAGAAACTATTGCAGGAGAAGCCCACAAGCTATAAAAAAGATCAAATACTAAGATTAGAGAGACTAATAATTAATAAAATATTATTGCATTAAAATTTTTTCATTCAAACCTTTTCCCTATTGCAAGCATCTTCACAAACTTACTCGTCCAATATTAATTTTATAATTATAACGATAATTTAATGAGTTGGTTTGTTTAAGAAATTTATTGTCTTATACTTGACATCATTTTGATTGATACTTAACACAAAAAGAACGTAAGATTAAACTTTAGTTTTGATAAATTATGATTGGAGTTGATTTATCATTGATTTATCTAACATAACATTTCACAATTTCCGATTTGTTTGAAATTGGTTTTTGATAACATGCAAATTTCGCAAAAAGGTCAACATCTGTCGACCTTGAATTTTATCGCCAGTTCTCACACTTTTAATATGTCTCGCAGAAATTCTTTGCTTAATTTGAGGCTCCACACTCGTCAGTAAGTTTCTTTCGTTGCTGCACTAATCAACTATTTTCCAATGGAATGCTATCGAGGTTCCAAAGCAATCTCTTACATGCTGTCCGACAAGTGATTCCATTATTTGATATTCTTTCATCCTAGTGGCTAAATCTCTCCAGGTATGCTTGACTCAGACTGTCTCACATTCACTACTTTTAGTTTCGATAAACCACGTCATCCAATTAAGTTTGATCAAAACAAGATTTAAATGAAGGTACGCCGGATTCCAGTTTTCTGGTGATTTGTGGTTAACCCGACAGCTCTTCTGTTTTTCTGAACTTAGAGCAGTTTCTCCAGACGCTTTTTTAACAGCCGTTTTTGACCAGTTCTGCGATTATTGAATTTTTTCAATTTTTCCTGACTGACTGTAAAGCATCTTGAGAATTTCACAAGACAAATCGTCCCTTCCAGAATGCTTTTTTTAGTTTAATTGGATCACAGCTGCCGCAGTTTTAACAGATTCTTGTATCGGTTGGTATCTTTTACCATATACAAGCGAAGGTATTCTTTTATCCATATTCATACTCTCCCAAAATTATCCCAAATTAATCAAGGGTGGAATCCAGATAATGATTCAGCATCAATGCTTCCTGTCCAATTTTGAAAAGTTTAAGAGTCCTGAATTAAACTGTGTTGCAAATCTTTATCAGAAATAGACCGTAAGAAGTTGTGGTATATCAAAACTATCTAATGCATTTTATATCGTGGAACCTCTGGAAATATATGTTATTGTTTCGGCATATTTTTTGAACAACAAAAATCCCAGAGAAATGGAAAAATGCTGCTGTCTCGCCTATCCCAAACAAAAACAGAAGGCAAACAATAAAGATAATAGACCTGATTTACTGGATATTAGCAGCAAAGCTCTCAAAAATTTGTATACATTGCACAGCATGATATTTTCAGTTAACCAATGAATCCGCATCAACACTGTTTGATCTAAGTTAGATCAAAGATAACGAATATAATGTGTTTCATAGAAGTACACAAGAGACAGCAACAAAATTCTCCACTCTGAAAGAACGGATTCTTACAAAGACTTCTCAAACGAATTTGGCAAAATTCCTCATTAAAAACTTATACCAACAAATTGCAAATATTGAAGTCAATGGATGCAAGCCCTAGGTTCTTAGTGATAACTTATTAAATTTAAAACAATTTGTAAGACTTGGAAAATGGCCTATCCGAATGGTTGATTGTGACCCGCAGGGCTCTAAAGTGTCCCCTGTTTGTATATCTCTCTAGGTTTGCTTTTTTATCTAAACCTTACCCGATTGGCTTCTGTTCGCCGAATATTCTATTTTTGCAGACATTTTGAAAGCTTTGCAATAAAAAAAATTCACGAGACACAAAGCTATCTGAATTTCATTAAAAATTGAGCTCGTACTAACAAGATTGAATGGGCCAAGGTTAAATGCCCATTAATTGCAATATAAAAGTTATTACGACAAAAACTCAAATTGCTCAATAGACTAAACTGCCTAAATCACTTGACACAATTATTAAAGCAGCGCATACACATAATTGTTTAGACGCCACCTATTTAAATGAAGCAACGTTTCTATGATAACAAGCCAAAAAAGTGCAATTTTTCTAATTATTACTAAAGATTTAAAAACAGAAGAAGTTATCGTTCTTACATTGGAATGCTATTCAGTTTTTACCGTAAAAACTATTTTCTCGAAGCTCGAACAATTGAGTTGGACGCTTCCGAAGTTTTTTTAGCTACAACAACCATAAAGTGGCAAAAATTGCAGCTGCGGCTGCTGCAATTGCAAATGAGATTACTACGAGTATAGCAACAGCTGCAGCAGCAGCTAAATCCACAAGACCCTCACTACAATTAAATCCAATCTCAAATTGCCCAAACGGAAGACCTTTGAAGATTCAAAGAGCAAATTCAAATTTTTATAACACTTGCTCAAATTCCGGACGGTGGAAAAGTTTTTTATCTTAAACTACACATAGCCGGTGCTGCCTTAAACTATTTCATGGAAAAAACTGCAACAAGAAAAAATAGAATTACTATTGCTTTGACCACATTATCAAAAAGATACGCGAGCTAAAATAAAATCAAGCTGTACAACCTAAAATTCTGAGAGAGAAAACTCAATCAATTTAAAGAAACATTGGAAGATTTCTGAGCTGACCACGAGAAATTATCCAACATCGCCTTTCCAAATGTCACTGGAACAGATAGAACTGGTGAAAAAACGGGAGAATTCGTGATGCATTTATTGCTGGGAAGCAAACACTGATCCGGCTCAAACATCTCTTCACTTCGACCCAATAAAGATAGATATATACTCAGAAGTCTCGAAACGCTTAAAAACACCCTTGCTGACGATGAAACTTTGTCTACAGCCTTCAATACTGTGGGTAACACTGATGACACATTAATATAACCTTTTAATTCAGTGGTTGAAATGCAAAAAGACATAGTTGAAACTCGGAAAAACATGGGGATCAAACGGCTAGACTTAACAAATCTTTTCAGCAAGATTGTGGAAGTCAAAATTTCAGAACTCTTGGATTCGACGGAAACTAAC
Organism: Convolutriloba macropyga; assembly: GCF_964194025.1. NCBI lineage: Eukaryota > Metazoa > Xenacoelomorpha > Acoela > Convolutidae > Convolutriloba > Convolutriloba macropyga. The sequence continues at coordinate 7,855,976 of NC_134470.1, forward strand.
ATCTACCACGATTTCCAAAAATGCAACAACTGACAAGGAACAACTAATCTAAAAATTGGACTCAGTGTATCAAAAGAAGCGCAAACTATAGAAACGCTAGCTGAAGTGGCTACAAATCCAGACTCATTCTCATCGCTCGTCAAAATTGCTGTCAACTTGCTCATATTCAAGGCGACTGCCTCTATCGTCAGCCAGTAGAGAGGGGAGATAGTATACAAATCAAATTTAAAGAAGTAACACTATCACAGCCTTGCCTTCTATAAACCTGATTTACTGGCTATGAGCTGCAAAGCTCTCAAACATTTGTGTATACATTGCACAGCATGAAATTTCCAGTAAAACACTGACTCCGCATCAACACTGTTTGTTCACAATTTGATCGAATGTTACAAATGTAATGTGTTTCTCAGAAGTATAAAAGAGACAGCAACAAAACTCTCCACTCTGAAAGAACGGATTCTTACAAAGACTTCTCAAACGAGTTTGGCAAAATTCCTCAACAGAAAATTATACCAACAAACTGGAAATACTGAAGTCATCCATGCTCGAGATTCTTAGTGATAACTTAATAAACTTAAAACAATACGTAAATATTAGAAAACGGCCTATCCGAAGGGTTGGTTGTGACCCGCAGGGCTCTAAAGGGCCCTCTGTTTGTATATCTATAGTTTTGTTTTTCTATCAAAGCCTTACCCGATTGGCTTCTGCTTGCCGAATGTTCTATTTTTGCAGACAAACTAAAGATTTCTCAATAAAAAATTGTATTCACAAGAGACAAAATGATGATCTGAGTGTCATCAAAAATGGGCTCGTATTAACAAGATTGAATGGTCCAAGTTCAAACGCCCAAAAAATTGTCACGATTTCCTTGATAATATTCGTTCATGATTAAAAAATGTGTAATCATAGTTTTCTTGCTTAAATTAGGATTATGCAAAAAAAACAACTCTCTTTATTTCCCTGGGTTTTCACTAATCGCATAAGCTGCTAAATGTGTTGAGTTCATGCTTTGCTAATGAAAAAAAATCTTTTTGTAAATCTCATTAGTTACTTGAATTGTTTGGAATTCGATAGAATTTACCAAAAACGACTTTTGAGCCTCCAAAGAGCGATTTCAAATTTTTATATTACTTGCTCAAATTTCGGAGCGTGAAAAATATTGTTATCTTAAACTAAACATAGCCGCTGCAGCCTTAAACTATTTCATGGAATTAACTGCAACAAATAAAATAACAATACTGATGCAATCACCACATAATCAAAAGATACGCAAGCCAAAGTCAAATCGAGCTATAAAAACTAAAAATCCAAAAGAGAAAACTCAACCAATTTAAAGAAAAACCGGAAGATTTCTGAGCTGACCTGAAAAAATTGTCCAACATCGCTTTTTAAAATATCACTGGAGAAATGGAATTGGTGAACAAAACAGGAAGAATCCTTGAAGCCTTTATCGCTGGGATGCAAAAACAACTCTTCCTTAAACTTCTCTTCACGCCGACCCAATACAGATAGATTCAATGCTGTGGGTAAGACTGATACAACATTATTGTTAGTTTTTAATTCAGCGGTGAAACTCAAAAAGACATAGTTGGAACTCGGAAAAATGTGAGACCAACTGGATAAAATTAACAAATCTTTCCAAGAAATTGTGGAAGGCAACATTTAAGAGGTCTTGGATTCAAGAGAACCTAACATCAACCACGTTTTTCAAATAAGAAAAAACATACATGGAACAACCAATCTATTAATTGGACTCATTCAACAGAATATCAAATTAGGGAAACGATAAGTGAAATGGCTACAGATCCAAATCCAATCATTTAGTCAAAATTCTGGTCAATCTGGTTATTTTGAGCTAAATTGCTTCTATTGTCATCCAGTAGAAAGGAGAGGTTGTATACAAAATAAATGCAAAAAACCAACACTATTACAGCGTTGCCTTCTATGCAGCCTAATTGACCCAAAAAAATTGCATTTAAACTTGATGGTAAATAACTTTTTTACATACAGCTGTACTTTAAATTTTTTACACACTGATCCCTATTGACACTAGTGCAATTTGTTTAACCACTTCACACATTCAAAAACCAATTTCACATCATCCAGCAGCAATCGTTTTGGAAAAAAGTTAATCCTGCAGAAGTTAAATCAGAAAATTGTGAATGAACGCACCGGTTTTGAAAAACGTACTTTTGGAAGTTCATCTTGCTGGTACTCTTTTCCACGAGCAATTTTTTATACTATCAAAGATGTATACAACTTTATTTGGAATGTCATTCCTTAAAAAGAACGACAGTATACAGCAATCACATAAAAAAATTCTCAACAACCGGGTGTTTGTATTGCAAACCCTGTCAAAAATTACTCTTCATTCAAACAATCCAGAAATTATAGAGTGTTCACCCGTCATTAATAAGCAGGATTGGAGTGATAGTGCCTTCAATGTTGTTTGAAAAGAAAACAAGATTGTGTTGAACATCCTCATTAGGCCAACGTGATCACAAAAGAATCACAAAAATTTGACTTAACAACCTACTATCACGCAAGATAACAGTATCAGCGAAAAACAGAACAGGTAAGTTCCAACTCATAACACCTAGACAAGCTGCTTTTCTCTTACCAACACATCCATCCTTACTCAATGAAGCAGAAAACAATTTCTCTCTTGAGCAATTTGACTGAAAATCTCTTTGGGTTGCGACACCTGATAACTGTTTGGACAGCTCAAAACTGAATTGAATCCTGTTAACAACTATACAGTTAAACAGTTTAAAAGATTAGAGAAGTTGAGTCCGACGAAAAATGTGAAAAGCAGATATAAGTTTCCTAAAAAGTTAGATTGGATTGAATCTATATTCTCGATATCAAAAGAAATTCGCATGAAAATTTATCAGCAAAAATCCACGACACTTTCGATAGACACCGCCCAGACTTATGAAAAAAAACATTGATTGTTTAATAAAAATGACTCAAAGCACAAAACCATTATATTAATCAAATGCGGCAATGCCCATTCATCTATGGAGTGAACTTTCAATCGAAAAAGCCTTAATGCAAAATTAGGATGCCATTAGAAGTTTGCCATTCTTAAAGTATTCATCTTCAAATATTGCACAACGAAAATCATCGAGAAAACTAAGAAAACTATTCCATCTGCGACGAATCAACCATCCTCTTAGACATGATCATCAGAACAAAAACTTTCCGATCCCGAAAATGGCTGATGCGAATGCACATAAATCTAGACAGAGCATATTTGTCAAAAAGGGATGCAGCCAAGCATATTTTTCTATGCAGATGGCAGATGAACCCAAATACAAGCTTTCAATTTTCGTGGACGTACTTTTGCTTTCAATCTTTTAGTCAAGGTCTCAGTCCCTCCCCGACAACATTCAGCTCCTGTGTTAGCAATCGTTTAGAATCTATAGTAGCAAATGATCAATGTTTTTCTTCTTTGATCATTTTTTGGCAGTGGTGCTATGGATGGTAATTCTCTCTCCTATAGATATTTTTGAACATATTTTCGTGTTCATAGGAAAATTTGGTTTGAAACTTTTTGTTGAGAATATTCAGTTTGAAATAAGGGAAATCAAATCTCTTCGTCCCACAATTACAGAACATGGAATATGCCCAAACCGTGAAAAAAGGAAAAATTTTTGAAAACTTTCAAGAAACCTAAGACGATTAGGCAAGCACGACGCCATATCGGATTTGTTCAATATTTCTAAAAATTCATACTGAAACAAACTGTAAAGCTGTTACCGTTCTTTGAACTATTTAGAAAAAAGCAGGAGTTGTTGAGCACAAACGAACATCAAGATAACTTCGATATCTTGACAACAGACCTAGATCGCTCCTGTCAAATGAAATCGAAAACCGCAAAAGATGGATGTCAATTTTTCATCATCAGTGATGCGAGTAATTCATTTTAACACTACTTATGGAGCGTAACAGAAATACGCATCAAAGTTCTAACAGATAACAAAAGCGTTACGCGGCTATTTCATACAAAACAACAGATTCTATGTTACACCATCAACAAAATTTCAAATGAAAATCAGAAATGAGAACATGGAACTGAAAATTTTATCGACAACGCCAGACAACAGTCTCACTCCATGTCGCAACCAAACGTTACATGCAAAATCAACAATAACCATCAGTAGCTTAGAAGAAAAATTTTCAGGAGAAATTTTTCTCGAAGACAATAAATTGTATTCAATGGCAGAAAATAATCCATTGGATAACTTTAATCTGAAGTTTAATTTAGAACTCTTAGAGATTGCCGCTGAAAATAAGAGAAAGATATTGCTGAGACGATACGATTGATTGAACAGACAATAAAACCAAACACATATTCCTCGTATGATTCACAAAAATATCATAAACAACTGAATAGACTAGTTCTTCTAAATTGCTTATTGAACAAAAATTTGTTTGATCACATAGGAACAGTTGTTGCGAAACACTTTGTCATACCGAAACACTTAAGGAAGAACTTTTATACGAAATATATAAATCTAAGCACAAAGACCATTTGAGTATACAAAAAACCATCTCTGAGTTCCGAAGAATATGTTAATTTCCAGGTTTTTTATTGAATTTTTGATGTAACAACTGTTCATCTTGTCTTGCTTCAAAGTCACCAAAACATGAAACAATTACACCGAAAATGTACCCCGTAAGCTCGAACACACATTTTCAAAGTGACATACTTCAAGTTAATTTTGCCGGCCAATTACCAACATCAGGTGGTTATTCCTACGTGGTAACGGTAATGGATGCCTTTTCCAAATGCCTGTTTGCTGAGGTCAGCTGAGGTTGTCGCAAAAGTCTTTTTGAAATGGTTTTTACAACTATTATATTTTCCGCTGGCTATATTAACTGATAAATGATACCCATAAAAGAACTAGCCCAGATGCATGAAGTAAAAATAAACGAGGCATTTGTAAACTAGGCACAAACAATTCTTCTTTTGGAGCAAAGGCATGGACAGCTGAAACATATGTCAATTTCAGGTCCAGAGGTATCTAATACAACATCTCGTTACAAAATTCAGCGAAAACAGAACGCATTTTATCAATCAGAAAAGCAAATTATACTTCAATTCTTACTATCTTGATGGCTTTACCCTCCCAACTATAACTACCAATTATTTTCTTTTCACCGTCATTTACCACAAGTGTTGCAATCTCCATTACTTGTTTTCCCATGTGTTCCTTGAAGTATTAGTACCACTATATATCTAGCTAGAAAAATTAACAAGCACTGCTTGCAATTGTGCCTGAGGATATTAACACAGCCAGAAAAATACTATTTCCTAAATTTTCAAACAAGTAGACAAATGTATTTCTGTTATTACCCATCTCAATACATTGCCGGAAAAAAGATGTGTTAATGGTACAACCTTTTTTGAAAAATCGAATTATGAGATAATGAAATAATCATCATCAGCTTTCGATTGACACATACTTCATTTAATCCAGCTTTTCAAAGAAGAGAGGGGTAAATGACTTCAGAAATCTCACCTTATATGCTTTGACTGCAGATATGTAGTATCCTGTTTTCATTTTGCGGCCACATAAGAATTGCTTGCTCCATGCATGAGGAATGACACAAGCTATTACAGGCTTCCGTTGCATGCTGAGCCATCACATAGTTGAATGTTTTTGTATTACAGGAATTACAAATTCTCCACAATTTCTTGTTTTTCTTTATATTTTTTGCCAGTTTTGTAAAACATATAAAGATTACTTTTTATTTATATGCAATATTTAGTTCGCCATGTACTACACTATTAACCTTGTTCTGCAGCTTGCTTTTCTATATACATTTTCTGTTGATTTGGCAAATTAAATCTTTTCTTTCTTATTTTACATGCACCAACATCAGCCCTTTTCCGGCAACCTTTAGAGGAACTATTTATTGTATATTTTACTACAGACGCATGCAAATGAATGCATGCAAACGTTCGGTAAGTTCACCGACTTCAACAATCTGGGACTTTTCCATTAACTTGCTCATTAAAAGAGAGCCTTCATGGCGAGCATAGTCTAACAAGGATTTAAACACCTCATGAGGCATGTCACTGCCATAGCTTCACAATGTAAATTCAAATCGAAGCAAAAAATTATTAGAAGCTACCAAACCCCATACCATTGAAATTTCAGCATTTGAAGTGATAACAACATGCGCACGAAGACTAGGTTGGCACAATATATATTTTGGCTTGGGATTGCAAAACTTTACAGCCTGCTTTTTTTGATCATTTTGAGGGCCGCACTTTAAAAATTTTATAAAAACTCCAAGAAATTGAAATCCTCGTTCAAAGATTAAAAAAATCAACAACTGGAGTACATAGGGAGAAAAAAATTAAACACATATTCCTCGTATGATTCACAAAAATATCATAAACAACTGAATAGACTAGTTCTTCTAAATTGCTTATTGAACAAAAATTTGTTTGATCACATAGGAACAGTTGTTGCGAAACACTTTGTCGTACCGAAACACTTAAGGAAGAACTTTTATACGAAATATATAAATCTAAGCACAAAGACCATTTGAGTATACAAAAAACCATCTCTGAGTTCCGAAGAATATGTTAATTTCCAGGTTTTTTATTGAATTTTTGATGTAACAACTGTTCATCTTGTCTTGCTTCAAAGTCACCAAAACAATTACACCGACATTGTACCCCGTAAGCTCGAACACACATTTTCAAAGTGACATACTTCAAGTTAATTTTGCCGGCCAATTACCAACATCAGGTGGTTATTCCTACCTGGTAACGGTAATAGATTCCTTTTCCAAATGCCTGTTTGCTGAGGTCAGCTGAGGTTGTCGCAAAAGTCTTTTTGAAATGGTTTTTACAACTATTATATTTTCCGCTGGCTATATTAACTGATAAATGATACCCATAAAAGAACTAGCCCAGATGCTTGAAGTAAAAATAAACGAGGCATTTGTAAACTAGGCACAAACAATTCTTCTATTGGAGCAAAGGCATGGACAGCTGAAACATATGTCAATTTCAGGTCCAGAGGTATCTAATACAACATCTCGTTACAAAATTCAGCGAAAACAGAACCCATTTTATCAATCAGAAAAGCAAATTATACTTCAATTCTTACTATCTTAATGGCTTTACCCTCCCAACTATAACTACCAATTATTTTCTTTTCACCGTCATTTACCACAGGTGTTGCAATCTCCATTACTTGTTTTCCCATGTGTTCCTTGAAGTATTAGTACCACTATATATCTAGCTAGAAGAATTAACAAGCACTGCTTGCAATTGTGCCTGAGGATATTACCACAGCCAGAAAAATACTATTTCCTAAATTTTCAAACAAGTAGACAAATGTATTTCTGTTATTACCCATCTCAATACATTGCCGGAAAAAAGATGTGTTAATGGTACAACCTTTTTTGAAAAATCGAATTATGAGATAATGAAATAATCATCATCAGCTTTCGATTGACACATACTTCATTTAATCCAGCTTTTCAAAGAAGAGAGGGGTAAATGACTTCAGAAATCTCACCTTATATGCTTTGACTGCAGATATGTAGTATCCTGTTTTCATTTTGCGGCCACATAAGAATTGCTTGCTCCATGCATGAGGAATGACACAAGCTATTACAGGCTTCCGTTGCATGCTGAGCCATCACATAGTTGAATGTTTTTGTATTACAGGAATTACAAATTCTCCACAATTTCTTGTTTTTCTTTATATTTTTTGCCAGTTTTGTAAAACATATAAAGATTACTTTTTATTTATATGCAATATTTAGTTCGCCATGTACTACACTATTAACCTTGTTCTGCAGCTTGCTTTTCTATATACATTTTCTGTTGATTTGGCAAATTAAATCTTTTCTTTCTTATTTTACATGCACCAACATCAGCCCTTTTCCGGCAACCTTTAGAGGAACTATTTATTGTATATTTTACTACAGACGCATGCAAATGAATGCATGCAAACGTTCGGTAAGTTCACCGACTTCAACAATCTGGGACTTTTCCATTAACTTGCTCATTAAAAGAGAGCCTTCATGGCGAGCATAGTCTAACAAGGATTTAAACACCTCATGAGGCAGGTCACTGCCATAGCTTCACAATGTAAATTCAAATCGAAGCAAAAAATTATTAGAAGCTACCAAACCCCATACCATTGAAATTTCTGCATTTGAAGTGATAACAACATGCGCACGAAGACTAGGTTGGCACAATATATATTTTGGCTTGGGATTACAAAACTTTACAGCCTGCTTTTTTTGATCATTTTGAGGGCCGCACTTTAAAATTTTTATAAAAACTCCAAGAAATTGAAATCCTCGTTCAAAGATTAAAAAAAATCAACAGTTGGAGTACAAAGGGAGAAAAAAATTAAACACATATTCCTCGTATGAATCACAAAAATATCATAAACAACTGAATAGACTAGTTCTTCTAAATTGCTTATTGGGAACAGTTGTTGCGAAACACTTTGTCGTACCGAAACACTTAAGGAAGAACTTTTATACGAAATATATAAATCTAAGCACAAAGACCATTTGAGTATACAAAAAACCATCTCTGAGTTCCAAAGAATATGTTAATTTCCAGGTTTTTTATTGAATTTTTGATGTAACAACTGTTCATCTTGTCTTGCTTCAAAGTCACCAAAACATGAAACAATTACACCGACATTGTACCCCGTAAGCTCGAACACACATTTTCAAAGTGAAATACTTCAAGTTAATTTTGCCGGCCAATTACCAACATCAGGTGGTTATTCCTACCTGGTAACGGTAATGGATGCCTTTTCCAAATGCCTGTTTGCTGAGGTCAGCTGAGGTTGTCGCAAAAGTCTTTTTGAAATGGTTTTTACAACTATTATATTTTCCGCTGGCTATATTAACTGATAAATGATACCCATAAAAGAACTAGCCCAGATGCATGAAGTAAAAATAAACGAGGCATTTGTAAACTAGGCACAAACAATTCTTCTTTTGGAGCAAAGGCATGGACAGCTGAAACATATGTCAATTTCAGGTCCAGAGGTATCTAATACAACATCTCGTTACAAAATTCAGCGAAAACAGAACGCATTTTATCAATCAGAAAAGCAAATTATACTTCAATTCTTACTATCTTGATGGCTTTACCCTCCCAACTATAACTACCAATTATTTTCTTTTCACCGTCATTTACCACAAGTGTTGCAATCTCCATTACTTGTTTTCCCATGTGTTCCTTGAAGTATTAGTACCACTATATATCTAGCTAGAAAAATTAACAAGCACTGCTTGCAATTGTGCCTGAGGATATTAACACAGCCAGAAAAATACTATTTCCTAAATTTTCAAACAAGTAGACAAATGTATTTCTGTTATTACCCATCTCAATACATTGCCGGAAAAAAGATGTGTTAATGGTACAACCTTTTTTGAAAAATCGAATTATGAGATAATGAAATAATCATCATCAGCTTTCGATTGACACATACTTCATATAATCAAGCTTTTCAAAGAAGAGAGGGGTAAATGACTTCAGAAATCTCACCTTATATGCTTTGACTGCAGATATGTAGTATCCTGTTTTCATTTTGCGGCCACATAAGAATTGCTTGCTCCATGCATGAGGAATGACACAAGCTATTACAGGCTTCCGTTGCATGCTGAGCCATCACATAGTTGAATGTTTTTGTATTACAGGAATTACCAATTCTCCACAATTTCTTGTTTTTCTTTATATTTTTTGCCAGTTTTGTAAAACATATAAAGATTACTTTTTATTTATATGCAAAATTTAGTTCGCCATGTACTACACTATTAACCTTGTTCTGCAGCTTGCTTTTCTATATACATTTTCTGTTGATTTGGCAAATTAAATCTTTTCTTTCTTATTTTACATGCACCAACATCAGCCCTTTTCCGGCAACCTTTAGAGGAACTATTTGTTGTATATTTTACTACAGACGCATGCAAATGAATGCATGCAAACGTTCGGTAAGTTCACCGACTTCAACAATCTGGGACTTTTCCATTAACTTGCTCATTAAAAGAGAGCCTTCATGGCGAGCATAGTCTAACAAGGATTTAAACACCTCATGAGGCATGTCACTGCCATAGCTTCACAATGTAAATTCAAATCGAAGCAAAAAATTATTAGAAGCTACCAAACCCCATACCATTGAAATATCAGCATTTGAAGTGATAACAACATGCGCACGAAGACTAGGTTGGCACAATATATATTTTGGCTTGGGATTAAAAAACTTTACAGCCTGCTTTTTTTGATCATTTTGAGGGCCGCACTTTAAAAATTTTATAAAAACTCCAAGAAATTGAATTTCTCGTTCAAAGATTAAAAAAATCAACAACTGGAGTACATAGGGAGAAAAAAATTAAACACATATTCCTCGTATGATTCACAAAAATATCATAAACAACTGAATAGACTAGTTCTTCTAAATTGCTTATTGAACAAAAATTTGTTTGATCACATAGGAACAGTTGTTGCAAAACACTTTGTCGTACCGAAACACTTAAGGATGAACTTTTATACGAAATATATAAATCTAAGCACAAAGACCATTTGAGTATACAAAAAACCATCTCTGAGTTCCGAAGAATATGTTAATTTCCAGGTTTTTTATTGAATTTTTGATTGTATATGTTAACAACTGTTTATGTTGTCTTGCTTCATGCATGAGGAATGACACACGCTATTACAGGCTTCCGTTGCATGCTGAGCCATCACATAGTTGAATGTTTTTGTAATACAGGAATTACAAATTCTCCACAATTTCTTGTTTTTCTTTGTTTTTCTTTATATTTTTTGCCAGTTTTGTAAAACATATAAAGGTTACTTTTTATTTATATGCAATATTTAGTTAGCCATGTACTACACTATTAACCTTGTTCTGCAGCTTGCTTTTCTATATACATTTTCTGTTGATTTGGCAAATTAAATCTTTGCTTTCTTCTTTTACATGCACCAACATCAGCCCTTTTCCGGCAACCTTTAGAGGAACTATTTGTTGTATATTTTACTACAGACGCATGCAAATGAATGCATGCAAACGTTCGGTAAGTTCACTGACTTCAACAATTTGGGACTTTTCCATTATCTTGCTCATTAAAAGAGAGCCTTCATAGCGAGCATAGTCTAACAAGGATTTAAATACCTCATGAGGCATGTCACTGCCATAGCTTCACAATGTAAATTCAAATCGAAGCGAAAAATTATCAGAAACTTCCAAACCCCATACCATTGAAATTTCAGCATTTGAAGTGATAACAACATGCGCACGAAGACTAGGTTTTCACAATATATATTTTGGCTTGGGATTTAAAAATTTTACAGCCTGCTTTTTTTTGATCATTTTGAGGACCGCACTTTAAAAATTTTATAAAAACTCCAAGAAATTGAAATCCTCGTTCGAAGATAAAAAAAATCAACACCTTGAGTACATAGGGAGAATAAATTTTTGCCCTTTAAAATAAGGGATATAGAATCTTCTCCTCCAGTCTCCAGTCTGCTTGTTATAAAGAATATGGAACTGCAAAATTTACGACTTTTTGGAAGAAAAACTATAAGCTCATGAAAAATTATCAATATGTGTATTCGGAAAATGGACCATACCTTTCCACTTCACTTCATTTTAGATATACATGAAGAGGGAAGATGAAAATAATTGTCCGCTAAAGTTCGAAAATCTGAAGATTTTTCAACATTGTCAGGAGAATTTACATATTTGTATGAAATAAGAACAGTTTATGATTTCGCAGGGCAATTCGTGGTTTAACAAATTGTTTCAGACAGAGCTTGTACAGTCTCATGAATATGTTTGAGTAAATGCTTTGAACACGTATTTGCACTGCATAAGTCAACAACTGGTACTGATTGTCACCCGAGTGATATTAATTTTTCTGGATTACGGTATGTATCACTGAACTTTTCTTTACGATCCTAAATAGCAGGTTTATTAACTTTTCGCCTTCTTTGAGCCATTACAATTTTTAAAGATTATTACTCATATTAGGAAAGATTAAAAACTAACTAGAAAAAGAAATTTTTGGTAACAATTAATTGCCACAGTAGATTGAAATAACAAAAATTATTCCGTAAGGCTATAAACTAACACAGAGGGTCAAGCACACCAGCACAATACGCAAAATTGCGGACCAATGAAGGCCACTACCAACTTCAATATAACCATAGCAGGGATTCTCCACTCTTGGAACATTGTAGGCAGTTAAGTTACTCTTGTAAAATACAGTGCCATCTTTAAAGCAAATTACATTAGTTTAACTGCCAACTGACTTAGTAAACACTCGTGATTCAATCTTCAAAAGTACAATATACGACAATCCTGTGTTTTTATTATTTCATGCATTACATTTGCAGATCTGAAAAAAACTAAAGTAAATACATTCTTAAATTGATTGACGAAAAAGTAACCACGCCTTTTTCAGTAAACCTAACTTAAAATTTTTTACAATGGCATCAACATACAATTACAGCCTGAAGAAATGCGACAACAAGCTCCAGCTTCATAAATATTATAAAACCGGCAGTGACAATTTATGAAAAAGCAATTAATTTTTTTTAAAATAGTTACTATCAAAACTTACTACTTCCTTACGCTAAGTTGTTCTGAAAAATGTCTTTAAAATCTGGCCGCAATACTTTCAAGGAGCCCTCATTTCTAAGAGGACAAAATTGTGGTATGTTTTCACACCGGAGGTTTTTTTTATAAATAATTTTATCTCCTTTTTTCTACAGAATGCTTCATGTATATTTGCCTGGTAGACTTGAGTGCCACATAAGTCCTATACAAAACAAGATTTTCAACTAGATCACCTCACTATAGTTTGTCTGAAGTAAATACCAAGTTGACAATTCCAACTACATTTTTTTATTATTTTCAACAGCAGATAACTATCATTATGATAATACCTAAAACTCTTGCAATCGTGAAAATGATTCATTTATAATTACTCTCAAAGTTGACAGAAAAACTTTCTAACAACCAAACTCGTCTATCATTAAAAACTTCTCACCGAAAAGTTTACAGACATTGAGTTCTTGATTCCAACTCCACAACTAACGCCAAGTCTTCATATATCTTTATTGAAATTTCTTGGAAAACAATTTTGGATAAAGTCTGAGCCATAATAATTCTGATGAAAGCAGGCTTAATTCGCAATTACGTTTCGCTTAGATGGATCTGATAAACCTAAAACAAGAATTTTTCGAAACAATAAAGCATCAATAACGACAACTGCCAGACAACGAGGATGTGTACCATTGATTGCTTTTGGTGCTATCTCGGCTTTTACTGCAGGTGAGGGAGTAGCTTGTGCAGTGGGTAGTATTTTTGGAGCCTGCGGTGTCTCAAGCCAAAAATGAGAGGATATCAGTTTTGCCTTAAGAAAATTAGATGAAAACGATGAACAGTGGACAAGTCAAATCCAATCTGGAAGAGATACTCTTCATTTTGGCATTAAAACTGAAAGAAGTGAAGCTCACCAAAAAACAGATAGCTCAAACGCAAGAAAAACACGAAGGTACTGAACAAAACAATTGGCTTGAAAGAGTCAAACTCTCGGAAATTGATGTCAAGTTCACAGTAATTTTATGCTCGCAATCAAAGATTGAAACTTCAAATTAATTTGGCAAGCTGTCTCGTTGCGCTTAACAATAAGATAAAAAGTTATAGTGTTGCAACACATGCCTATCGTTTGGATATCTTGAATGCCGTTATGACAATGATTGACAAGCTAATCCCAATGAGTTTGTTACATAAACAAGTCTTGAAGCAATTCCTGAATTCAGTTACAAAAAAGCAAATTACGTCAAGAGAGCATTGACATTGGCGATCCCACCAACACAGATTTTGAGCTATTATGAAAATAGAATGTTATTGAATGTTGCTTTTTAGGAATTCGGAATGATCTTCCGGCTTGCTATATCAGTTGCCTCTGGCTCTATTGCGTTGATTTTGTACAGGGCAAATTTGATCCTTAAGCAGATTAATGATTCTGATGGTTTTGCATCACAATCCGATTTAGAGGCGGAATTGAGTGTAATTGCTGAATGAATGAGAAGAATTGAGTAACTGTCACAGCATGAAACAGAAAATTGTATCCGCTCCAGTAGTGTTTCGTTTTTTCTAATGGCGCTTCGCTCAAAACTGTAGAAGACATATGTCTTGGTGCTCTTTTTAGAGTTATTGATTCCGTCTCCACAACTAACGCCAAGTTTTCATATATCTTTATTGGAATTTCTTGGAAAACAATTTTGGATAAAGTCTGAGCCATATTAATTCTGATGAAAGCAGGCTTAATTCGCAATTACATTTCGCTTAGATGGATCTGATAAACCTAAAACAAGAATTTTTCGAAACACTTGCATCAATAACGACAACTGCCAGACAACGAGGATGTGTACCATTGGTTGCTTTTGGTGCTATCTCGGCTTTTACTGCAGGCGAGGGAGTAGCTTGTGCAGTGGGTAGTATTTTTGGAGCCTGCGGTGTCTCAAGCCAAAAATGAGAGGCTATCAGTTTTGCCTTAAGAAAATTAGATAAAAACGATGAACAGTGGACAAGTCAAATCCAATCTGGAAGAGAAACTCTTCATTTTGGCATTAAAACTGAAAGAAGTGAAGCTCACCAAAAAACAGATAGCTCAAACGCCAGAAAAACACGAAGGTACTGAACAAAACAATTGGCTTGGAAGAGTCAAACTCTCGGAAATTGATGTCAAGTTCACAGTACTTTTATGCTCGCAATCAAAGATTGAAACTTCAAATTAATTTGGCAAGCTGTCTCGTTGCGCTTAACAATAAGATAAAAAGTTATAATGTTGCAACACATGCCTATCGTTTGAATATCTTGAATGCCGTTATGACAATGGTTGGCAAGCTAATCCCAAAGAGTTTGTTACATAAACAAGTCTTGAAACAATTCCTGAATTCAGTTACACAAAAGCAAATTACGTCAAGAGAGCATTGACATTGGCGATCCCACCAACACAGATTTTGAGCTATTATGAAAATAGAATGTTATTGAATGTTGCTTTTTGGGAATTCGGAATGATCTTCCGGCTTGCTATATCAGTTGCCTCTGGCTCTATTGCGTTGATTTTGTACAGGGCAAATTTGATTCTTAAGCAGATTAATGATTCTGATGGTTTTGCATCACAATCCGAATTAGTGGCGGAATTGATTGCAATTGCTGAATGAACGAGAAGAATTGAGTAACTGTCACAGCATGAAATAGAAAATTGTATCGGCTCCAGTAGTGTTTCGGTCTGTACTAATGGCGCTTCGCTCAAAACTCTAGAAGACATATGTCTTGGCGCTCTTTTTATAGGAAATCAGTTCGCTGTTTTTCAAAATTGCAACTTTAACACAGTTAAGTTGCCTGTCAAAGAAAAAGCACGAAATATAGGGAACGGAAAGTGGTCCATAACTTTTGCTTCTGCGCTGTTTTCTAAGTGAATTGAGCAACAATGCTCCTCTCAGAAGAAAGAGACGTCCAGGATATAATGCTTGAGTTCTTGAACTTGAATGCAGAACGAAAGTTGAAACAAGTTTTAATGAAATAAGAGCGGATATCTTCTCCTGTTAAAACAACAATGCATGTCAAGTGAGCGACTTCAACTCAGGTCAATTTGAATGACCCTCTGCAGTATCTCTTTTCGAAAACAGCATCTCTTAGTGAAATGCCTCATATTGCAACAGTAACAACGCAACAACAAATGATTGAAAGATTTCAGTTAGAGATGGCTTTAGAGCATGATTACCACCACAAATCGTTTGATCAACTTGACGAACAAATAAAATCAATAATAAATGAAATGAAATCAACATTTCCAAGTCTGAGGAACAGATTTACCGCTGCACAAACGACACAAACGTCTGATTGCTTACTTGAAATGTTTGAAAATTTATAGATCTTACCAGAAGCAAGTAGACACGGTTGTTGAATATTAATTGACAGAAATCAGCTAAAAAAAGAAAGCTGAATTGCAGAATTGTTTTGAAATAGAAAAAGATAGACGGCACAAACTCCTTGTATTTGAAGACCTGAAACAAAGAGGAGAACTATTACTGAAATTATTACTCTAGCTTTACTAAATAAAACAAACATGAGAATTTCAACTCATAAGAGCGAAACATCACGCGTTCTGGAACAATGCCAGACCAAAATGTGTAATTTAGGATCTCGGGAATCAGATCACAAGGGATTTAGCGTGGCTAACTTTTATTGAACTCATGGGGACGAGGGCAAATAAATTACTGTAATTGTTGAGAAAGAATGCTGTAAAATAAATGAAAGCTGTCACAAACGGGTTTCCTTAAATCAAACACCCTTCCTGTCCTACAATAGGACTTCACATTTGTACAAGCCACTTGGATAAATACAAAATTAGCGAAACGCCGTTAAAAGAATAAATGAAAACCGATTTCATAGATGATTTCGATCGGTTAAAATCGTCCCTAGTGGGGACCTGGAAATATTAAAAGACCGTCCTCGACAGATTTAAGGTATGAGAAGACTGTACTTGACAGATATTGGGTATGAAAAGATTTTATCTGGACCTAATGTGATGTCCCATATGAAAAAAATTTGACTGGACTTATGGAAAGAAGTAGCCTCAAATTTAGCTAGGGTCCTCGACTGTGTAATTTAGTTCAATATTTACCCCCCCCCCCCCCCAACCTGGAGTTAATAGGTCTTTTCATAAATTCCTGGTCTCGACTAGGGGTGTCCACAGCAATGTTCCCGCAGCTCAAAAATTTATAACTCAGTTGAACTAATAAGATTAACATCTCTGACGCACCTATGAACGACGGTCTACAGAGATTTTCAAAATAAAATTCAATTCCGAAAAAAAACACGTAATGTTTCTACCTCCGAACAACTCGAATGTTAAGTCGAATAAAAAAATAGCTCAATGTTATTACCACAGTGTGTCCTAAGAACCGATTATTAAGTTTCAGGTGCACAAACAATTTGACGAACTAAACGTTTGCAATTGGCAGTTGTCTTGCAAACTCCATCTATGCCAAGACATTCGTATATTGTTTTTAAAACAACACATCAAATCCCTACAGAAGAGTGAACCCAAAACAACAAAAACAGTGATAGCAATTGTGGATCTCCTTCAGTTACGCGCCCAAATTTGCAGATGAATAATTTTAGTACCCCCAAACTTACGTGCCCTTTTTACGTAATGATTTTCTCCGTAATCTGGCGTGCTCTGTAACTAAATGATTGACTAAATGATAAACGCACTGTGTGAAAAAACCAAAATGAACCCGAGTTTCCCTCAATCTTCTTGAAATGTTTTTCGAAGTGCAGAATCTGTTTCAAAATCTTGTTTGTTCAATCATCGCCACAAATTTAGAGATGGGATAGATTTATTGTTTCATGTACGTTCTTTATGGGGTTTTAAAACATTGAGATATTCAAATTTGAGTAAAAACAGCACACCATGATCAATATCAGTAAATATCTGTTTCCGCATCCGCACGGTTCTGTCAAAAATAGATATGTCCAAGCGAATACGAGAGACACCAGCAAAAATCTGACTCTGAAAATACGGCTTCTCACTTAGACTTCTCAAAACTTTTTGATGAAGTTTCTCACTGCAACCTAATAGAGATATTGCATATACTGGAACCTTTATAATATTTTTACTTGATGCAAAAAATGCTTTCATTTCAATTATCCCAGCGCTGCTCTTTTAACCGCAAGAAAACACTGGTTGCGAGCCTCCACATTTTATTGCAAAATTTTTCAAGAACAATTGAAACTGGTGCTCAGCAACACTGATGTTACCATGCATAAGGAAGAGTAACAATACAAACAATTCCAATTTCGTTGTTTTTTGGAGTTGTTTTGGTTCAACTAATCAGTACAATACGCGATCCGGATAACCACATTCAGAGCTTTTATACAGATGATGCCAAAGCTTGATTTTTTGGTGAAAAAAGGATTGGCTTGAAAAAGTTAATTAAATACAGCCGAAGTTTGGCTACTACCCCGAGTCTAGCAAGAGTTATCTTATTGTTAAGAAAACCTGATTGTTATCTGATTGTTAAGGAAGCTCAAGGTTGCTCTGATAAATTTTGATTCAAGCTGTTCAAGAAATACAATTTTTAGTGGGTTTTATTGGCAACAACAACTCTTTGGAAGATTTTTAAACAGAAAATTACGAACTGGCAAGAAAAATTTAAGATTTTGTGATAAGCTGTTGACTAGTGTCCTCAACAAGTTCGTTAGGTTTTCAAGAAATCAATCCATATAGAATGAAACTTTTTGATGACTCAACCCTTAGAGAACACAATGAATGCACAGCACCTTCTAATCAGTTATCACAAATATGAGTAATGTAAACAATCTCATGCCTAAGATATGCAGCCTATCCGCAAAACAAGGTGGTTTGGGGAAAATCAACTTTGTGTGCAAAGCGGTAAAAATCGATGTTTCAAAGGAAACATCAATACTGATAGCAGGTTCAATTGTGAATGCATCCAAGTTGATTGCGGAAAATCACAAATCAGAACAGCAAGAAAAATTTTACGCAAAAAATGAAGCAGATCAATGTAACCCACACTTTGTGGTTTCAGTGCAGTTAATGAGTACTTTGAAAAATAGGATGGAGAGAAAATTCAATAGGGGTACCTCATGCTGGTTGTCAGCAAAGGTTTCTGAAGTAGATAAGTTTTGTCTGTCTAGAAAGCGGTATTTGAGAACATAAACAAACGCTATGGGCTGCCACAAGACATCGTCTCAGAAAACTTGACGGATTTTAAGAAAATTTCAACGTTCAGCATGCGCTCATCTGACAAAAAAGTGGCCTTGTTAAACAAAGGCAATTATGAAATAAGAGATCTGTTAGGTGAATTAGCTTTCATGAGCTGGCCCTACACCCAAAACGAACCAGTCATCAGAGAACACACAGAAGGCGAGCCAGATCTAAGATCCAACCTATTAGTCAAAGGAGTTTGCAGCCAGAACCTTCCTTGTATAAAATCAGTGTCCCCAACACTGAGGTTAAATTCTTCCGCAAAAAAACCCGATAGACATATGACAGAGCTGATGAGAAGTGGAAGAAATGTTGTTAGCATGCCAGGAGAAGGACATCTCGTTTGCTCGTTCGAGAAAGCACAGTTTGTTCAGAAAAAGTAGCAGATACATTTTCTCCGAATTGGAAAAAATCTTATGCCACAATTATAGGTGCTACAAGACAACAGCTTATGACATCCTGAGATTATAAAACTTTTGCATTAGAGGTTTGAGATTACAAAGACGATCCATTCACAGCTGGAGCCTTTAGTTTCTTAATAATGACTACGCATTTCACCATAAGCTACTTGATCTGTTGCATCCCAACGACATGACGCACAACATTCATAAAAGTTCACCCAAAAATGGCAAGATATTATCATTAAAAAATTGAGTGATAACTTGAATGATAATAAGTTTGATTGAAAGATTACTTCAATGGTGGACTTAAAATAATATGTCTACAATGAGAGGAGACCTTATTGTTTATGCTATTCTTCTTGACTCACTCATTGAGAGGAGAGTTGAACAGATTGCATCAGTTGAACTAAAATGTAAACGCTCAAAACTAGCTACCGAGCGAAACACGGAAAAAAATTTTATGGTTCTCTTTGCACCATTGATTCTATTTGGAAACAACAATGGCTTACATTAGAGATGGAAACGAAAAAAAAAGTTACTTAGGCATTCGCAGTTCATATCGAGTGGCTATCTTGCAGGCCTTTCCAAGACGGTGCGGCGTTTAAAAAGGTTTTTTGCTAACTCTGAGCTTCGATTTTTTAGATTTTTTAGAACTGATATATTTGGAATTGTATGTTCTACCTCAGAATAAGACAAAAAAACTCAATAGTTCTAAAACTTTATATGGCATAAGTTATGTGTGTAAGCAAGTACCGCTTCTTGACAAGCATTACCACCCAATATTATTTAAAAAATGATAGTTGGTTCAGATATTGCTCGTAATGTGTTTTAAACATTTTTTAAATGCAAAACAATGTACTTTCAAATTGTTCTTTTTAAATTTTAAATTTTGAATCAATTTTGTTTGCCCCCCCCCCCCCCACTTAAAGGGTGCATATTAATTGTACATGCATAATATATCATTGCACATGCTCAGCAACTGGGAGCATAAAAAACTGCGGGGCTGGGGGCCACAAAAGAAAAAGAGGAAGGAAATTTTGAAGGAAAAAGAGACCAGAAAGTTGGTTAAAGAGATCCATGCTGAAATCGTTTAGAAGAGAATTATAGTAACAATTTCAAAACTATATTAAAATGCTTGCAGCAGATTCCTCTATGAAAATAATCAGAAATTCTAAGAAGTTTCATAATTATTGGTTGGATATCGACTCGCTTTTACGTCGGTTTACTTTCATTTCGGCTTTATCGGTTTTGCTTCTAAAAGTGCAGAAGAAGTTAATGAAGTAAACTATTAGCCGCAACTAAGTTTTCATCCGTGGTGGATATTTTTTCTTGTGAGTATTTCCCTTGAGTGTGTTTTCTTGTGGATATAATTCCCTTGTAAAATTAAGTGCGATTTATCTTCGTAGTTTTTCCAGTAACAGAAAGAGTTAATCAGCAGACCCAATTTTGACAACTTCGTTTTAATAGGCGCATTATGCCACATTCAAAAACACTTTGATTGTTTTCGTTTTTTGGAGCAATTTATTGCAAAGTTTGCTCACAGCATTTTAAGATTACTTTGATTTATAATTTCTAGTGCAATTGAATAATTTTCTTCACTACAAACATTTCAAGCAGAAAAAAACCTTTTCCAATATTCGCCATTCACACAGCGTTGTTTAATTCGTAAAATTCCCGATCTCGTATCTCGTTTGACTAAAGATTTCACGGAAAACTCAAAAAAGTGACTTTAACTCTGTATAAATATGCAAATCAACGTTATGTCTAGCCTATATATCATTATGTATATTATCATTTGTAAATTGCGTTCACGTTTTTTTATATCAGTTTTACAAAATACGCTTCATACAACTAAAACAGAAAAAACAACAAACCCTTTTTCCACTTTTTAAACAAATTTTGCGAACAAGTTCTTATTGATACCTGCGTTCAGCTGACTTATGATTCATTTTTAAAAACGAATTTTGTCTTTTGCAAGATTTTTTTGTTTCAGAATTTCTGCATATTGGATTTTGATAATATATATCAAAATTAGAAAATTTTTCCCGCTTTTCCAGCGACACTTGGAAACTACGTAAGAATCTACCTTTGGAGCTACTTTTGTTTCTTGTCTCGCTTTTAGTGAAATCTTGCGCCCCTTCTCCATCTTTTCTTTCAAATTTCCTAACCAAATGATATTTGAATAACAGACGATAGCAGCTGAATATATCAGTGCATCTATCGCGCCAGCTTGAATAAAAATTATAATTAATTTTAGAGGATACTAACTTGTATATTTCAAGATTTATACAATTGAATAAAAATTGTTTCAAAAACTTTGATACCATACGCAGTGAGGGCGCAGACATGTAACTTTTTACATGTTGCCTAAAACTATTATGAAGATGAAAATCTCAATTGAAGTACCATGCAAACAGTTACATGTCTGCGCCTTCACAAACTATGATATCAAAGTTTTGGGAACAATTTTTTTGAAGTTCACTTCTATATTTTCTAAAATATAGAAATGAATTTTTTCTGAATCTAATTACTGTTTTGATTCTAAGTTGGCACGATAGATGCAATGATAAATTTTGCTTCTACCATGTAAAATCGTCTGATATTTTGCGTTATCAAATGTTTTGGAAACTTGAAAATAAACAACGGAGAAGGTAACTATTTAAAAAAGTTATCAGCATCAAAAGTTTTCAAAGTTTGCATGGTAAAGCGGAGAAAATTGTTGAATATTGATATTTATTAACAAGGCCCAATGTGCAGAATTCTTAAAACAAAAAATTTTGCAAAAGCCAATCTTCAGTTTTAAAAATGAATCATAAGGCAGGTTTACCAAGGCGTCAACAACTTGTTCACAAAGTCTGTCTCACAGACGGGCCAAATTTTGACCTATAGACGAACCTACTCTATAAACCTTGAAAAACATCGCTTTTCAATATACACGAGCATTAAAACGTCATCATTGGTGAACTCTATGGTTTCTCTTTATGATTTGGGATCTATTCTGATTTGCCCCCCGCCCCAAGCTTAGTGGACTTATCTTTTACGGCCCCCAAGCGCACTTGCTATTTTTTACATAGTGTGCTATATAACAACAAATAATTTGTATCTCATAAAACACAAGAAAGTACCCGTTAATAGACAAATAGGAGCCTTCAAATCCTATTTTTACCTATGAAAACAAACAGCCACAATCTGAAGATTTTTATATTAATAACAATGCTGACTAATTTATTTAACATTTTAGAGCATGTAGATATTTAACCTTAGGGTTATAGTCGGAGTAACTTACATGTTTCAAAAAAAAAGATTGGGGGCCAAAACAGAAAAGATCCATGAACTCAAAGCAGCTGTCCTATCCAGCATTCCTCTGAATAAGTCTTTTCTTACGGGCATTTGAAGAAAAAGTATTGTTACGTGACATTGCTTGAAGTCAGCGAGAACTTCAGGCATTTATCGAGAACCGCGAAGCGGTTCTAGATATTAAGTCAGAATTTCGAAGTGACTTCTGCAGAGTCACTTAACCATGCTTAAAACACGAAATGCGCACGTTTTAAAATGACTATAGTCAACGGAAGTCAATTTCTGGCTAAGTGAGACCTTCTGGTATTTTAACTTCTGGCACTGCAGAATTTTGGCGTTTTGAAATGTGCACGGGAGTGTTTTAACATGAGTTAACCAAAACATTGAACGAGCTATAGCATCTGCAGCATAGATGATTTCGGTTTTACTTAGTACTTTCATAGGAAAAGGTAAAAAGGTTAAGTTCCGGATGACTGCATGAACGACAACAATACATTGTGTAATCAATGCTGTAATAAGTTTTCGAAGTACTAATTCTGGCTATAAATAAGTTTATTGAACCCATATTTCAAAATTTTACAAATAACTTGACTATTGAAGTCAATTTTGAATAGAAAACTTGGCAACCATGGTAAGATCATACAACGAAAATTTTATATGGCGTGTATGGAACCATATATGGCTCTTGGATATGGTTGCCAAAAAAGGTCAACACGGGGATATAAATTTTGCACTTCATTTTTGTGTATCGGTTATACGGATAAATAAGCAATTAGAGAATCCAGGTCGGTGTATGGTTCACTGTTTGAAATGTTTTCGACCACTATATCATTATACTGTTCAATTAGATCACCAATTTCATCAAACTGAAGCGACCTCGCAAATTCAGCGGCTGTCATGTTCTCATAACAAACATCGCCTGACAGGAATATCTGTCGTCTGTTTTCTTTTTCCAGAAGAATTTGAACCAGTTCTTTGTTTTCATACCATATTGCGTAACACAGAGAATTTTTGCCGAAAAACTCGAAAAGCAAAAGATTGTCTGGGAATCCATTTTCAAAGAGAATTTTTACACATGGAACTGCATCATAGTTTTGAAAGCAAAGTAGAGATAAAAGAGTGATATCATCTTCACGCATAAACTTGTAAATTCCGCGCATTTCTTCTTCAATAGCATTAGGCTTGCCGTACTTTTTCAGATACTCCAATGCTTTATTAATGACGAAAGGCGTCCCATTGAAACAGGAGCTGAACAAAAATTTGCCTGACAGCTGCACAACTAGTTTGGTGCCCTGCTCGCCCAGCAAGTCGAAAAAATGATCCATTATGCCAACGTAACCCACAGAGAGCCCACTCTCGGCGTAATCTAAAACCAAAAAATAAACAAAAATTTTCAAGAACTATCCATAGATAGGATTAGAGATAGGATTATTAAAACTCTTAGGATTTCAAACTAAATGGATATTGTCAAAAAATAGTCCACAAATTTTACATTTTTGCTTCAGAAGCAGAACCTGATTTTCCTTATATAGATGAAAGATGCAAGTTTCTTTTAAAATATCTCATTTTCAAGATCTTTGAAATGAATGTTTGGCGTTGCAGACATTTTGGGAAGTTTCGCGTGTGACATCAGGAGACAAAATTCCTACCAGTTAAAAGTAATCAAATATCTCTTATTTTATTTAATTGTCACGCCATCTTGTTATTAATTTCTCACCATTGCTATGTTGAAATAAAATTTTCCCACTCTGTAACCCTCTGTAACTTACGCTTAGAGAAATCTGTAAAATAGATATAACACTGTTTCGACCCGTGTTTTCCAAATTTTGGCTTGCGTTTTAGTATTATATAGTTAGTCCCAGAAAAGTTGAAAAGCTATGAAACATTTGAAAAGTCAAGTTCAAAATTGGAACATTATGATATCATCATTTTGATGTTGTTTGCATTTCAAGACCTTTTCCAATTGTCACACGTTTTATGTGGCATTAGCTAGACATGTACTAAAAAAATTGGGGATAAGGCTTTTAACAACGATGCGAGTTCAATAAAATTTATTCGCACAAACTGGTTCTCACGTATAAAATGAGAAACCGTAAATGTTTTGTACTATTATTAATAATTAATCAGATTTTTTGGAATTCTTACGCAATCTGTTTGTACTAGTGTTGTGATTACATTAAAAAGATATTTACCTGTTACTTTTGGAAACCCAACAACGTCATAGATCCGAGGGAAGGCTTTTTGCAGCGTAAGTGACCACTGCCACCTCCTTTTTATTTTCCTACCCAACTTCTTACATATGAATTGTAGAAATGCAT
>NC_134470.1:7883307-7900274 GCF_964194025.1 Convolutriloba macropyga
CGTATATAGCTAGCGTCAACTGGAATATAAAAGTACGTTTTTGGAACTTTTGTGTTAATCAAAAATTTTTGATCATCTGTTATTTTGTAGTATTACTAGTTGCATCGCACGACAATGTCCCTTCCATAAAAGGTTGAACAATGGGCTTATTCTTCAATCCAATAAAAAATATCTAAATAAATACAAAATGCCTTACACTGTGGGTGATATCGAAAAAAGAACGATTAAAATTTTTGTTGTTTAATCAATTCGATGCAAATTAGTCGCCAAATTCCTCAAACTAGCGCAAAATTTTTTCAAAGCTAGCGCAAAATTTTTTCAAAGACAGGGCCTATGTCTTGTTAAATGACTATAGAATTGATTTTGTTTGGTGTCGTTCAAAGTTTTTACAAAAAGTTGCTCTGTCATGTCAATTTACAACGAAATAAACCATCAGATCTTCAAGACAAAAAAGGAAACCTTAGGACCTTGTCGGGGGACGGAAGAAACTTTTCACACGGTGTTTGTAGTCGTTGTTAACAAGAACCAGGACCTCATACTGTGCCCTTGTTATCGCTAAGTTGAGAGCCACAAACATCTCCTGGTCGTGGTTGGGATCAAGAAATTTGTCAACGTATATGATGATTGACAACACTTCAAAACCAGTAAATGAAGTTTTGTAAAAATCAATATCGGGCATCACTGTTATGATTTTCGTAACATCTGTCCTCTCTTGACTCAGCTTTAACTTCCAAAATTCAAAGTCATCCGTGAAAACAATTGAAGCTCTATCGAAGGAGAGCTTTGGGTTTAAAAACGATGTGTCAGTCAAAATGGGGTCTTCTCGATTTGAGTAATAATGTACGACAATTTCAGTTTGGGTTGAAGTAAAACAGCCGGAAATGCGGGCACTTGATTGAGTAATCTCTTTTCGAGTGTGAATGAATCTTGAAGAAAATGAGCTAATATGATGTGAGCTTCTGAACAAAATAGTCAACGATTCAACAAAGCAACCTTGAAATATAATTTTTTGGGTTAAGCCCTTTCGTTTATTCATCTGGCCAGCAATTACGTTTGTCATGAAGAACTGTTGGACATGGGGCAGAATTCTGGTTATGATACCGAAGAAACACTTGTCACTTTTGGTGAATTTGTCAACTGAACTGAAGTATAGTTCGTCAACCAGCAGAATCGAGCGGTGCAAGTTCTTGGGAGACAACCTGAAACAAACCTGCTAGCATAATATCAGTGTGAAAGTTAAAAATTTAACAATTGAATTGATTTTAACGAGCCCGTGTAGTCGATTGAGTGACAAAAACGAAACATAGTATCGCTAAATTATGGAGAATTTTGATGGAGAATTGGCAATTGATGGAGAATTGGCAATTGGGTTCCAGAAAAAGTGGTAATTATACAATTGCAAATTCGGTTCGAAAATTTGGAGCCTATTTTTCAGGTCTCAATTCAAATTTTGGATCTATTCTGTTTCGCCGCACCCCAGTGTTTTTTACGCCCCCAGTTACAAATTATATATTGTTAAATAGCACGTTACTATGTAAAAAATAGCACGTGCGCTTGGGTGGGGGGGGGCGTAAAAAGTATAAGCCCACTAAGCCGGGGGGGGGGCGAAACAGAATAGATCCGAAATTTTTTCAGCAATTTAAGGTAACTTATATCCCAATAGTCCAAAAAAAATATTATGGTACATAGCGCATTCAAAAGTGGAACAAAGTCATAGTTGTTACGTAGTAATACCACGTGCACTTGTGGGCTGCAATTAATATGCACCCCAGGTTGAGGTGCCAGACGAAAGTGACCTCTGATCAGACCCCAGTCCAAAGCACACGGTGTGTTTCCAGATTAAATTTACAGGGTCTTGGATTTGGTGCAAGCACACAATAGTATGATCAGAGGTCATTTCGATCTGGGAATGGTCTGATCAGAGGTCACTTCCGGATGGCTATGGTGTGATCAGAGGTCAGTTCCGTCTGAGCTGGTCTTTTCAGAGGCGGATTCAAGCGCACATTAATCTGATCAGAAAAGATTTCGAGCGCAATTGGGTCTGATCAGTGAGCATTTCTAGCGAATTTTTCCCTCAGATTTGTTGTGTTTTTTTACTGAGAGATGTTGGCTCTGCCAAGAGGCAACAAAAAGCAGCATTATGATCAGAGACACATCTAGAGTCTGATAGTTCTGAGGAAAACCAAAGGGGGTGCAGCTGATAGCAAATTCCGGCTCCTTTAAGAAGAAATTTTTGTAAACCAAAATATCAATGTATGTACAACCAAGTTCAATCAATTTAAAAGGCATCATTAAATAAAGAAAGATACCTTGAATTGAAAATTATTGGGAAAAGTCTGTGCAGTTTTTTTCCAAGATTTAATAAAACCAACTGATTTTCTTGAATGCTGGGAACTATTTGAAGCACCGGAAAAAGCTTTTCCCATTTTTTCTGTTTTGTTTCGTGTGTGCGGTGTTCTTGGCTAGCCTCGCGTCTTCTCAGTTGATTGTCTTTATTCCATGAGTGGTAACATTCCAGCGGTTATACCAAAAATAGGAAAACTACGTCAGTTTTTATGTTCTCTTGTTTTATCTACTGCAGCATTTCTGTGTTGATTCGCAAAGTGTGAAACGTTCTAGTTTAAGTTATACTCTAACTGCGCAGCTGCTTAAACAATCTTCTTTCTGTCTGAAATAAATGCGTAGAAGCAAAGAAAAGATCCGCAAATGCTTGTATGCTGGCATTTGTTTTACAATTTATTTTGAGTAACATATTATGCTTTTGGCCAAATTTAATTATATTCAATTCACTTGCGAATTCTGAATTCCGACAATTAGGTTTCATTTTCAGCACCAAATTTACTCAGTAGGCTGCTGATTGAACAGAGGAGGACAACAACATGAGATGGATACAGAGTCAGACATATATGGCCGCAAATGTTTTAAGCGAGCTGCTGCTGGTCATTTACTTGTTGCTTTTCTGTAGAAAAGACTCAATTTAAGAGTGAGAATCCAAAAGGAAGGCGACATTTTGATCGGTTTCGAACTGTCATCGATTAGATTTCATAACTTCTTGTTGACGCAGATATCTAGCATAAGGAGAATTGAACAGAGTTGGAGTCGAGCTGTATTTGTAAGTAAACCACTCATCAGCTTCATCTCTCCTCACAGCTGTGCTGTTAGCTAATAGGTATGATTTTATTCCGATGTTGGTCACCTGTTCCAACTGTTGTTGGCAATAATTGTTCCAACTGTTCCAACTGTTGTTGTCACCCCAAGTTGCGCTTTCCTTTATTCTCATATTGTATTCCTCCTCCTGTCTTAGTTAATTACCAAGCTATCTACTGACTTCAGTCCAACTTCTGATGTTTACAGGAGTACAATTATTTCTCTTGGTTTTGAGGAAGCAGTTAAGCTCGACTCTCGTTTTATTTCATTAAGCAATGTCTTGAGTTTTCATTTACGTCGCACGTCTTTTGTGACTCGCAAGGTTTTTTTTCTTTTCGACTTTTAGCACGACTGATAATCCAGATGCAGTGACTTTTGGCAACTGTTTTTCAGACATTGTATCTACTTGCGGAAGAGTTAAAATATTGATTAGATTTTTAGTATGTTTCGCGCGTTTCAGATAATTACTTGCTAGTCTCATCTGGGTATCTCATACAGCAGCCACTTCATAGAGCTTCTCAGTACTGTGCCAGAGAGGTTTTCTCACACAAATTTCTAATGTTCTTTTTTGGGTTAGATGTAAATGGGTTATAATTTTATTAAAATGTCAGTACAGCATGCATTTGCGTACAAAAATAGGGATGGAATTCATGATTTTTACAAGACCAGAAAACTTTCGTCGTCATTGCCAAGTTGACGTAGCCACCAGAGTTAATAGATTTTTTCGTTTGCACTTTCCCACCGAATCCTTGCAATGTTCGTGCCATTTCAGGTGAAAGACAAGGATTACGTCAAAAAATTTAATGACTTGGCTCGTTCAATTCGTTTTCTCTTAATGAAAAGATTTGATCTGGAGTTTTTGTTTGAAACATTTACGCATAGCATATAATTTGTCCTGATAGGATTTGTTTTCTTCAGCTTTTCACATCATTTGATCAATCTGTCCAGTGGGGACTGAAATTTCTGTTTTAATAACCTGTTAGTACGAGACCTGCAGTAAACAGCAAAATCATCAGCCATTTGAGAAACTCGGGCGTGTACTTTGGTATTCTGAAAACATAAATCAAAAAGAGTATTGGAGCAATGATACTGCCCTGAGGTACCCCGGCTAACATTGAAAACAAATGTGTCACTCTTTGAGTTTTTGATTTTCACATAGATACTCTTCTAAGCTGGAAAAGATCGGAGCCATTTCATCACAAGTTTATCCACTACCATATTTGCCAGATTGTTCCATATTCCTAATCTCCACACCGCACAAAAACTTTTCCAGTATCTTATAAATCCCACCATTTCCGGCCATCGATATGGTTTTGTAACATGCAGTGGTAGTTTGAGCAGGTTATCTTTGGTGAAGTGGTTTTTTACGCACTCTGCGTTGCGCTTGAGACACAATTGTTTTCTTATAGCGTTACGACATTTTCTTCGAGAGCAGTTTGTCATGTTTTTGCAGAGCAGTTTGTGAGGCTGATTGTTCGGTTGTTTTCTGCCTCTTTTTTGTTTTTGTACGGCCTTGGCAACCTTTTATCTTGTGACTCCTTCCATGAATTTGGAGCATAAGAATTTTTAATCGAGCTCGTTATCAGGAGACAGATATAAACTTTGAGGTCTCCAAACACTTTTTTAGACTTTTTGACCAGATTTTGTCTGGTTCTGGACTTGACTTACTAGTTTCGTTTCAGATTTTCCTCATTTTGGTCTATTTTTATTACAAAATAGTAAATTATGTCATTTCCACCGTTTGAAATTAGACATCCAGCCTCTTTTTTGATCTTCTAGAACTGCTATTTTAGTTTTCAACTTCCATATTCAATGTTCTTCATCATGTCTTAAATGAATTTTTGAACACTTCGCGTTTTTCGCATCTTTACGGAGAAATATTTGATTAACTGTAGACTATGCTTTTCTTATGGAAAGTTGCCTAAGCTCATCCATTGAGTGAGAAAAATCCACTAATTCTATACCAATTTATTTTTTTCTCAGCCGTTCGATGTTTTTTGCTTGAGCAATACTTTTAGAATTCTTTTTTCCTTAGATGAATTTAATACTGCAAACATGAATTTTTTTGAAATGAATTTATAATATCGAAGTTAAAGAGATTCGTTCATAGTGAAAACCATTCGCCGACAAGACTGTTTGGGGGGCATTTGAGTATGATCAGAGGCAATTGCGAGCGCACAATAGTCTGATTAAAAATTATTTTGAGCGCACAATCGTTTGAACAGTTGTTGGGGTTTGATCTTGTCCATGGTTGCACAATCACCTTCCTGGACAATAGTCTGTTTTCGGTCTGATTAGAGGTCATTTGTGTCTGGCAATGTCTGCTCAGACACAACTTTGAGCGCACTCCGAGTGCACACTGTGTTTCGAGGGCACTTCAGTCTGATCAGAGGTCACTTCGAGGTGGCACCTCAACCTGGGACGCATAAAGAAGGGCAGAACGAAAGCAAATGTTTCAAGTTCTTTCTCCATACATTTTTTGGATCTTTGCAGTTTGTGCACCCAGTACGTGATACATCCCCAGTTACAGAGCACGCATCATTACATAGTAAACATATGTCACGATGTAAAAATATGGCACGCGCGCGACTGGGGGTTGCAAATAATATGCACCTACTAAGCTGCAAATAATATGCACCCCTACAAACGGAAAAAAATCATTTTTCGAAATACTTCAGAACCTAAATTATGATTAAAAGGCACCATATGTTCATTTCTATTGACCTATTTTTGTCAATTTTTATTTGTGAAAAAAGGCAGCTTGTTTGAACTCAATTGTTTCGAGCTCAATGAGCGTTCGAATCCACCTCCCCTCAGACTGTTCCAGACTGAACTGGCCTCTTTTAGGACCAATTCCAGACTATTTTACAGACCTTAAAGCATACCTTTTGCCCACCATTGTCCTGTATATTTCCCGTGCACGCTACACTACAAATACTAACTACTTATAGTGGTGAATTATTTGTCTACTAACCAATTTTTGCCAAACTTGCTTGAATCGGCCAAATCCTCAACTGAGATGAAGCAAAATTTGCTTTTTAGCAGCTCATTTCCCGGCTTGTTGACGTAGGAGTGAACAAGCTCGCGGTATTCTGTCTTACCAGCAGGTGTTGAAAACAAAATATGTTGAATTTTATTGTCTTGAGCCGCCTGCTTTGCTCTCGCTAGAAGCAAGGCTGATTTCCCGGAACCTGGTTCGCCTACTATAAGAACTCGTCTTCTATTTTCTTGCAAAATTCTGTGTTGTTGAGGACTTAAAATTACGTCCAGTAGTTCTTTTTTTGAATCCTCAGTTTTTGTGATCGCATTCAATTTCTGTTCATAGAAAGTTGGAACAGGTGTGACATAATTCCTGGCCCAATTTTCTTTTTCAGAGGGCAAAAGATCCTTTTCTATCAGACAACTAAAAGCTAACAAACCAGAAATATATTGGATGACAGAATTCTGCTCGTTTGTCTGTCTATTGAAGTGTCCATGTTTTATTAAATCTTGCACCGTTTTCTGACTTTCTTCAAGATTTAAATTTTGGTCAATTTTAAAATTTTTGGTTCTGCAATTAGGCGTGTATGGATCGTCAAGGGTCAAAATTAACAAATTTTCAAGCTTTTCTGAAGCCGCTTTTGAGATGACGTTCTTCAATCGATTCAAAATTGGAAATTTCTTTAACTTTTCTTTGTTTTTTAAATCGCTTACTATCTGTGTAAATACGTCACTGGAAATATTTGGAAGAAAGAGAACAAATTTGAAAGTTTTATACACAAATAGCCAAAAATTTTGATTGGTTTCTGTTACCAATGAAAATTTTTGAATACTCTTATGCAGTACTGTCAACACTAAGAACATGGTTGGCATTAATTTGTTTAAAACTTGTTCAAACTTGTTATAAATCGTGCAGAGAGGGTTCGTGGGGTTATTCGTTCGACCAATTTCAAACGCCAGAATCAATTCATCCCCGCAGTAAAGCCAGTCAATTTCGAATCTGCAATTAAAGGTCACCTGGTCAAGAATTGAGTTTATTTTGCTGTCGGTGTAACTTTTGATCAACAGTCCGATGGGATCCGGTATTTTTGCGACAAAGTTCACCCAAAAATCTCGAATTTCGCCTATGAAGCTTTCATAGTTATCTCTCAAGCAGCCGTGGCCATCAGTTCTATCTAGCAAGTTATCCCGAATTTTAAGGAAATCTGGCAAAGTTTCTAAGGCAGAATCTTTTCCAGGAAAATACAATTTAAACATGTAGATAACTTCGTGAAATTGTGACAAACAAATATCTCCTCCACCAAGATTTTTAAACCGTTTTGTTGAAATTTCAAGTGTGATTTCACGATCAAAACGTTTTACAAAATTGAGTAAAATTTGACATTCGTATTTGGACGCTAATCCTGTACCACAAGAAAGAATTTCTTGAAATTTTTTCTTTTCCGCAATAATTCCAATCCCGAGAGTTTTCTTGTTTTTGCACACGTGTTTTAGATCTACCGAAATGTTTGCAAAATGTCGAATCGCGAACTGCAAGACTTCTTTTCGAATCCAGTTAATAATATTTGAGTGAGATGAGGCCTCGCTCTCAATTTTCTCCTTGGCTACTTCTTTCATGACGATAATCAACAAAATTATAACCGGAATCACCTCACCTTTCAGACCATTTTCTAGATTATTATCAAGGACGTGCAATTGTGATGCAAGTGATTTATATATCGTCATTCTCATATCACTCAAACATTTTTGAGGATGAACTATTTTCATAAGGACTATTTTGTCAAAGTCTGGTGAAGGAATAAAAATACAAGCCCGTTGACAACTTTCACCTCCAGAAGTTTGCTGCTGCATGTTGTCACCATTGCAAATTAAAACACCTGACTGCTTTTCTTCCTTCAGCAGGTCAATTGAAGTTTTATTGGAAAGACAGCCAAGAACAGCTGGATCGTTGACGAATTGTTTGGGTAACCTGGGCAAAACTGTTAACTTTCCGGTAATCTTTCTGATAAAATCCGTATCCTGGAAGTCAACATCTGTTCTTTCGTTCTGAAAAAAAGTTAGCTAATAATGAAATTTGAAGTAACTCTCCGGAACTTTTTTAACCTTGATAATCCAGTTTATGATCATTTGAAGAAAATTTATATGGGCTGCCGAATTGGAGGAAAAGGCAGATAACATTGAGCGTCCAGAAAATACAGCTAGATCAAAAATCCTTCAAAATTTTCAATTCAATCATGAGGTCCAAACAACAACAATTATTTCAAAATCTAGTTTAAACTGAATTATTAAAAAAATTATTTGCTTAAATCTCTAGCTTGCACAAGAGAAAATAGAAGAGATTGTTTCTCGGATGCTAAAACAGATAATGTTAAAGAGTTATTCTTAATCATTGAGAAAAAATTACAGCACAGTTTAGAACAAACAGGATTATCACGATAGAGAGTCAGATTCAATTTATGCTTTTCAAACAATATTTTAAAAGTTTTGTCTCAATTGCTATAACTTGAAGAATTAATATTAATTAGAAAAAAAATGTCTGAATGTTTTAGAAGTTCAATAAAAATGATGTCTGTTTGAAATTCGAGTATCAAACATGTTTTAATTTTCAAAAGTGGCGAAGAAGCCGACCTATCAAACTTCCGGCTGGTTTTCTTGTTTAAATTATGCCAATATTTTCGAGCTGATTGTTTTTAACCGATTTCAAAACCGATCTCACAATTTTGTTCCGATTCGCAATTTGGTGTGAACATTGGGTGCAAAATTTAATGGATGCAATTGCAAGATAAAAAAAAGGACAAACATCGAATTTCTACTGCAGTATCAACAAAATAAAAAGAATTTTTCAACAATTGCAAATCAAGTTTGATACAGTATATCACAGTTTTTTTTCTAAAATGTTTCATATGTGGCCTAGAAGTCAAATATATAGTTTTTTAAATCCTAAAGATGACCCAAAACAAATTGTGCAACTTTTTCAAAAACCAACTTACAATGAACACCGAGAAAAAAGAGTTCCGCCAGTATTTTTCCATAGAAAAAATTTAACATTTTCTCGGAGGTGAAATGACGATTTGACTTTGCTACAGGTGTTTCTGACATTTGATTGGCATCAGTACGTACTCAAGTGAAAATTTAGTAAGAAGAATATGTATTTCTGCTAAAGTTCGCATAACCAATCTTGTAGAGAATATGATCGAGCTATGCAGATACAACATCTTCTAGAGTTTGGTTCAGAAATCACTTTCAAGGGGAATATATCTGCACTTTTTTGTTTTTTTTTTAAGTATAACCACAAGTGGCAATGCGAAAGGTAAGAAGTACAAAATTACTTAGAAGATTTTTGCGCTAAATAATCCTCAGAATCGATTTATAGCAGTAGGAAAGATTTTAAATCATTTGTGGTGGGTTGATTATGCCATAATGAAAACAATTTGAAAATTTCCTTACTGCTCTAAATTCACCAAAAAAAATTTTTGCAGGCAATTTATTTCGTAATCAGATAGGAGACAAATGATTTCTACTCATGACATCCAACAAAAGGTTAAAATCTTTCTCACCTGAAATTAAAATGTTGAACAGAGACTTAACTAGCAGAAAAAGTTTAATCCGAAATTTTTTGATGCATTTTGTTTTTTAATACGTAGTCAATAGCGTCAACTTTCTATAAAATGGTTAGGTGGAAAATCTTTGAAACATCGGCATGTCATTCAAACTCATGTTGCTCAACTAAATTTTATTTAATGAAAAATTGCTAAAAATTAATTCTGTGGAATAAAGAACTATGATACGAGACTCCAATTCAATAAAATAGAATAATTTAACTATATAGAACACATTTTGTTTAATTTTTATCAATGCAATTTGTTATCAAACTGTCATTTTTACTTTTTTTAAAAAAATTTTGTTAGGTTTTTCTGTTTCAGTTCAAAATTTTGAGCTGTAAATGATCGTTTTTCCCATCAACAAAAAAGAGCATAATTTGTTTCTATAAAATATTTTTGAATTAAAGACATAACTTTTTGATTGCATTATCATTAATGAAGTTTCTTACTTTCTCAAGCACTTTGACTGCTCATTTTTTCGCCAAACATTTTTAACTTCAATTTCTCAACAAAGTCAACTTAGGTGTCTCTCAGGCAAGCGTTTAGAGAGCACATGAGAAAATGAACCCTAACTGAATTCTAGAGGACTATTTGAGAGCATAAGGTTTGTGTGTGGTTTTTTTTGTGCGGAGGCATTTTGCTTTTTTCTTCTTTTTCTTAACTTCTCAAAAAGTTTTTATTTTTAATAGCAAACTATTTGGCAAAACAAAAAAAATCATAAAGATAACGTGAGATGCTGTTATACGATGTTAATAAGAAATTCAGCCAGTGTTCAATTTCTCAACCTGTTAAGCGATGCTGCACCAAAGTTGTTTTATTCTTAAAAAAGGGGTCATTAAGGGTAAGGGGATAATGGAGGGTAAAACGACGTATGAGTAAAGCGATAATTGGGGGTAAACCGATGTAAGAGGGGGGTGGGGGTGTTATAAAGACGAAAGAGTAAGAGGTAAGGGAGGTAAACCCCAATTACCCCCCTACTCTTGCGTTATTCCCCTCCCCTTACCTGCTACTCTTGCATTGTTTTACCACTCATTACCATCCCTCACCCCCTTGGAAGCCACACTCTGACATCGCGCGACCTCCATAGTCGCAGAGTGACCGCCTCGAACCCAAAACTTCTGTCCCCTGAGCCGGTTCGCCTTTGCTCCCAGACCACTGATGCTTGCCCAATACTAGCTTCTCGCTCTTACATGCTTTTACTCTTCTAAAACGACGCCTAATCTTCTATATTTTTGTGGGGTACTTTTGGGGGTTCAGGCTAAAAATCCCGCCTATTCTCCATAGCAGCCTTATCATACATCCTCAATACCACTTTATCTTAAACCTAAAAATTCCCCCTTGGACCCGATAACACCTTTATCCTATGTCATTTTGCCTCTCTAAAATTATCGCCTAATCTTACTGAAGGACCAGTTTTTGAGGGACCAGTTTTGAAGGTAGTGTAAACAATTCGCCTACATCCCCACTACTTCCCATTTCTCACATCGTTTCAGCCCCCCTCACCTAAATATACATCCCTAATCTTACATCGTTTTGGATGGTAATTTTTAGGGATAAAATCTAACAATCCCCTTACTCCCCATTAGCCCTAACCTTACATCGTTTACCCCCTAGAATTTAACCAATAATATTACATATTTTTGTGGTGGTAACTTTTGTGGGGCAACATAAAAACTTCCCTCCATAAACAGCATTACCCCTCAATTTCCACCCTAATCTTACATCGTTTTACTCTCTTAAATTTACCCCTTAATCGTAGCTTGTTTTTGTATTTTTTGGGAAATAAAATCTAAAATATCCTCCCATTCCCCCATTATATCCCATTATCCCCTAACCTTTCGTCGGTTTAGACCTCTAAATGTAACCAAAAATCTTACATCTTTTTGAGGGTAAATTTTGAGGGGTAAAATCTGAAAGTTCTCGCAATAACCCCCATTACTGCCATTACCACCTTAATCTTACATTGTTTTGCCTGCTTAAAATTACCCCTTATTCGTACATTTTTTGGAGGGTGTTTTTTTATGGGGGGGGGGTACAGTCTAAGAGTTCTCCCATCACCACGGTTATCCCCCATTACCCTTCAAATTTACATGGTCTACCCCCTCCCCCAAACACAAAAAGTCCCCCCTAATGTTTCATCTTTCTGGATGGTAATTTTGGGGATAAAATCTAACAATTCCCCCCTTACATCCCCTTCCACTGAATTTAACCCATAGTTTTATATTTTTTTGAGATAAATTTTGAGGGCGAAATTTAAAAACTCCCCCCAAAACCTTCCATTAGCCCTAATTGCCAACCTAATCTTACATCGTTTTACCCCCACGAAATTACCCTGTAATCGTAAATTTTTTTGGAGGGTTTTTTGGGGGAAGTTGAAATCTAAAATTTTATCACATTACCCCCATTATCCCTCATTACGCCCTAACTTTACATTACGTTTCCATCGTTTTTACCCTCATAAAATTACCCCATAATGTTATATCTTTTTGGTGGTTAACTTTAGAGGGGTAAAAACTTAAAACCCCCCCATAACCCCCCAATTACCAACTTAATCTTAACATCGTTTGAACCACGTAAAATTACCCCCTAATTGTACATTTATTTTCTTCCAGGAAATTTTTGGGGGGTAAAATCAAAAAATTCCCCCCGAGTTGGCCCATCTTAGATACCATACTTAAGATCATATATGGTTCCATCCACTGAGGGCCAAATTTTCGTGTATGATCTTACCATGGTATCAAAGATACCATAAATGGTCGGGTGGATGATATCTAAGATAGCCATTAATGGAAGCTCTATGGTATCCAAGATAGCCATTAAAGAAAACTCTATGGTATCTAAGATCACCATTAATGGTAACTCTATGGTATCCAAGAGGGCCATAAATGGAATGTGTATGGTATCTAAGAAAACCATTTATGGAAGGTCAATGGTATTCAAGAAAGCCATTAATGGTCGGTGTATGGTTTTTAAGAAAACCATTTATGGTGGTTATATGTTTTATAGGAAACGAAAATTGCAGGAGAAGGGTACTAAAAAAAGTAACAGGCAGGACTTTTCTATGAATACAGTATAAGGCTAACAGCAGAAACCAGCCACGTCAAAAACCATGAACTGAAACAGCTTAGAATCTTTAATCAGTTTGTTTCCTTATCATGATTTTTTATTGAAAAAAAACTGATTTCGTAGAATTTTTTTTGTCGTGCCATAATAACATTATTTCCAAGGTATAAAATTTAAATTAATTATAGTTTTTTCATGCATATGTTATCAAAGAGAATGAACAAAATAGGCATAATCATCTTACAATATTGTTGTGATTCTAATGTCCTTTGTTTTTGAAAAGAAAACTGTGAACCCAATATAAATACTGGAAAAAATTCATCAAGATAACACCAAAAACGGCAGCTTGACAAGAAAGAACTTCACTGGTAACATCAACTGTGGAGGTTATAATGTTCATAAGAAAAGAAAATTGCAGGAGAAGGGTACTAAAAAAAGTCACTGGCCAGACTTTTGTATGAAAACAGTATAAGGCTAACAGCAGAAACCAGCCACGTCAAAAACCACGAAGTGAAGCAGCTAAGAATTTTTAATCAGTTTGTATCCTAATCATGACTTTTCTAATCATCCTAATCATCAGGGCCATAGAAGTCTATGGTTTTAGAAATGGTATCCAAGACACTATAATTTTGCCATGAGTAATTTTTAAGTCTCCAATTTTTTGTCTGAAAACCGCATCGGACATTGTTAAAAGCATTTTTGAGTAAAAAAAAGATGTTGCACAAAAAAAAGTTTTAATACTCTCCTTACTCCTCATTACGCCCCTAACCTTACATCGTTCCCCCTTAAATTTACCCCGTAATCTTACATCTTTTTGTGGGGTATTTTTCGGGGGGGTAAATTCTAAATATTCCCCTCACTACCCCCCATTACCCCCCGTTATCCCCCATATTTACATATTTTTATCCCCATAGACAAATCCTCTATTCCTACTCCTACATCAGTTTGTGGGGTAATCATGAGGGTAATTTCGACATGGGAACTATTGTACAATAGTCTATAGTAAATTATATTGTAAAAACGTTATAATTGGCATTTTATTACACAGCGACTTCGAATGAAATTCCAACAGTTAACGCACTATTTATGAAATTCTATCAAAAAAGGGTCTGGGACCATAATGGAATAGCGTGCTAACCTTGGTCATCACATCATTTTTGTTTTCCATTGCAAAAAATTTCGTTTCAACAAACTGCAGCTGCTGGATAAATTTTTACAAGGTTATATTTTCGTCCGCATTTGAAACCGGTCCATAAAAACTGTAAATCGAAGGAAAACCAAATTCGGTAAGATTATCCAGCTAATGAAAGCAGTATTATTCTCAGGATTTTCACTATCGACCAATTCGCGGTTTAATCAGGATGTGGTTTGAGTATAGTGTGAATTGTAACAAATTTAAAAGAGCTGAAGTGAACTATCTATGCTCTCATTTTTCATTTTGTAATTGTCTTCACCGTAATTTATAGTAAAATTCAGTACGTTATATACTGTGTACACTTCGTTTAATTAATAACATTAATTTTATTGAGTACAAAACAGTTCTTTTCTGTAAGCGAAAAAGATTATGGTAATATAGTTTTATTCGTGTGTTTACAAAACAAGATGAATCCTGTTTAGTTAAGTTGCGCATGTAACCACCCCAAAATTAGCTGAAAAAAAACAAATAAT
Source organism: Convolutriloba macropyga (assembly GCF_964194025.1). Taxonomy (NCBI): domain Eukaryota; kingdom Metazoa; phylum Xenacoelomorpha; order Acoela; family Convolutidae; genus Convolutriloba; species Convolutriloba macropyga. The sequence goes on from NC_134470.1 coordinate 7,897,767, forward strand.
TTTTATCAAGACTTCATAAGCGATGACATTACAACACTGTTATTATCTCACTCTCATTCGTAACTCGGTCACGATAAACTTGCGAGCCAGCGCCTCTAAACCTTTAATCAATGTTGAGCTAACTTGCAGAATTTGGCGACAAAAACTCGGCATAATTACGAGTCAATTTAGTTGTTCATCTGTCACCATTTCACACACTGTAATCAGCATATATTGCGATACATTTTGTTGAACTGAAAAGGCAAAAAAGGACCACATGTTCCACTGTATTTGCTCTGGCTTGCTATGAACAATCGAGCGGTAATCTTCTTCATAGGAAGTTTTAATTTCCTTTTCTTCAAACAATCAAACTTAAGTAAAGAAACTATGATTAAATATAAACTATGTAATTTTTTACTGTTCTTTCAACACCCATACAAAGACTACACGGCAGTCTCCCTTCACACAACTTATTGGCGTGTTGGTACCATATAAGGTTCTTACATGGTTCTTACAAGGTTCTTATATGGTTTGTCGTGGCTATTACATGATCCCTGCATGGTTTTTTGAGGTTCCTAATTAGTTTCCTCAAGATTCTTATTTGGTACATTGTTCATGAATAGTCAAAACATCGTTCTTTTATGGTTTTTATTTGACGCAGAGCTCGAAAATTGATGACAAAGGTCTCTTTTTAGAAAGATCTTTTTCTGAAGGAAAAAAGTCTCGCGATAGACAAACCGTTTTTTCTTTTTTTTTCTTTTTTTTTCTTTAGTGTTTTTTTTTTGCTGGCTCACACTTTCACCATGCTTTTTAAATAGTTACTAAATTTTTTCACGTTTTTTTTGCACTTCTTACCAAATAAGAAGTAAACTTTCCAAATGTAATGGATTGCTTCGCATCCATTCGCAAGGCCAGAGATATTTATGGTTTAATATACTGTTGCCAAGAAAAAGATCAACTTACCTATTTTGTTTTTTTGGAAGGCTTAATGTTGTCGCAGGTTGTTCGTTTAACTGTTCTACGTATTTGTTTTGTATCTATTAATTTTGATGGAACCATGAATATGTATGTTCTTGGGTATAGTTTCCAGGATACCATAAACTTTACTATTTTTCAAGTGCCTTAATGAGTTTTTCTCTGCACTCAAAGCACATTGATTTTTTAAAATTTTTTTGAGCTTTATCGATTTTTTTAAGGTAAACTATAAGGTTCACAATAAACTCTATATATGGCTTTGATATGATTGTCAACAAAAAGTTTTATGGTGGTCAAATCGGTTATTAAGTGCTTTCCACAGCAGATTGGTTTTGTGTTGTTATTTAAAAGCATTTGACAATATTCAATAATCCCTTTGTCAAACAAGACATCAATATTTGCAAAAAACACAGGTACATGAATCAAGGAACATATAATAATTAATAAAATTGCAATTACGCATCATTCCGTCACTTTAGAACCTTAAAGGTACCTCAAAAATACTACAACTCTCGCCCCAGAGATGATAAAAATTGTAAAACTTCCCGCTGACATTATCTAACTAATTTTGTCATCTTTTATACCCTACAAAATGAAAACTGTTTTTATTGAAAGTTACTAAATCTGAGCAATCAATTAATTTATGAGTCCGCTTCCAGCAACATCAATAACAAAAACCATGAGAACCGCATGTCTGGTTATTATCCATAAGCTTTTTATTGAGTGCAGAACGGGGCTGATTAAAATGTGAAAGAGAAATTTTCTGTCCTCAGTTGGATATCTTTTTAAAATTGAAAACAATATCATCAAATGTACTGCCAAATAAACAAAAATTGCAACTTATTTACGAAACATTTCTGCTTTCGCTTAAAAGCAGTCCCATACTTTTAACTAACTCATTTGCAATTGAGCAATGAATGTTGAGCAGAAAAAAAATGAGCCAAAAAATTTAAAATGGAAAGAGAGGGACATCCTGAGATAGTGGGCAGTACACCTGAGGCCAATTTTTTTTTCAAATTTTTTCGAAACATGTTCAATCATGCATGATCAATAATACTTATTCTTTTTCAGAAGTTGCATCAAATCTACCTTGTATTGCAAAAAACGTTGAAGCGGGTTACCTATTGTTTGTTTTTTATTCGCCATGCATTTTTTTGAGAGGATAACTTGCATTTGAGTTACCTCGTTCCGAGTGCTGAATAAAAACTAGAAGGGTTCTTTAGAAGTTATTGTTTTCAAATTGAGAAACTTGGTTTAATTTTTGAAACAAACTGAGACCATGCAGAGCAAAATCTGATGGGCTTTCAAGTTTTTGGCCATCAAATAGGAAATCATTGCGAAGAAAAATACCATATCATCGAGTAACTGTGACCAAAAACTAATCAGCGTGTGAACAACAATTAATTGAAAGAAAAACTGTAATATACAATCGGTTGTAGTCAGAAGCGCAATTTACTCAAATGTGCATTACTCGAATTCGCTTGTTTTACAGAGAAAGTCAGTCAAGCTTCTAACGAGTATTACCGGTTGTTATCGCGATCCAGTTATCGACCT
>NC_134470.1:7900474-8051710 GCF_964194025.1 Convolutriloba macropyga
GAGAGAGAGAGAGAGAGAGAGAGAGAGAGGGGAGAGGGAGAGAAGGGGAGAGAGAGAGAAAACTCTTTAATAAAGTTCTGTTTTAAAATTATTTGTTTTTTTTTCACCTAACTGTGAAGTGTACACGTCCGAAACTTGTTAAAACGCATAAACTATGTGACCATAGTCTTCATTGCTTCTAGAAAACATGTTTTTCTACTTAATATTATTACGGCTTAGTTTAAACTAATTGAGTTTTTTTCTTCCGTAAACTTGGGAAACTTGAATTGTTGTCGAAAAAAATAAAATTGAAGACGGTTTTGTTCACGAGTATAGCTACAATAGTTCGAGTTTTGCATATCTTACAGTTGAAATAACTTGCTAACGCCCGGCGAATACTACAAAGAGTCAAATCTTAATCAATAATTAATCAACTCTTATTCCAAATACAAAGGTCTGAAACTTAGGCCAATGTGTGGTTAAAGTATGTTTTAAAAGATTCTTACGGTCATTACAGACAACTTCTAAGGAAAGAAGCAAGCGGATTTGCTCGTGTTATCTGTTGTACAGACTGGTGTCTCTTCTCTCATACTTAGGCACAATATTCAAGTAACTGAAAAATAATCATCTTAATTACATGATCCTATTTTAAACTCTGGAAAATTTTTTTATCAGATTTTTTCCCCTTATTTTATTGAGAAATATACGTTTGCATTTGAGTAAAATAATTCGAATTGATCAAAGTTGTCTACTGGTACTCGCAACAACGTGTCTTTTATAATAAATCAAAAAATGTCTAATTTACAGACAGTTACATTATTGACCTTTAGCATTACTAATTACTGGTTAAGACAAATTCGAAACTACTTTTTGCGGTAATAATTTATAAAACATTTTTTTGGTAAGTTTGTAAGTTAATTAATAGAAAAAATCAAGAATTGAGTTTTACGTTTATTGATACTTTTGTTACCCGTCCGCAAAATTTCAAAAAAAGAATCTTTGACCCAAAATGTACCGTTTGCAAATTAAGGATTTTTTTGATTTGATGAAAAAGTCCCATAGAAGGAAACTAAAAAGACAGTTCTCGATTTTTTTAACGACGAACCCTTTCTCTTAATGGTGGCAAAGTTTGTAGCTTAATTGTAGCATAATTATTTAGATTATAGCATAATTTAAAATATGGCGGTTAGTTTTTTCACTGACCAAACTCTTTGAGTTTTACGTGCAAAGAGTTTTATATTGTTTAAATCGTTTTTGTCGTTCTTTTATTGCTAGAAAATGTCTTTGCATCTGTTTTCTTAAGAAATGGAGATTTCTGAGAGTAATCTTTTTAGTTATCAATCTCAACATTACGATGCAGAGGTATAACCAAATCTTCACGGGCAGATATGCCCGATGCGTGTATCTCGTGTTCGTTTTTACTATGTTAATAGATTGAAAGTGGAACAATATTGCGGAAAATAGCTACTTTAGCAGAAACCGGCAAAATGAAAGGGAATATCGTATCCCGTGTTCGCAAAAGTGTCCTAATTTTAGCCGCGAAGTACAAGTACAAACTTATTAACCTTTTTTTCGCGCGAGTTGTATCATGCATCCGCTCCAATTATGTATCGATTTTTCGCGCGCAATGTAGCTTGATTTTGCATATGATCCGCAATTAAGCCTAACTTAATTACTACTTATTTAATTAAGCCTAACTTATTACTATTATTAGTACTTTATTACTACTTTATTACTACTTATAGTACTTTATTACTACTTATTACTACCTATTAGTACTATTTATTACTACTTATTAAACTCGGCCAGTCCCACATTGATATACAAAACCTTTGATGTGCGAGGGATTTTTCGGAAAAAAATCAGTTTTGTGGTTGCATGTATTTAAAGCACTTTAAAGCTTTGAAAACTTTAATTAAATCTTTATTAAAGTGCTTATTGCATGCTCAAAATGCGCGCGAATAATAGATACCTAAGTTGAGCGGAAACGTGCTACAAGATTTGTTACCTACTTTTCGCACCGAATGTTCTTTTATTTCGCAAAATTGGCGTAGCCCCTTTTGCGAAAAGTAAGATACAAAGGATGTCTTCTAATTTCGTTCATTGTTTGTATCTAATTTTCGAGCCAATTTTACTAAGGCGAAATTTTTGGGGTATACCCCTGCATCGTAATGAATGGGTTCTTTCAATTGTTTAATTACTTGTAGAATCTTATGTGTAGTCAGAACATAATACGACACTTTCATTTTATCGTTTCGTATCGGACTTAGATAATTAACGTAAGTATGGCAGAAAATTTTCTTGCTCACTGTGTCACTTAATTGTCCTTTATCTTTAGGTATAAAATCAAAACAATAACACTTTAATTCAGAGCTTCTTTATTAATCTGTTGAGATATTTTCACAGAAGTTTTCATGTTTTACAAATAACAATTTTTCCTGGACCAATCAGAAAGACTAAATTCTGAAAGATGCTCATGTTTGTTTGTATCCATCCTTTTCTCGGCAAAGGTGAATAATGTAATTTACAGCTGCAGAAATCACAGATTTTATTTACTATCATTATCAGTTGGGTTTCACATATGATAAACCAATAACAATTGGCCGGAGAATTTTTTCTTATGTCATAAATCGATTCTGATGAAGCGAATTATGACAAAAAACACATTCAGCAGAGCTATTTCCAAATTTTATTGGCAGAATTTTTTTCCAGATCGAGGAAAAAATTTGCCCAGATTACCAAAACTGTTCAAAAATGACCAACCATGCTTAAACAACTTACCAGCAAAACAAACTTCGTTTGATCTCTTGGGCGCAAAAAAAACCGTTGGGCGTTATAATTTGCAACGATGACAACCAGCAGCAGTCATTTCTGGCGCTGAATGTTGCAAACGGGCTTGTATACATTTTCCCCATAAAACACTGACAAATGGGCACCCCTGTGTACGATTTCATCTGTCAGTAAACTTTCGAGGCAAAGAGTTTAGTTTGAAAGAATGAATATAGACGGAATTAAAGAAGGTAAAGTCTATTTTTTCTCATAAAATTCGTGTCCTCAATTAGAAAACTACGTTTAGGGCGCAAAAATCAGACTTAATTAGAAATCTAAAATTTGGCATTTGAGTCAAACTACTGCAAATTATCGACTGCTTCACTTTCGGTTTGGAGACGAAGACGTTTGGATTAGTTTTTCAACTCATGGTCATATTTTAAAAGGCGAAATTTTATTCACTAATCTGCAAAATTGTACATATAACTTCAATTTCAAAAGAATTTCAACAATTTTGTACACTTTGGTTCTCAAGTACGTTGAAACAAAATCGTAGTCCCCCTCGGGTTTCATGTCTAACGCCCTTGTGTTGAGAGATTTCTGGCGACGAAGACTTTGTTCTATTATATACGAAAGCCTGATGAAAATAAATCACCTTCAAACATTTTCGAGTGATTTGAAAGTTGCAATTTATAAATATCTTTAGCTGAATACAAAGCAAAAAATTACAGTCCGTTATAATCTTTCAAACGTTTTTGTAGATATGAAGCAAATAAGCAGAAAAATTTGCGGATTGCAAACGATCTCTTGCCTATTGAAGAAACAAATGTATCTTTATTTTTTTAAAAAAAAACAATAGGCCAACGTTCTATGAAAAAAAATCAAATTATATAAAAGTTCAGAAAAGCGGAAAAAGAATTTGCTCGATATTAAATTGAGTGGTTAGAATGAAAGTCAGAGAAATATATAAATGTGGAAGAACTATGTTCCGGATAATTGGCATCAATACTTGCCAGAGCAAAACAGGCGGGACAAGACAGAAAACTACAATACGTTTTAAATTAAACGCCAGTTGGAAAAATATCGTGAGTCTCTTCAAATTTCGTTTCAAAACTGATCCAAGCAAATTTGACAAAAACTGTTCGACTCAAGTTATTAATTCATTTTTTAAATGAAATCTTATAATGGACACAAAATCATGCTCTTTGGAGATGTTTAGCTGCTCTGAAAAAAAATTTTAGTATTATTTTGATTCCTGTTTTTAATAGACATTTGAGCATTTTTCAATACTTCGTTTTTTATCGGTTTGACTATTATTTAAGTGGAAAAAAGATGAAATCGGTAAAAAAAACTCAGGGGCTTTAAATTAAGGAGCAATTTTAGAATTTTAATGGACTATTGTGCAAGCAGTGAACATAAGAATATGTTAGAACGACCGATGGAGTTATTGCCTTGGCTCGTGAGGGTTTAGTAAAAAATGAAATCTTAACCTGGGTTCTCTATTTCGTGATGTTTTTGTAGGAATAAATATACAAACCCGTTTGCACATTCACCACCAGAAGTGAGCACAACTGCTTTTCTTCGCCCAATAGATCAATTAAAACTTTTTGGAAGGTATGTAAGTATGGTTGGGTCGATATTTCAGATAGGTTTTGGATCGCATTGTTGTGTTGTTTCCTTATTGAGTCGGGCATCGAAATGTGTTATGACAAATAAAACACACTGTAAAGCATTTCGACAGATACTGGTATTTTATGGTAGAAATTGGAGGCAGTGGTAGTACCCTTCACATACTCAATGACTATTGCAGACGGTGGGAACAGTTTTCAAAATACAAATCTCCTTGTGTTTCTCGGTAACACTTCTTTTCAAAGTCAATCATGTGAATTATGATTTGACTGTTGCAATTTTAAAAGTTTTTTTTTGAATTCTAGTAGCCGATAGCATGTTATGAGTATAAAGCGAAAAAAAGCATGATGTTGTCCTAAATATGTTTCAAATTTCTCATGATTTCACTTTTTGAAAAGCAAAAGTACAGCCCTAGCGTTTTTTTGAGAGAAAGACGCCTTAACTTTACAAAAAACTAAAGTCTTTTTATGAAAAATGAATTTGACATGCAGGTGATCGTTACTCCTACATGACAAATCAATTATTTCCTCTATTTATTTCCCCACCTTGACGCCCCGCAGTGGCTCCTCAAATACTGTAATCGGACCCAAAACCTAAGCCGAACACACACAAACTTGACTCTCAGCCAGATCGAACAATCCCAAAACCAAGCTTGGGCCAGAACAAACAGACACAGATATTGGGCCAGACTGAACAAACCCAGAGCCTACCTAGGTCGAGGAGTCAAAACTAAAAAAATGAAAAACAATAAGAATTGAGATGAACGTGAAGAAAACATTCATGAATAGCAATTTATATTGTTGAAAGTGGAGCATGCGGTGAAAAAAGATTTACCCGACGGATCAAAAATCTTACCGAAATTCACCATTAGAAATGCCAAAAATCTTCACCGCAGAATATATTGCAAAAAAGATGCAAGAATAGCTGTGAATGCATTGAAAGCGCGTTGAAAGCGCATTTGAATGCGTTGAAAACACTCACCGCTAAGAATCGAAATCTTACGAAAATTCACCAATAAATTTAGCAAATATCTTTACCGAAAAAAAATTTTGCAAAAAAGATGTAATCCCGGGTTGACTTTATAATTGAAAAAATTCTGAAATGAAAGCTTGCTATTAGTTTGTCTATGAAAACTTGTAATCCTAGAACTTTCATATAATGAAAGTTGTATATTAAAAAATATTGAGAGAAATCATTAACACGGCTAAAACAAAGCACAAATGAAGTGTTTCAGAAAATTAGAAAGAAGAAATGGAAAAAGTTACTTTTTAGTTAGACCGTCATTATGAAAAATTTGTAGTTATAGCACTTCATAATAAAAAAATGCAAACTAAGAATTAGAGATCACAATTTCCAGATGCTTCAAAAAGTTGTTATTCTACACTAAACTGAAATCTCCGCCTCAGGTGACCTTTTTCTCATTATTTCATGGAAAAGTCGTAGTCATAAAACTCCATGAAGCCAAAAACAAATTTAAGTGCTTGTTAATAGCCAAATTGAATGTAATGCGTAACTTGATAACGTTTTTTTTTCGGTGCCGGCGAAACTAGTCACACGTGATGAAAGCAAGATGAAATAAAAAACCGTTTATTTTGTATTTTTCTGAAAATCAGTGTTTTAAAATTGTTATTCACCCGTAAACTACATGTATGAATTTTTTTATTTAGGCCGGAGAGAATAATTGCTTTGTGGCAAAAAATTTGAACCCCAATTTGTGAATTTAAGTTGTGTGATGGCCTCAGTAGAACTGCCGTTCTACTATGGAACGCTTTTTAAATTCTAGCTATCCGAGTCTCTAATTTTTTCTTAGAATGCAAGATTGTTTGCCTCATGAGCAAACAAATTTTCTTGTGTTCTGTGATAGTTAAGAGACCTCCTGATCAAGCTAAGAAACCTTTACTTCCTGTTTCCATGACTGTGGTGTTGTTCTCAGGTTTTAACTATTGAACAAGAAAAATTCGTCGCCCTAGAACTTTCATTTATGAAAAATTTGTTATCCTAGAACTTTCATTTATGAAGAATGTATTATCCTAGAACTTTACAGTTTATGAAAAATTGTAATCTTAGTACTCTCCTATTAGGATAAAATTGTAATCACAGAATTCTCCTTCATGAGAAAATTGTAGTAATAGAGGTTTCCTTTTTGATAAAGTTGTAACCATAGAACTTTCCTTTGTGGGAAATTTGTACTCCTACCAATTTTATACAACTTTTTTCGTCTATGACATCAAAGATCCATAAGAGGAAAGTTCTAGGATAACAACTTTTGGTTTACCCGTGATGGACGTTATAACAATGGTGAACGCGTTGAAAGCGATGAAAAAAAAATTCAGCCCTAAAAACCGCAAACTGTATCTCTTGTAATTTTTACTATATTTTTAATAACCAGCAGACAATAGATCGAGATGGGCTTAGTCCAGACCGAACTTAAATCAGCTATAGGCCAGACGGAGCAGCTCAACCGAATCTTAAGAGTTTTTAAATGTTGGTTTTTCCTATGCGGAGTTTTGATAATGGCATTTAAGAAACGTTTCGTGCTAAATAATGATAGTACTATTTCGCTCTTAGCCTATCCTTAATAGCCTGGATTTTGTGTATACACTATAATGATATAATGAACAGAGCAATTAAGTATGTGTTTAGTGGTCTGAAGCACTTATGAGTTGACGCGTTGACGCGTGCACTTACGCGTAACGGAATCAAGTTCGTCTCAACATAAATTTTTGCCTCACACAAAAATATTGCGATTTATGCACGCCTATGTACAGTTATACTCACATGTATACTTATATACATGTTGCGAAATATATAGCGTAGTGTTGTATGAACGTTATTAGTCACGTAAAATTTCTTGCTTCGACGTTCAAGTTCTTATTAAATATGTAATCACGTCTGGTAATCCGTCGAGCATACATGTGATTCAGAAAAGCAAATTTGTTTACAACAATCGGGACCTATGTCGCCAGAAGCTTCTTTTACAATGACCACTTGACTTTATTTGCCCGGACAATAGAACCCTTTCAATTTGTGCTCCAAAAATAATGTCTTATTCAAAAGACGTCAGCAGAAACTATTTTCAGGTAAGATACTTTTACTGTGTTTTGTAATTGATTACTGAAGAGAAAAATGAAGATATTTGACATTACTATAACAAAGAGTTTGTTCAACAATAAAGGGATCTTTTCGGCTAGCCCGGGCCGAGGAATGAGCGGAAAAAAAATGCAAGAAATGAGCGGAATTTGAGCGGACAGTTTAGCAAATTCCGCTCAAAGCCCTTACATTTTTTTGACCGGAATGAGCGGAATTTGAGCGGAAAAAAAATGCAAGAAATGAGCGGAATTTGAGCGGAATAAAAAATGCAAGAAATGAGCGGAATTTGAGCGGAATAAAAAATGCAAGAAATGAGCGGAATTTGAGCGGAATCAAAAATGCAAGATATGAGCGGAATTTGAGCGGAATCAAAAATGCAAGAAATGATCGGAATTTGAGCGGAAAAAAAATGCAAGAAATGATCGGAGAGACGTTTCGACCGCACTTTTGTCTGATCAGAGGACGTTTCGAGAGCTGAAATAGGTTAAATACTGTCGGAAAAAATCTACAGTTGAACTAACGAACAACTCTTTGAGATTTTCCAGTATGTTTTGGGTGTGTTCCCCTCCTCCTTTTCTCAACCGGGCTGGGGACCGGCTACGGCGGAGTTACAAACAAACAACTATGTAGGAAAATGGAATTAGTTCGAACTAAAAGGAATATCAATCTGATTCTGAAAGACTTTAAAGAAATGGAAGCTAATGAGGACCATATGTCGTTACCGCTTCTGTATTTGTGAAAACCAATTTTCCAGAGGTCTATTTTTGCAGGAATACTAGTTTTCACTGCTCAATGTAAAATTTTTCAGATAACCACGCCTGAACTTGTTCAGGTGAAAATTTACCTGAAATTGGTTCAAGTAAATTTACCTGAACTTTTTTTACATACTTTGTGTACATACTTTCCCTGTTTCTGGAATTTCAATGTTTCCGCTCGTTTGGTCATGTCAAATTCCGCTCATTTCCTGCATTTTTTATTCCGATCAAATTCCTCTCATTTCTTGCATTTTTTTTCCGCTCAAATTCCGCTCATTCCTTGCATTTTTTTTCCGCTCAAATTCCGCTCATTCCTTGCATTTTTTGTTCCGCTCAAATTCCGCTCATTTCTTGCATTTTTTTTTATCGATTCCGCTCATTCCGGTCAAATTCCGCTCATTCCGGTCATCTCTTGCATTTTTTTGAGCGGAATTTGAGCGGACTCCTCGACTTGGGAGATCCCCCCCCCCGCGCGCTTAGTTTGGCACCCCATTTATACATGTTCAAACATACTGTTAAAGCTAAGTAAGTTTATTCATAATCATATATGAACAATATGTATTTATTAAAAGCCAACACAGCTGTATTGTGAAAGAATTACGTATTCCAACGAAAATTTGTTGCATATAACGTAAGCATCAATAAAATTTTCTGTATTATATCCTTTTTGGTGTTATCTGCTACAATAAGAGCTCTGTGGAATCTTGTATTTTTGTCGCTAGAAGGCTTCTAGCTGGGAACCAGCTAGCGCCCAAAACTCTATCAAAATTCCAAAAAATTTGTTTGGTGGTTCCCCTTGTTGTAGGGAGTGTACTGTGTTGTCCCCAAAAAAAGGTGCTCTCTCGGCTGCTTGATCACTTCACTCTGAATAACTGAATTAATAATCAAAAACATGTTATAACAGCAACAAGTAACTTTATAGCCAGAGACAGATAATTGACTAAATTTAACAATCAAAAGGAGTTTTTCTATCAAAACTAATTGATGGTCCATACTAAATAAAACGCATTCCATCACTATATCCGCAAGTATCCACATATGAGTCAATTTACTTCCTAACCAAAATAATTCTAATAAGTTCTGCCTCCCAGTAATTGAGTCAATGAACAGAAACTTAGAATCTATCCAACCAACGATTTTGAATAAGTTAGTTTCACTCACTGCAACTACGAATCTATGTTCTTTCGTAAAGAACTCGGTAAGCAACTGCAATTTTCACTGAGAACCATTTGATCCACTTGAGCATTCTCGCTCTCTCACATTTTTGACAACAAACCGCGTACAACGAACCGCTTTATTTCAGCCTCGTAAGTCTCTTTTTGCGCATTTTTCGTGTGCCTTAAGAGTATTCAAACTTATCAGTTCTTTATCAGCAAAATGTAACGTGTCGTTCTTGTAAGAAAATTTCGACCTAACGTATAAATGCAATCGCGGCCGTAGATTGTTGATCACGTCCTGTAGTTCATCATAAATAAACGCTTGTTCAGTTTGACCGGACTTTTATAGACAACTCGCTTTGATAAGTTTAGGAACCAACAAAGTTCTGTTGCATGTTCAACAGTTTTCATACAAGCACATACATTCTGTTTTTTTTTGTTTTCCCTGTTTTTTATAATTTTCTCTTTTAGCCTATGAAAATAGTTTCTGCTCTTTTATGGACCTAGCAATGTCTCTCAACCATATTAACTATATCCTTATAATCACAATGATGGAAAAATCAGGGAAAGTTAGATTTTTCTGCTTTTTTTCTTTGTATAATATTCGTCAGCTTTGATGCTTTGGAATTGAACTATAACTAATTTGCGTTCTCTACGTTTTAATGTGTTTTTGCTAGAGTTTAAGACTCTGTTAAAACTGTTGTTTCATTCATGAAAATGCATAAAAAGTCTTCAAATATTGTTCCTTCTTTATTGTTTTAAAAGCATATTCAACCGCTTTCAGGTATCGGAAGAAGCTCGTTCTTTCCTCATTGCGTAACCCATTGTCCCAGGAGTCATCAGTTAAAACTTTCGGTCGATCGCATTTGAAGAAGTAGGGTTCTGAGGACTTGAGGGGGAAGAAGCAAATCACCGACGCTTATATTTCCAACAAAATAGTTTCAAAATCAAAATTCCTTTCAAAATTCCCATCAAACAATCCTTGTAATTTTTTGCTTCTTCAATTGAATCTTTGCAAGAGTTCTAACAAGTAATTTGTCTTTTCTCTTTATCTCAAATTTAACTCATGTTTTCTATTACAAAATCCGGTTTAACAGTTATTGAACCTTCAATACTTTAACTATTGCTTTTTATGATGATATAGAATTGTAATTAAGACAAACTGTTTTGTAGTTACTGTTTCCTAGCTGAGGTTTCAATAAGACTTATTGATCTTCCCAAGTTCTCCCTAAAATTTTTGACTCAACTGACAGAGTTTGAATATAAGATCTCCAACAACTAATTGCGTTAAAGCCCAAGATCTCTGCTAATTTCCCCCTGTAAAAACAAAATTGCTTCTAAAATATTAATCTATTTAGTTCTCCTAGGAAAGCATTACCCGGTTTGGATTCTAAAAAGTTATTGCAATAAAAAAGTGAACAGTTTTTCAATTAATTTACTTTTCTTTTCATTTCTTCATGCATGTCTCTTCAATCACCATTTGTTTTGCTCATTTTGTTATCAGATCAAGCTCGTCCGGTTGTTTTGCATAGAAGCTTAACACTTAACTACACCATAAAAATATTAATTTTAATGATTAAAAGTTTTTTTTATCATTCGAAAAGAAACATTGGTAAACCTTCTTTTTTCCACAAACAGTTTGCTTGCTTTTAAACAAAACAATGTTTTTGACAACAAATTTATCTCTATGTCTTCATTTTGTTTTCCCCATGCTCTGGGTAATCAGTGAGGGTAAAAAACATCCTTCTTTTTGGAGAAATGCAAAAAATAAATCCGACAAATCCTTCAAAGCACAGTTTTTTCTTTTTTTTTCCTCTTTTTATGCAGCAATTTTTCCTAATTAACATACCCATTATATCCTTCCTGAAAACAATAAACAGTAACCCCAATCTTGTAGCTGCCTATAAGGAATACATACTCACTTTTACCGTACCAAATTGACTTGTAGGGGTGCAATTTTGGGTTTGGGGGAAATGATAAATAAATATCATTGGTTTTCCCCAGCTCTTCCATGCCTTACCTCCTGTAATCATACTCGGAACCTTTCATTTAATGACCTCTGAGTATCAATAGTACTATTTCTGACAACTTGATCACTGTGCGATGCTCGTCTCTCTTTTGGTTACATAACAAATAGAGACAAATTGGCTGCAATTTACATCGCTCAAGTTCGTTCCTTTTGTTTACATAGTCAATATGCTCAAGATTAGCTCCTAAAATAATCCGCCAACTAAATGATACCTCAAAATGAATTTTGAGTTATCCATTGTAAATTCTACAGGCTCAATTTTTTAATTATTTTTTAGGAAACTATTCTGATATGCCTTCAATCTACCTCGACACTCTTACAATTGGCGAAAACTTAGTTTGGGGGATGTTAGTTAACGGCTAAATAAGGCTGGTGGCGCTAGCAGAAAAGATCCCTATAAAGCCTCAAGCACACTTGATTTGGATATTTTCAACAATCCCCCCCCCCCCCCCCCCCCTGTTGAATAGATGATAACCGACCCCTTCTCTGCTATACGTTTAGCACAATATTATTTGGGACGTAATCTGGAAATCGCTGGTCGGTTATCGCGGCTAAGCGCGCCCACCGCTCCACCAGTAGGATATTATTTTTGCTTTGTATTCATTTCGGCTAATTGTCATAGCATAGCATATTTTGATCTAATCATTTTAACATAGTATGCGCATACTTGGAAATTTATTAGTCATCTCTGATTGTCTAATAAATCGCTCGCTTAAATTTTATTCAAGAATAGCCACCCTTGCAGGGGTGGGGGGGGTAGAAGGGCAGTTGTTGAAAAGATCCCATGATTCCACTACATGAGGACATACGCATCGGAGTTCGGTTGAGGTGGGGGGACAAAAAAAAACAAGTATATATCAGCCCGTAGCGAAATTAACCCCTGGTTACACCCCAAACTGATGTAAGAGTGGAGTGGGGGTAATTGTCTATGGGGGGATGGGGCAAAACGATGTAAGATAAGGAGGGTAATGGGGGGAATTTTAAGATTTTACTCCCCCCCCCCCCCCCCCCCCTCATCAAAATGATGTAAGATCAAGGGGGTGATTTTAGGGGGGTTAAAGGGTAAGATTAAAGGGGTAATGGGGTAATGGGCGCCAATTACTTCCCTAATCTTACATCTTTTTGTTTTGAGGTAAAAATTTGACCCTAGAGGTAATGGGCGCAGTGGGCTGAATTTATTTACTGGAACCAATGTAATACTTTGGTATTTGGACATTTAATGCGGCTAAAATCTGCAGCCAATATATAAAAGAATACCCGAGGTCTAAAAAAATTAGGGAGAAAAAGTATTACTAAAGATGATGAGAATTTCTATTATTTTTCTCCAAATAGTTTTTTCAGACTCCCGGCATTTTTTTCTAGTTTTTCCGTAAAATGCGTTCATCGAAATCGTCACCGTTTGCAAGTAATTCACATTTAGCATAGAGCAAAAAGATTTAGAAGTAATCTATTTGCTTCACTCTTAACATGAAAATAAGAAATGATCTGACAAAAATCATTACTTACAAAAACATTGAAAAACAGTCAGAAGTTAATTATTGAATTTATGAAACTATGAAGCACTCATGTGTAAATTCTTACAAAGCGGTTCTTTTCTCACTTTTTTCCTAGATATTTGTAAGTAATTACTTTTTTGGATCAATTCTTAAATTCATGTTGAGAGTGAAGCAAATGGATTACATCTAAATCTTACAGCTCTATGCTAAATATGGACTACTTGCAATCGGTTCTCAAAATTTTTCCATCAATCTGAACCAATATTTTTGAACAATTCAGGAATAGCATTTATTTCAAAATAAAACGAACACTTGGGAAACTGTCTCGCTTTGATATATATTGCAATCATCACTGCTAAAATCTCATCGCGAAATAAATAACTTTGGGAAAAAATTTTTATCAATTTTCATGTTGTAGTGATTTTGGTGAATAATTTTTTCGGTAATGGAAAAACAAAATTTGACAGAATGACCCTCATATTTTATTGCTAGATTAATTTGTCAGCACGTAACACGAAAATGGTGATCATCTACGATTTGGTGTATGTAAAAAAAGAAAACATCGTTAATTCCTTTGAGTATGAACTATAAAATACAGAACATAGTTAACAGAAAATGTGGTGTTAAGAAGTATAAATGAAACAAACGTCACATATTGGGAAAGTTTAAAATTGTATTATTTTTACAATGTGTTAAAGGATCGACAAATTAAGAAAGATGAATTATAATTCAGAGAGAAATATTAAAAAATGCTACTTCTACAAATAACATTTTCGAGAAAAGAGAAAAATTAAAAAAAAATGCTAATCCTCTAATTAACATTTCTCAGAAGAATAAATGACGGCCTAAAACTAAGTCAAATTAATATTGAACTTGAAAGATTTGAGATTAGAATTCCGTTGGATTTTTCAGAAACTCAGTGGAGAAATGATTTTTTATAGTAGTTTTGAGAGACCGCTTTTCAGGGATGTTTAGCTTCAAGGCGATAGGTAAATCGTTATACCAGTCAATTGCTTTTTTTTGCATAACAGTTTTGCATTCTATTTTTTTTTGCTCCAAATGACAGCTTGTTTCTACGGTCATTCATTTTAGCATTTAGGGTGGCTAACTTGAGTTCATCAAAAACTGGTAGATCTGCTTTTGTAAGTTTTATAAAATACATAATAACCCGATACTTTATGAGGTATTCTACTGGTACGATTTAGTGTTTGATCTTGAGACCAGTTGTCCTGTCAAATTTGGTTCTATAGAAACATGCTTTTATCCCCCAGTTCAGTTGTTTATTTAGAATAACTCTAAGAAGTGATTTTTTATGACCTGAGAACAGAACAATTGGGTAATGCAGATGACTTAAAACATGAGCGTTCAGTAAAGCAGATCTAGTTTAATCTGGAAATATAATTTTGATGGAGTAGATTAACTTTATGTCAACAGCCATTTTCTTAATACATTTTTTTTCTCCATCGAAAGAAGGATTACAGTCAAAATGAACTCCCAAATATTTCACAACTTTTTTCTCGAGAACTGTACATCCGTTAACAACTATTTCTTCGATTTTGTTCTTTTTAGGGGCTCCAAAAATTATGAATTCGGTTTTGCTTTCAATTAAATTTAGCTCATTTTTCTTGAAAAAGAGAATATGAGTTTAGCAATACTTTTTTCAAGATGTATTTTGATTCACAAATCGTTTTTCCGCTTCAAAAGATAACCCTATCATCAGCGTACTGGATTATATTATTACATATATGTTGAAAAGCAGTGGGCTTAGTACAGTACCTTGTGGTACTCCACAGTTAAGTGCTATCCAATTTGATTCATACTTCGAGAATTAGACTTTTTGAACACGGTTTTCTAGATAAGAATTTAGAATTGTTTTCGCTTGCTCACTAAAACCTAAAAGTTTAGTTTTGTGTAGAGGAATAAGATGTGATATCGAATTAAAAATTTTTGATAGGTTTGAAAAAGATCCCGTAATAATGTTTTTCTTTTGAAATCATAACTTTCAATGCAATATAAAAGAGCATCTGTTTTTCTATATTCAAACTGTGTTGTGGCAAGCAACTTATTCTTCTCTAAACAAGCTAATGTTTGATCTCAAAAAAAGTTTTCGAAAATTTTAGCCAGAGCTCCAGTAAGCGAAATTGATTGATAATTTATCGGATCTTCAGGATCATTTTTTTGAAAAGAGGCAACACATGGGCACGCTTAAGGTCGTTAGGAAAAAATTGTTCAATTAAGAAAAGGTTAAGCAAAAAAAAAGAGGTTCAGCTATGTAACCTCTTGCGTGTTTTAAAGCCCAAGCTGGAATGAGGGATGGACCCAACGATTTTCTAACGTTTAAATTGTTGAGTATATCAAATATCTTCTTGGTTGTCGTATAAAACTTAGTAGTTTTTCTACACTTATGTGTTCCCAAGATACAAGAAGACATATAATGAACTAAAAATTTTTGTTTCTACTAGTTCGACTACAAACATTTTTGAACCCTGGTTCCTGTATTAGTCATAGTGTAAGCAAAAGTGTAAGCCGCCTTAAAAAATTTCCTGTTCTCTCTAAATAAAATTAAATTTGCACACATTCGTGAAGTTTTACTTTCTGACAGTTGCGATATGAATTTGACCAACCTAATTAATAATATTTTTTCCAAAAATTGATCCTTTTGCCGACACCTGGTTCAAATTGTCAACGCTAAAAGTAGCTAAAAAAGAAAAAAAATGTGCTGAATTTGGTAAAAAAAATTTAAGAATTGCCAGTTTTAGCGTTGAATGCGGTGAAAAAGAAAATAATTCACCATTTAAAATCGTAAATCTCCCAAAACTGCGCTGCTAAATTTACCAAAAAACTCTACCGCAGAAATTTGCAAGAAAACATTTAAGAGTAGCGGTGAATGTGTTGAAAGCGTCAAAAAAATACAGCGCTAAAAGTCGCAAAACTTACAAAGTTTCACCACTGAAGTTAGCTTAATTTTCTCCAGATTCAAATTTTTTTAATGAGATTGTGTAAAATCTGAGGGAATTTTTTTGCGTAGTTTCTCTAGACCGAAAAATCAGCGGTGGATGCGATGAATAAAAACAGTACATCTTTCGTCATTTCGGTAAGAAATCACTTTAAACTATTTGCGGTAAATCTTGTGTAAAATTTGCGGGGAAATTTTGATTTTCACCGATTCATGTTGGTAGCGGCGAATTGTATTTTTTTCACAATCTAAGTGGAGAAAAAAAAGATTTCAACACTAAAAGTTTTTATCCCTACAAAAAGTCACCACTAAAAACCGCGAATCTTAACGCATATGTTTTCGAGAAAGTTTATTGAAT
The DNA here is from genome assembly GCF_964194025.1 of Convolutriloba macropyga. NCBI lineage: Eukaryota > Metazoa > Xenacoelomorpha > Acoela > Convolutidae > Convolutriloba > Convolutriloba macropyga. The sequence continues at coordinate 7,916,693 of NC_134470.1, forward strand.
CTGATTTAAACTCAAAAGAAGTATCTGAGAAGTTAGTGACAGACGGAGCAGTGGAATGAGAATTGGTTTACATGCAGTAGGTGAGAGTTTCAAGATCGTGTATTGCAGTATTTTATGAATTCCGCCGAATTCAGTAAAAATATACGTTTCACCGCTAAAAACAGCAAATCTTACAGAAATTGACCGTTAAGAACCACAAATCTTACAAAAAATTCACCGCTTTTACCTCATCCGTTGGTAAAAGATGCTGGAACTTTGCGGTGAAAATATTTTGTTGACCGCTATTCACCGCAATTCTTTTTTGGTTTTTTCGACAAAACCTCGAACCGGGCATTACAAAAATTTTGAGAAAAGATTACATTTGTCTATTCTTTTTCTCAAGCTGTAAGGTGACGAATTCTAGAATATTCAATTTAAAGTGCACAAATAAAGGTTAATTTACTTTTTGTTCCATATTGTCCGGATGGCTTGGCACCATGTAATGATTTTTGCTGAACTTTTTGCACATTTTGTCTTTATATAAAACAACAACTGTATCAAATTCTCAAAACATTTTTGATTTCAAACCAAACCTTATTTAAAATAAAAAAAATTTAAATGAAATGCTTTGTTTGTATCATTTATCCCCGCACTATGGGTATTTATTTCTACTGCAAAAAAATAAGAAAAAAAGATGAAAAAATAAAAACTTTTGAGAAAAATGTAAATTTTAAAGTTTGGTAAAGCCAAAAACATTGTCATGCTATTTTCGGTTGTTTTCTAATAAATATCTCAATTTTTTAAATAATATTTTGCCATAATGATCACAAATCTGATGTGGCTTCACCTATGAAGAAAAGCACATATCTACAGACAAAATCTTTTAGAAAAAAATTCAATAAGCGCGTAAGAGCTCCCAAATTTTTCCGAAATTATAGAACTGGTGTTTCTATTCCTGGCAAAAAGTGACACCTGTTATTTTTCAGGAAAACGCATGTGTGGATAGCACGTCTCGTTGTGAAGAAGAAGAACTCTTCTCGGGCACCAATGAGAAAATATTATTAGTTCTGCCAAAACTACCCGAACATTTTGGCATTGATTATTCAATATCGAGTTGTATTTCGAATAAGACTTCGATCGATCTTTTGACGGAGGAGAAACATTTCGGAATTTTAATTTGTTTTTCTGAACAAGAAAATGTCGAGAAAGGCATCAATTTTAGACCAGCTTGCGTATACATACCAGAACCTATGTTCGATAAAATGGTTTTTATGAAAATCATTAAGCTTCAAAACTCAAATGTGAACCTTGAGCAAAATTTATATGAATCAATTTCCTCTCAACTAATGTTATTTGACGCTAATTTTGAAAATAACATCCGCGAAAAGATTCCAGTATGTGTTTTACTGGTCTGTGTTGTAAACAACTTAACGGAAACGAGCACACACGGCAATCTTTTCGATAGTCTTAGCGAAAAAATTACGTCTTTCGCTTCTGAGAACATTGGCAAATTAACTGTAGAAGTTGAAAAGGTTTTTAAAAAACGGAAGAACTCGGGAATTGGTTTTAGCGGTGAAAAGAAACGTTTTAGAGAAATTGTCTCGAAAAGAACATCTTTGACAAACTTGACAAACAACGACCACTTAAAAAATTTTGTTGAGAAGTTCAACAAGCACCTTCCAATTGTAATATCAACTAAAATTTTTAAACATCCCGGCGGAGGAGAAATGTCTCTGAAGGACTTTAGCAAAGTAATCTGCTTGTATAAATTTTATTTTCCTGCAACAGAAACTAAATTGGATACGCTGCCACATTTCTTGCGCATCAGAGACAATTTGCTGGACAAAACAGACAATTCGGGCAATCTTGTGGAAAACTACGAAGGATATCTTGGCGAAGTTAACTACTTTTGGGTTAATTTTGTTTCAAAAATACCCGACCCAGCTGGTCTCCTCATCAAAGCGTACAACGACAAAAATATCAATTCAATTCTCACGCAAACTGTTTTCAATAGCAATTTTGACATTGACTGGTTATTTTGTGGTCATAAAATGATTTTGGCTTTTGAAATTGGTAGGACCAACAACCCTTTGTGCCCGATTTCCTCAATTACCAATAAATTTGAACAAGTCTTGGGTAAGTTAATGCCGACAATGTTTATTGTTCTCACATCACTGTATAAGAGTGTTCAAACTTGTTTCTTATCAACTTATTTCAATGATGAAACTTTCTGGCAGTTCGTGAAGAGAAGGTTTAAATTTGTCATTTACTGGCCCAATATTTCAGGCGAAGTTTTCGTTCAATTGTTTAGAGATTTGAAGGAAGCAGAAAATTCAACCGGCTTTAAAAAGCATTTAAAACAACTCATCCAGAACTCTAAACCTGCAATGCTTCAAAACTTGCTCATTTTACTCCACGAAGACCCAAAAATGCCTGAAATTGGAACAAAAACTTTTAATTTGGACTCAAACTTAGAAATCACAGAATTTGAAACTCAAGTTTCAGAAATTATGCAATGCAAAATTGAACAGGAAAATGTTGAAAACTCAATCATGAGTTACATATCTGCTTTGCTAGCATTTAGCTGCTTAATTGAGAAGGATTTATTATCAGCACCAGATAATCAATTGCTTACAACCCCCAATACCAGTATGACAAATAATAGTGGTCCTACGTTTTTTGAGAAAGTTAGCAATAAGGGACCGCTGAATGCCAGATTAAATTTCCTGGACGTGATTCTAAGTCCTCAACAACATCGAATCTTGGCCGAAAATCGAAGACGTGTTTTGATAAGTGGAGAACCGGGATCTGGAAAGTCGGCATTATTGTTTGCAAGAGCAAAGCAAGCGGCCAGAGATGACAATATAGATCATGTGATCTTTTCGATACCAGCTGGTAAATCAGAGTTCAAGATTTTTGTTGACTGCTTCATCAATCAACCTGGGAACGAACTTTTGAAACAGAAGTTTCGATTCATTTCTTTCGAGGACTTAGCAAACCCTGACATCTTTGGGAAAGACTGGTAAGAAAATACACCTGCAAGTACCATAATTTTACATTTTGTTGACACGTTTTCCGTCCCAAATGGAAAAGATCCGCCCTATTTTTCATGGCCAATAATGCTTTATAAGGGTGCCCGGGTTGAGACCGAATGGCTAACTTGTAAGAACTTGCAAGTCGAATGGCTAACTTGTAAGTTTATTGCAAGTTCGTTCCGGTCGAGCACAACTCTTATTGGTTAATTCAATTTAACATTCAGTCATTCGGCGTAGAACGCGCGTGGGAGTTAGTTGCTCTGTTTGGATAACATAATACAATTCGACCTAAGTAGACAAAATGGTTTTTTTTAATTTTATCAATTCAAGAGAGATCCTTTCGCAATTCATTTAAAAAACTGCATATCTCAATTAGCTTCTTCACGATCGCTTTTTTAAAAATGTTCCCAAAATATTGACTTTCATTGAATTTTTAAAGTCATATGTCAGTATTTTCTCAAAATAATGGCCCTTCATTTTTATACCCTTTTTTATAATTTAATTCACACTTTTCCAGATTCTCTTTTTTCCAAACAATCGTTTACATTCATGTCTGGCAACGTTTTATTTACGATGTAGTGCGTATGTGTGTGTATGTGTGCGTGCGTGTATGTATTTGTGTGTATGTGCATGTGTATGTTACCGTGTATGTGTGTTTGTGTGCGCGTGTGTGTGCGTGCGTGGTGTGTGTGTGTGTGTGTGTGTGTGTGGTGTGTGGTGTGTGTGCGAATGTTTAACTTGTAATTATCTTGTAGGTCGAATGGTTAACTTGTAAGAGCCTTGTAAGTCGAATGGTTAACTTGTAGGAACTTGCAAGTCGAATGGTTAACTTGTAAGAACTTGCAAGTTTTTGGAAGAAAAACTTTCAAGGCAATGCATCGCCTTGTAAGTTTCTGCCAGAAACTTGCAAGTTATTACAAGATAACCATTCGGACTCGTCTCGGGTGGGTTGGCGTAATTTTTGTTGCTGTCCGGACAAATATTTTTGTTTCATGAGGTGCCATTGCCAGCGTCAAAAATTTTCTCTGCTTTATTAATGGAATCAGTAATGAGAATTGCAGGAAATTGTTAAAATGAAGGGTTTTCACAAAAGTGGAATTTATCTTGAAATTAAGAATCAATTAAATTGAAATTAAACTTGATGAAGAGAAGTCTTTCCTGTTATAGCCCCCCCACCAACATGAAACTATAGCCCCTTCCCATAATGGTATATGTACCATGATTGGGGGGCTATAGGTCATCTGACCACAAAGCTGGCGGGGGGGGGACTGTAACGGGAAAGACCCAAAGATTCTACTTAATATTTACAAGACTGTTACAAAAAATTTCAAACCCTTTACTTCCATAAACTCAAATTAATGCGGCAGAATTGACTATTTTAGTTCAGACCCAAGTTGAGGTCATCGTTCAAAATGACTTCAGGTTGAAAATACCCATCCAGACCACTTTTGCCTATGAAAATACCCAGGCAGGCCCGAATTGCCTATGATCCAGACTTTGGCTCGTTCAAAATTTTGATGCGTTCATGTGCTCGTTCAAAAACATTTATGAAAATACCTGTCCAAACAAAAATGGTATTTGATCCCGTCTGTGGCTTTTTGAAGTTAAGAAGAGACTCAGGCAGACCAAAAAAATTATGAGCCAAACTTTGCCTCGTTCGTGAAGACGCCAGTCCTTAAAATAAGCCCATGACAAAGACATATAAAAAAAATATTTGCAACTGATTAGGTTGTCGAAGTATTATGTATAAATAGGCAACAAATTAACGAAATGGCTTGTTTTAAAACTTTCACTCATTTCTTGCAAAAACATATATGATTCTCGGCAATTATACCAAGTCATACATGATTTATATGATTTGTTAATAGTCAAACAGAGATAACATATGATTTTCTCCAAATCATACAAAAGTAAAAAAAAAGCTGAAAAATTGTACATTCGTTTTTCTCTGATTTTTACTGGTGCCAAAACTTCTGAACAATGTAGTCAAAGAGCATTTAGGTTTAATATATCGCATGTGCAGCTGACATTCGACTTTTTGGTTGCGCTTAAAATAATTTTGGATTGTATAGTTAGCTAAAAACTAACTTTGAAAATATATGCAGAAGCCGTTTGTGTAAAGTGAATTTTTTTCGGATTGCGTTATACTCTTTTTGCAAAAATTGAAGTAAAATTTAAAAACGTTTTTCCAGATATCTTTCATTCCAGGACATGCGTTAATATATTTATTTTGAATTCGGACAGTTCCCATGTAACGTTCTGAAGAACTCAGTGTTTTTCATATTTGGTTAAGTGATGAATCATCTGCCATTAACTTTTTGGCTAATGTAAGGAGTAAAATTGTTTTAAAAAGTTTGCAGCCATTTGGTTTTGCTGCAATGAAGAAAATACTCGAAGTTGTTTGCTTTATTTCATGAAATTTATAAAACATTTTCCTCTGAAAAAATTAATAGTGGGAAGTCAATGCTGACTGAAAACAATAGAGGACAATCCATTTAAATTTAACATTTTTTTAAAAAAAAATTGTAATTTAGACAAATAATTTAGGAAAAATGTTTTTAAAAAATTGCTTCAATCAATACAGACATCTTATTGGTGAACTCAACTCATCAAGGAAATTAATATCCTTAAAATTGTAAGTTTGACCGAAAACAGCTCTGCTGTTGAGTTTATTTTTTTTTCAATTATAGTGTACAGAACTAAGGAACGCCGCAAATTGTTACTAAACTCATAAATAAATTAGGTATTGCAATGCCAAGACTTGCTATCTCAAATGCATATTTTCAAAATAGTTATTTGAACTTTATCCATTTTTCAAGAGTTCATCTTTAATTTTGTGAGGAAGTTGCTATCAATTGATTTTATTTCATTTCCAATTGAATGATTGTCATTGTAAAAAGAATTTTTTTGTCGAATTGATAAGCTTATGTTAAAACCTTTTTAAAATAACTTTGAATAATTTTCCTTTGTAATTTTTAAATAACTTTTTTTTATCTGTGCTTATATCATTTAGAATAAGTTTTGCATGCATAATAGTGGGAATGTACCTGAATGTTTAAAATTTGTTTAATTTTTAGGTTGACACCCCGCAAGCTTCATCGATCAATCATTTTAGTGGACGAGCTATACTTTACCACATTTGAAAAACTGACCCAAATTGACAAAAGTTTCATTGGAATATTAATTCGAATTCTGCCGCATGTTCAGCAATTTTTCATCACAAGCGTAATGGCAGGTCAGAGGGAAAAACAAAAGGGCTCAACTCAGCCTATTGTTTTCCCATCCTGCATTATTGAGCCACTAAACGTTTTATTCAGAAGCTCACACCATATTAGTTCATTCTCTTCGAGATTCATTCATACTTGCAAAGATATCACCAAAACAAGCGCTCGAATTTCATATTGCTTCACATCCACTCAAACCCAACTTGATGTATGTTACTACAAAGATCGAGATGATCCCGTTCTCTGTGACCGTTCTCTATTGAACTCACATTTTGAAATTGACAGAGCCGCTATTGTGTTAACGGATGACTGTGACTTTTGGAAAATGAAGTTAAGCAAAAAAAGAGCCGACATTAAAAAAATTATAACAGCCCCGCCAAACACCGATTTTTACAAGACTTCATTTACTGGTTTTGAAGCTTTATCAGTTGTTATATTCGTTGACAAATTTCTTGCCCCAAAGTACGACAAAGAAATGTTCATAACTCTTAACTTGGCTATAACAAGAGCTCAGTATGAGGTTATGGTTCTTGTAAAAAACGATTACAAACAACGCATTGACAAATTTTTCCGACCGCCTACAAGGATCTGAGTGCTTCCTTTATTTTTAGCAATCGTTTCAACTCACTGCTTAAAACCATATCGAGTAGATTGTGATTCTCGAAAAGGGTTAAAGATACTATGCAATAAAAGGCAAAATTAATAAATTTGAAGTACAATTTTTAACTCAAAAGAAAAACCAAACCATATTTTAAAAAAAAATTGTGTCTTGAAAAAGACCTCAATTAAAAAGGTTTTGAAAATTCCTATGTAATTCAAATTTATGTAATGCATATTCTTAAATACAGATATTGATATTTTAAAAAAATCAATGCATTTTTTACTGAAAACACTTTACCAATCAATGTTAAGCCACACGAATTATATTGTGGGTAAAAATATTGGTGTTAAGTTAATCCGATAGGTTTCCCCTGAAAAGCTTTCTTTATTAGCTTGGTCCATTAAACTCTGACAGTCTAGTATCTTAGTGGCTCTTAATTACATACAATACCATTTGGTCGAATTAAACAGAAAATGAACGCTATTAATTTACACGGTTTTCAAGGGTAAACAAGTGTTCCCTGATTTTTAAAAATCAATTCTTTATATCTAAAACTGAGCTCTAAATTTTGTAAAACTTGGCTATGTTCCAAAACTTGTTTTGCTTGACAAAATAAAAATTACCAAGAGATTTTATGAGTGAAATCAGTTTGATGCACTAATAGGAAACAAATTATGAGATTTACTAAGCCGGAATAACCAATGCTACTGTTGTATATTTGTGCTCAGTAAATTGAACAGAAAGTAGTCGAAATTTCACGAAAAAAATCACATGAGATCACTTTCCCATAATGTAATAGTTCTCATACTTCTCTGATATGAAAAGTTAATTACTATTCAGAGTTAATTTTCTGTTCATTGAGAGCTTATTTGGAGCATTGAAATACCACCTCTTTTGGTACAGGTGGTTCAAATATTCTAAAATATGTCTGTTGTATTTTTTCTCTGTAATCTTTTTAAGAGTTTTATAAGCACTTTTTGCTTCGAGGAAATTATTTGCTTTATATTCTAATAATGATACGTATGCACTTTGGAATACTATCTAACATATTTAAGCTTCTTTAGTTTTCCGTTCCTAAGTCCAAGTGAGTTTCAGTACTGGGCCAGTATAAATGCAGTTCCTCACCATTACTGAGTCATAGACCGATTCATGTCACGTTTTTTTTTACTTGTCAGCCTTGCGTTCAGTCTGATTTTACAATGGTCAGACTTGGGCCAAGTGTAGAAATAAAGTTCAGTACGAGGATTGAACCCGCGGTCTCCCGCTCCGTTGACCTTTGCCCTTCTGTGCAACCAGAACTGTTGAAATTTTCACTTTTGCGCCGTTAATATACGCTTGAAAGAAGCGAATTTCAAGCGAGGAAGTGAGCAAAATATGTTACATCGGAGACTTGCATTTACAATTAACCCTGCATTTACAATTAACCTTGCATTTACCAATTACAAAAGTACTGATTTACACTTGGATTTTGGTACGGGTTCTTACGAATGCAATCACTAACTATTTTTTTAAAAGAGAAAACCCAGGGCCCAATTTTTACTCAGACTTTGGAAACCAATTTGAAAAAACTTTTGATTACTTTCAGGCTGTCGCAAAAAATTTGCAATGAAATGAAAAATCAAACTGAATATTTCTTTTTACTAGTTTCAAATAGTAAATAAACGAGTTCAAAATTTCAATCCGTTTTTATCTAAAAACTATTCTTTTCTTATTTCGTTTTTCAGAGTTCACTTCAAAAATATCAATAGTTATATTCGATTTGTTTCATTATCTTTAGTTTTGTTCATCATAAGACGTGTTCTAGAGCTTACCTTTGTTAGGGTACTTCCTGAACTGTCTTATGGTTGTCTCAAGAATAATAGTTAATCTTAAGGCTTACCTGACTAACTAAAGTTCTATTCCTCTAGTCTGTTACTCTTCTATCTGAGCTTCAGTAGACGGTGCACGGGCCCCAATGCTACGGTCTAACGTTTATCTCAATACAAAACAAGAGCGGAGTAGAGAGAGAGAAATATACTCTATTATTAAATCAGGATGGTAACTGGTACTGACTAAATTACTTTCTCTTCTGCTGAGAGAGGGTAGATGGGTAAACACATAAAGGGAAAGGAGGATAAAATAATATATCATTTTTATCCAATCAGGAAAGAGTATTTCAGTCTTTCTGAATAAAGTCTTTCAAATATTAAATATTCCTTTTTGGAAGTCATGTCTGACTCCATCTTTCCGGGGTTTAGAGTTGTTTTGAAAGTCTTCCAATCGAATATAGTAGAATATGGTTTATTAATTTCTCTGTAGTCTCTCTGAAGGATTTTCTTTCTTTTTTGATTGTGTTGCTTGAAGATCGGCTCGTCTGTGAGTCGATTCCGAAACATCGGTTACCCAAAGAGCAAAGAGTGAACATCAACAACCACAAAAGTATCTATTCCACCACCACACTATCCAGTGGGCGGAGATCCCTCTGGGTAGGCCCGTCGTTGATGTTGTAGGTGTCCTGATGTCCGGCATCGACTTACCTGACTTACCTGGTTTGCTTGGTTTGTTAGTTGTTAGTTGTTAAGAATCGTTTTTAGATTCACTACATGTTCTAATACGTAGTATCCCTTCCGGTTGGAAAGAAAACTTAGAGATGTATGTTATATGTTTATGTGTTAATTGTTATTTAACAAGTTATGGTTTTGAGAGTGACATAAAGGAGAGTATGTCAACGAAATGGCTAATAACGTGTTTGTTTTCAGTGACATGTGATTTGTCGGCCATGCTGGTCAATTTTGTTATATGAGTTGAACATATAGCAATCAATGCTCCTGTTTGAAGTCATGAGTTATTCTAATGGTATTAATTCTTACAATTGTTTTGTCATACTTCTACGATTGCCCTTCTGTGAGTTGTTACTGAGGAAACGTTTTTCGTGTCTGTAAGAGTGTGAAAATGCTGCTTATCACTTTGGTATATTGTTTCGTTAAACTCTAGTCTCTTATGAATTTTTTAAAGGCTTACAGATCTCGCTTATAGTAGTTTGTAATGGGTATGCGCACGGATGACAATTTCCTAGTCCTAATTAACAGTTTCATTTTCATGAATTAATGGAACGTCTCTGTCTGCGCGCTTACGATCTAAGGATCGACGTTTCCCGAGATCTGAATACTGTTTTCTATGTGAATTGTTACAATGATATCGGATTGTTAGTTGTTACTGTAGCTATCATCGTATAGTAGCTATTTGAATTACATATAGTTCATGTATTTTGTTTTGTCACTTTTACAAATTTGCATGTGAAAATTTCGATTTGAATGAAAATTCTGTTCTCTTTTGTTTTTATTCTGACTGTTTCGTATATGTTACTCTAGTTTAGATTTAAACTTTGTTATGAATAATAAATTTGTAATGTACTTTTTGTATGGTTAAATTGGAAGTTGTATTAAGGTATTCAATATGTTATAATCTGTTTTATGAGTAAATGTCATGTCCTATAGTATTGTGTTACTCACAGTGTTGTTAACATGGCTTATGAGTCATTTATTCAAATGTTATGCACATTATTCATGCACATTATTCATGTAGTTTGTTTGTTCTGTTTTTATTTTATTTGCCTATTTGCTTTATTTACAAAATTGCATGTGTGTTGCATATAACTAACTATGGAGAAATCTTTGCATATTTACATATACAGTTTTATAAAGTAGGTTAAGTTTGTATCTAAAAAAATAAAAACTTGTTTTTGGCTTTAAACTTTTTATTTCAAACTGGTGAACATTAAGTATGAGAAATGGATATGGAAAATAACATAAGAGGAGAGGTATGTTCCATAGTCAGGGGTAAAATCCAGAATCATGAATTTACAAATTTATTTAAATATTTGGAAGAATTTGTTTGAAATGATAAAGATTTACAAACATATGCAAGGATTACAAACATAGTTTGGCGATGTTACAGTTTGTTGTATTTTGTGCGTCAGTTCGTTAAATACTGAGACGTTGAATTGTTACTTGTTACAATGATAGCGTTACTATAGCTTCTGCGTTTGTTTCGGATGGTTACTCCTTTCACAGTAATGATTATATTCTTTCAAGAAGTATTCGTCTTTTGAGAGATAGTATCCAAGTAAGTTAACGATTTCCTGTAAGGGGGTTTCTGTTATTGATGCTTGTAAGGCATTGCAAATTTCTCTTTCTGTATCTGGAATCTTTCGTTCGTTATTAAAGTTTAGGCGGTTTGTAATTGCCCTATTTGTTACGCTCCCTGTGAGGTGATATACATGGTACTCCTCACAAGGTTCGATTGCTTCCAGAGGTACCATGAGCGGTCGCTCTGGTGCGTCCTTTGGCTGGAACACGTAGTAGTTCTTAATTGGGTCAAAGTTTCTCAATGTTCCAATAGTATAATTCCATTTTAATTTGTAGCTGTAATTTAGGAAATATGGTGATGTCAATTGGTCATTGATATGGACGTAGCTTTTAGATTCTGTATGTTGTTTGTCTTTAAGGAATGTATAGTATATCAGATTGTGAATTAATTTCTTCTCATGTACTCTATAATTGTTACTTTGAACGTCCTTTGGTGTAGGGTGGAGGAAGTTAAAACTCAGCTGAAAAATCTGGTGTTGCTGTGTAAAGACGCTGTACGCGGATAGATCTTGAGAGGCTTTTGCCACTAAAAGATCAAAGTTACAGTCTACTGGTAATCGAAACTCATAATCGTAGTCGTACAGGAAACGTTCCGTAAGACTGTAGAATTGTTTTAGCTTAGGGTATTGAGATTGGTGTATTTTATCTCTACCCATATTTTTCGTGCTTCTTTTTACAGTATTTGTATTTTCCGACGGGAGTGGTGGAAAAAATTCTGATACACGGTCTTTCAGTGTATGTAATGGTGCCATAAAGAAGTTATAGGATCGAGAATCAAATGGCATTTCTGCCCAATTTCGGTACGAGAGGAGTGGATTGTAGTTCATTCCGTGAGGGTTACTAAGATTTTTTGGATCCTTGTTTTGGAACCAAATCGTCTCCATGACCGTCTCGGTCGGGGTCTGTTCGTTTGTTGATTGATGAAAGAACGATTTTCTGTTATTAGAGCGGGGTGTCACCGCATATGGAAATCTTAGATTGTTAGTGGTTGGGATTGTTGTTCTCGTGAATAAACGTTGTCTAACATTGTTCTGTGTGTGTGGTTGATCAATTATGTAGTTATCTGATGGTGGGGGTGGACGTACTGGCGGGGGGTAATTTGGTAGGGGTGGTGACATATATGTGTCACTACTGTTGTGGTTATAGTTTTGTCGTGGTCTTGTGTTTTGATAGCTATGTGCAGCTATATTTGTTCCTTGTTCTGATATGTTGTTAATATTATTGTTACTAGTATCAAAAGATTGAAGATTTCGTCTATTACCAAATTTGTTTTGTATCTTTCGTGCTATTTCTTGTGGTGTCTGCACGATTTGTGTTTCATTTTCCAGTTCGACTCTGAATGTTTTGATTTTCTCGTCATCTGTGATCATATTGGTTTCAGTTTGTGTTCCACAGTCAGATGCACAGTCCCGAATAGTCCCGGGGCTGGATCTGCCTGATTCACAACTCAACTCTCCTTCTTCCACTTCGTAGGAGAATGGCGAGTCTGATTTGTATGGCGAGTCGTACTCCATGTTAGATGCCATAGTTGAATGCTAAAACTCAAATACGATTAGTTTAGTCTGAATTATATCTTCGATTTATTATATGCTTGTTATAATAAAAATTGTTACACATTCTGATCTCGTTTTTGTATAGTTTTTGTATGGTAGGTCGTTAGTATATTAAATACTTATGAGTAGTTTGTTTTAGTCTTATTGTTCTTTATGAATGGATAAGTTTTTTTTTTTTTTTTAAGAAAAAATCAAAAATAAAATGGTAAAGTAAAAAATTTGGCAAGTAATGGCGGGTGATTAGGTAATGTTAGTTGTTACTAAAGGGAATTGTTTGTTTTTAGATTTCGTATGTATCAGCCGAATGAGTATCGTAGTATGTGACTTCATTTGTATGTGGCTGATCATTTTTAAGAATATCTAGGCTGTAGCTACGATTTTGCATTTTGTTATTTGTTAGTTTTAATTGGTTGAAATCTATTGGCGGCGGGTTCTGTAATTCTAAAAGTCTGGAAGTTGGTATTAGTTTATGTTGATTATGTTGATTATTTGATGGTTTAGGAATTTCATACGGTGTCGGTTGTGTTATAGGTGATTCGTATGAATAGGGTTTAATTTGCATGTGCGATTGTTCTATATTAGGTGCGCTTGGAATTGGTATTGGGATTGGTACAGGTGGTAGACTACTCAAGCGTTGGTACGCTGGAGGTGGTGTTATAAGTTGTGGTGGTATTGGTGGTAGTGGTTGGGTTTTATTTTCATTTATTGTTGTTAATGTTTCCATTTTGAATTGTTCTGTTTTGTGTTTTCTTTCTGGTAGTGGTGGTGCTTGTTTCTTTGTTGGTGACTCTAATGTACGTAGTTGTAAACCATGTTCTGTCCTGCGTATAGTAGTGTTATAGTGTTTGTAGTTCGTATCCACATAATGTTCTGTCGGTTTATCTCTACGAGTTAATGTTGGTATTTCTGTTGAATGTCGTCTGAAATGTTGAATATGTATTCGTGAATTATTATGTCCTTTACTGTAATGTGAATTGTTATCATCATTACTATTGTCGTTATTATTGTCGTAATCATCTTCTTGTATTTGTGCAACTAGTTGGGTTAGTGTTTGTGAGAATATTCCAAAAATTCCTGTTAATAATATTTTTGTTATACTTGCTTGTTTCCCAATCGCTTTATGTATTGCAAAAGCGTTGTAGAATTTTATAATTAGGTTTGTTACAAATAATATCATGCTCATCATCGCATAGATGATAGCCATTTTTTCAAGTATGTACCATGGCCAACCAAAGATAGATAGTATCTGATCTTTCAGCCATGCTGCGTCGAAAATTTCCTTCCAGTTTACACTTGGTTGATCAATCTGAAAATTATATCCATTTATGTTCAAGTCTTTTAACCATTTAAGTGAATGTTCATAATTTTTATATGTTTGTAATAATCCTAATTGTTCTAATTCGAGTAGCTTTTGTGCGTTAGCAGATTGTGCTTCTTGAAGCGGTTTTTCGCGATCTCTCATATATTCGTGTAGTAAATCTCTTTTTCGTTCTTGTATTAATTGTTCTTTGCTAAATATTCCACTTTCAATGAGGCTTGCTTTGCTGAACATGTTATCAAGTACTATTTCTTCCGGTGATATTGTTTCTAATATTGTTTCTACTTTTATTGGATACGGTGTCAATCTGTATCTTACTGTTCCTTCTGTGTCTATTGAGATCAGTTGATCGAAATTACTATGTGAACATGGAACTGTTTTCGCCCAAAGGTATGTTTGTCGTGTTAGTTGATGAACGTATTGTACTCTATTTTTGTATAGTATTGGTATTTTGTCGTAACATTCACGTGTTTGTGGTACGCATAGTGGTGATGATTTCTTTGCACATTTGTACATTTTCATCACATTGACTCCTTCTTGTTTCACAAATATGGATCTATCTCCTGTAAGGATGTATCCTAATAGTGGTGTATTCTTTTGTACTTGTGTTAGTGTCAATTGTCGAATATTGCGAGTTTGTTCGCATATTTGTGAATAAAATTCTATTGCTTGGAGACTAATGCGTGAATATATATTACTCATATAGAGGTCCATTTTTATTTGTAGATGTGTGTTCTCGTTTACAAAACCGTAATAATAATTTTGATGTTCTTCGTCTTCGTATCTTGTGTATGCATTTGACATAATTTGTTGTGGTTTTATTTTTATAAATTTTTCTTCTTCAAATTTGTCTTCTTTTCTTGTTACTTTAAGTCCTGTATGCATATCAAAACCATATTCGTATATTATATAAATATCATCGTATTCTGTTTTATGTAACGGTTGTGGTGATCCACATTCCCGTTCAACTAATGGGTAGATTTCAAATCTTGTTGCTATTGAGGATGTATCATTAAATTTTACTTTTTGATGTACGTCTGGTTTTTGTACTGATGACCATTCCGCGTTTGTTTCTATCCAATATCGTTCCTGATACTTAACCATATATGCATCAAACCGAATAAGTTCGAATAGTTGGCAATGTGTTTGGGGTTCCCAAATGATTGTTGCTTTTGTAAAGGGTGTTGGTAAACATTCTCCCTTGTGGAGATCACATGGTAGTTTTGTTCCCATATATGATATGTCTTTTGTATCCAGGTTTAGTATTAATGAGACTTCTTTTATCTCTAGAGTCCAGTCTAAAATGTCAATTCTATTTTGTTTTTTGACTCCTGATAGGCAGTTTGATTGTGCATTTTTGATTTCATTCGGTACCCACATTGGATTTGTATAATCATATACCAATCTTCCATATGGTGGTACCATAGGGGTGTCTACATTGAATTGTATATTTCCTTGTACGTTTTCTAGTCTTTTTTGTAATGGTGGGTTTGATAAGTAATTGAATGAGATGTTATGCCTTGTTGGCCTGTATTTTGTATTTTTAAGCAAGTTAATTCTGGCGAGTTCGTTACGAACTTCGTCTGGGTCCAAGATTTTCGTTCTTCGTGCATCTGATACATAATAGCTCGGTCTGTTTGCTCTAATGTAATGAGTGTGTTGTGAACACCATTCTACTTTTTCTTTGATTGTTCCTGTAACAGCATATGCTTTAATTTCTACAGCTTGTGCTTTTGATAATAATTGAACTTCTGTTTTTGTCATTTCTAAGTCCAATGGTTTAAATTTACATGTGCTGATTTTGTTCAGTTCGTAGTATTTTACGTTTGTTATTTCTTCTGCGTCACAGTCGTAGTGTTCGATAAAAATGTCTTGAGGTCCTACTGCTGATCCATTAATGTTTTGTCCTTTCAATTCAACGTAATCTCCTTTTGTCTGTCGTTTGTTTCTTTTATTGTTTAGTTGGAATTTTTCCAAAATACTGTCTGTTAATTGTTCTCTGTAAAATTTCCAATTTCGTGTCCATTTATCTATGTCTATTTCCCACATATGTTCGTAATCTGTACTATTTTTGAATTCTTTTAAGTCTGGTGATGTATACTTTGATGGTAATTCGTATATTTCCGTTTCAAATTTTGTGTTGTTATTAAATACATGATCCATTAACTTGTTAAAGTTATCTTGGTCGGTTACATTTATGTTATTTGTTTTTGTTTTGTTTTTCTTTTGGAAATTCTCTATATGTTTTTCTATACGTTCTTGTATGTGTTCTTTAATTTGTTCTCTGATATTTTGTTTTGTTTTATATCTTGATCTTATTTCTGTGTCTATTTTCATATAGATAAATAATGTTATTAGTAATAATATTAATATTATGGATTTTAATTGAAGCGGCATGTGTATGATAGTCCTGTGTGGGGATTATAGAATGTTGCAAATCCTAAAGTTTGTTTTGTGTATCGATCGAATTTGTAGATGAAATCGATGCAAACAAATGGTGCTGGTATCGTTGTTGTTACAATAGATGGTGTGGTCGCGTGAAATGGATGGTTAAATATGGTGTCGTATTTTATTGTAGTATTGAATTTTAGTTCTAGAGATGGTGTTGCTAGAACTTCAAGTGCTGAATTTCGTTGGCGATGTGTTAAGTTTAAGGTATTTGTAAGTCTACTTCTTGACCAATTTGTGAGAGTATCTCCAAGATTAGTTGGTCCGTATAGTGGTGGAGGTGGATTCCAGGTTTTATGATCTAATGGAAAAAGATATGTATGATCATTAGTTCTACTTAAAGTAGGTGGATTTGGATTGAGTACGGGTGTTGCTCTAGTTCTTCCAGGGTGTGTAGATGATAATCTTATTTCTGGTATAAATGAAGTAGGTGATAATGCTCTATGTTGTGGTGGTTGTAGGGAATTTGCTATTTCTATTCGTGGTACGCTGATAGATGTATTTGTTAATGAGGATGTTCTTGGTGTTCTTCGTGGTGTTGAACTTGTACTTGCTGATTGTTGCGGTGATGTTGCTGACCAAAGTGAGCTATTTGGTGATTGTATTGGTTGTACACGGAAGTGTTCTTGTACAAAATTGAAATCTTGTCTTTGTTGTGTTGTTGGCGGTAAAAATGGGTTAGCTCGAAGTTCTGATGTTGTGGGTGTTGGTATAGTATGAACGCTTGACTGGCTTGGTGACGCGATACTAAAGTTTGATAATGTTGGTGTACCTATTCGACTTGGTGGTTCTGTTTGTTCTGCTTCTAAAGGTCTTATTATATTTGATTCTATATCAGTTGATCCGTATGATACTAATGTAGAGTCTTGTGTAGGAAATGATAATGATGCTCTACGTCTACCTCTTAGTAGATGTCGTGTATCTGTTCTTGCTCGTCTTACTGTATATGGGTTTTCGTTTTCGGGGTTTGTTTCTTCTATTTCTGGTGATGTGGGTATATTTGTTAAGTCTGTTACTTCGTTGTGATGTGGTCTTTCTGGGTGATTGTTACTATTATTATTATTTGATGAAGCAATTTTTGCTGTTTTTAGATAATTTCAGGCTCCAGAACTTGGTCCGGGTGGTGGATGTTGTATGTACGGTGGGGCTAGTATAACTACTGGTATTAATTCTTGTTCTGGTTGGTGTGTTTGAGCTCCTAGGTTTGTAATCCAAATTTCGTTAGTTGTTAGTCTAATATTTAGTTGATATATGACAATGTTACCATGTAATGGTGATGTGTTGGGGAATCCAATTTGGAGGTAGAACTTTTGTGTATGTAATGTATGATATATCGATTCTTCAATGTCTGGGTTGGTATCAATTTTTATGGGTTTACAAAATATTCTATTAGTCCTAAGCACGTACGTACGAAGAAGTATATTATAATTGCAATTTTTATAAATTTAAATATTTCTAATTCGACAATATCTATGTTTGTTTTACATATGTGGTAAATATCGGGGTGGGTTTCATGCATCGGGTTATTGTACTGGTGGGCTTGCATATACAACTCGGCGGTTGCGTATAACTTCGCTTATTGTTATAATAGCTAAATATGTCGATATTACTACAATGCAAGGTACTAGGAGTATTGTTAGGAAGAATATTACTTTAGATAGTATAAAGTAGATTGTGATTAAGGATTCGTTGAAATCTATTTTTGAAACTGATAAATAAAATGTGTAACTTTGTTATTAATTATGTAAATGTGAGGTGTAATGCTGCACTGAGAAGTGACAGTTATTTGCTCAATTGTAACTGACACTTAACCGTGCCGCACTACAGATATTATTATACTGTATTTATCTGTAGATTACTATGACGATTACTGGTATCATATCTGAAAGTTTGTGTGGCAATATATTTCTTAAAATTTTTCTCTTTGGTTTTGTTTTTAAGACGTGTTTTTATCGTCTATGAGTGTTATGGCGTCTTTTTTACACACAACTATAAAAACTGTTTTTAGTTTGTTAAGGTCAATACATTGGTCTGTTTGGATCTGTTGTTTCAGTAAGTTATACTCTGTGATTGTTTCGTTACAAATGGTTATTTATTTTAGTAGTTCAAAATGTTTTTCTCCCCAAAATAGTTTTACTTCTTGTCCGCTTTCTGTTTTTCCTTCAATAATAAATAAACAATCTTTATCCGAGAATTGACAAAGTGTTGTTCTTATACTATCGTTATCAAAATGAATGTGGTTTCCAAATGAGTAATCTAATTTTGCAAAATTTTCTCTTTGGACTTGTATTTTTATACAAAACTGTTTCGTGTTCAAAGAGTTGAAAAACTCTGACACTTTTATCATTGGTGGTTTTTCATCACTGTGGTGACTGTAGTGATGGATTAGTCTTTGGTAGAAGAAGTTCAAATAGTTTAATGAATAGTTAAAAGGATTCAGCTTACCTGGTGTTGTTGAATTGTTGAATGAAAAGGATAAATGACCGACTTGCGACAAATATGGAAAAAGTTATGAAAGAAGTTATGAAGTGATTCAAAATTTGTTTAGTTATTAGAATTTCTTTTTTGAATTTCTTTGAGATATATGAATTTCTTTTTTAAGATAGAATATTTTTAGTCTTAAGACTAAATTTTGTATTTGTGGTTTAGAATTTTCAGCTTAGCTGAGTTTTTTCGCAAATTTTTCAGATTTTTGAACAAGTTTAACGGTTGTGGTTTGTGCGAGGCAAAATCAGAATTGTGATTTTTACTTTCTTTTCGAAGGCTCTCTATAATGTTGGTGACATTTTTATATCTTCCGTTTTTCATTTCTTGGATTTTAAGTTGTCAATTTCAGTAATTACTGGGTCCAATTATGGTGTTAGTTTCCTCGTTTGATGAATTGGACTTTCCTCTGATTGTTCCGATGCTCTTTGTTCTCGAGATTTTTGTTTTCCTTGTAATTGGTATGTTGACATTTGTTTGATGGTTAGATGGTATACTTTCAGCATGGTATGTTAATTCTTTCTTGGTGCCAATTATATGGTATCAATAGAGTTAGTCTGCTGTTTTTATGTCAATTATGCCATGTCTTTTTTCTGAAGTAATCTCTGTCATCATTAGGAGGGTTAGTTAACGATGGTTAGTGGCGCTAGCGGGTGATGGTTAGTGGTGCCAGTTATTATCAATCAGCTTGGTACTTTTTGTTCTAATTAGCTATATGGTATGTCTGTCTGTTGTATGCCTTTGATGGTGCAACTCTGCAGATGGTGCAACTCTGCAGATTTTAATTATTGACGTAGTTGAAATGTTTATTTCATCTACTAATGATCTTGGTAAGACCTGTCTTGTTTAATCACCATTGTGTTAGGTGAAAATGTTAATTGGTTTACCATTTATGTTTTGTTACTAATTGCGTCTGCATAGAGACCGTTTGTCTCTGACGTTTGTTGTTTAAGATATTGTCAATTTGGGAAGTTTTTCCTTGTAATTGGTTTTAGTTTTAGTTTGAGTTACTAATGAGGTATAGTAATGATGTATATGACGTCCGTTTCTTTGTTAATACGGAAGATGGTGTCTTTACTAATGATGTCTGTGACATTTTAGTTATTGACGTCCATTAAATAATAACGTCCGTATTTTCACTAATGAGTTGTATGATGTCCGCATTTTGCACTAATTAGGTGAATAACGTCCGTTTTTCACTAATGAGGTATATGACGTGTTAGTGAATGACGTATATGTAAAGTTTTTGCAAATTTGTTTGTAAAAGTGTGCAAAACGTTCATACTATCG
Source organism: Convolutriloba macropyga (assembly GCF_964194025.1). Classification (NCBI taxonomy): domain Eukaryota; kingdom Metazoa; phylum Xenacoelomorpha; order Acoela; family Convolutidae; genus Convolutriloba; species Convolutriloba macropyga. The sequence goes on from NC_134470.1 coordinate 7,936,752, forward strand.
AAGATATCTTAGTCGAAATGTGTAAATGTATTATGAGTTTGATTTGGTTAATATATATATATATATGTTCGAATGTAATGAAATAGAAATGTTTATTTATGTTTTAGATCTGATCTTCGGTGATTATGAGGTGTTGGATATGGAATGGTGGAATGGTGGAGATTCTGTGTTTCTGTCATTATTTTGCATGGAGGAAGTTATTCTTAATAATATTATTCGCATTCGTTATAGCTGAGAATTGTTATATGCGTATTCGGCTTATTCGTTTATTCGTCTGACTGACACATTATTGAAGTTGTTCCGCATGTTTATTCTTGTTATTTTGTACTTATTATTTTGTAACTTCCGCTTTGTCGTTTACGCAGTTATTATGCCACGGTGTACATTAATTGTTTTTGTACTGTTATTCTAATTAGTTCTGTTTCCTTATTTTCATTGTTTTTCTATGTAGTTAGTCATCTTTGTTGCCCTTATTATTCCGTAAATGGATTATTCTGAATTGTTAACAGCTTCGAAATATCTATTCCATTTCGAGAGTGTTTACGTTATTATAACACTCTTGATCTTTGATCCTTTGTTCTTTGTTTCTTTATTATGTTTTGTTCTTTTGTTTATTGTAAATATCAATCTTCACATACTGTCTATTCCAGTTTCAAGCTTTGGAACATCAAAAATATACTCTTTGTTATTTGAATTATTTTGTTATTTGTTTTCTTGTTTACATGAGAAATTACCCTTGTTAATCTTCATTTTGAGGTTTCGTGGGCTACTATCAATTACCAATTTGTTTTAGTATATCCTTTATGGATACTTTTTATGGATACTTTGTTTATTTGTTTATTTGTTTTATTGATGGAGATCTTCGGTGGTGGTGTGTGTTGGAGACGTGTGTTTGACATCTTCGGTGGAGATGTGTGTTGTCAGTTCTGAGTACAGACGCTTGAGTACAGATATTCAGTTGGTAAACGTTGACAGTTTCATCCTAATTTGTGTATTTTCTCTTTTTGTCTTTTATAAATGTTTATCCCTGTTACTAAAAGGTGTTAACGGTTGGGTAACATAACATTTGTTAAAATCATAATTTTGGGTCTTGCATCAAATGAGATGTAAAAGTTAAATTGCATTGGTATTGTCTGATTTCTCTATGGGTTAGAGGTTAGGTGGATTTGAGCACCTTTTAGTAGTGTTCTTTATATTTCTGTTCTGTTTGTTATTCATATTGTTTGTGTACTTTTTAATTTATATGTTCTTTTTTATGTTTTGATTTTATGGGGGGGGGGGGGGGTTATGACACACAAGGTTCGGGTTAGGGGGGGAGGTGTGTCTTGTATAAATACTGAACATATGAAACATAGTATGAAAATGTTGGACATAAAGTGTAGGAGTACTGAACACTATTGAGGTGTTGTATTGGATGAAGGGAATACTTTATAACTAGTTTGTGTTAAAATAGCCGTGTTAGTATATTAGTTGTTGAGTGGATAGTATTTCCACTTTAGGTTGTTACACTAGCTATTGAGGAGTAACAAACTGTATACTTTAAATGGAGGTAGTACTTTAATGGCATTAGTACTATTATTATTATTATCATAATTATTATTATTAGTATTAATTATTATTTATAGTAAAATTTACTGAAAAAGTTGGGGAATTGTTATTTTCCTCTTTCGAAGATTATAACTATGAGATTGTGTGATCTCATCAGGCGGTGTATATCGTTTTGATGTTGTTTGGGTATTGGGTTGTTTTAGCGTTGGGATTTCTTTCGTTAATAAGTAATTTTGTAATTCTAATTTAATATGTTTTTCTTTCGGAAAGTATGGTACAATATGATTTCTATGTATTGTAATGTGTTTATTAGTATTGTCCTTCAGTATGTATGTTGTTTCTGTGGGTTTATCAATAATTAAATATGGTCCTGTTTTTAGAGGTATTAATTTCTTTGATACTCCGTCAATCTGTTGTTGATTTGTGATCAAGACGAATGTGTTTTTATCAAGTGGTTTCGCTGTTCTGAACCTTGAATTTAATTCATCAGTTAACTTTTTTCTATTTCTTAATATTTTTGTTATTGTTTGGTATGTGTCATTATAATGTTTTTCTTTGTCAAGAAACCATTTTGCGAACGTTCCGTTTTGTAGTTTTGCTATTTTTGGGTGACTGAATTGCTTATCTAAGTGAGTATGTGCGGGTTGTGTTTTGCATGCGCTTGTTCTTGTTGGGTTACAGTTTCCCATCTCGTCTGTAGTTGTTCCAAGTTTAATCTTTGTTGGTTTTCTTGGTTTTTGATTGAAAACAACTTCATAAGGGGACATGCCTAATCTTGTCTGGTATTGCGTATTATATGCATACGGAAAGAATTTTGCTTTTCTAGACCAGTTTTGGTACTTTTCGTTGAGTAATGTTCTGATAAATTGTCCAATTATTCTATTAGTTCCTTCCACTAATCCGTTTGTCCAGGGTGCATATGTTGTGCTTGGTTTAAATTTGATTTCAAAGTAAATTACAAAGGTGTGTTAATTCTGTATTTATATATTCCGATCCGTTATCGGAACGAATTTCTTCGGGTAGTCCGAATTTCATAAACCAATGTTCAAATAATGCTGTAACTGCATAGTGTGCATTGTTCTGAGGCGCACACATTATTGTTACGTAATGCGAGAATGCGTCGACTATTACAAAGATAAAATTATTTCCTTCAGATGTAGGATGTATTGGACCTTTTGTGTCTATCATGATCATTTCATTAAAGTATGTTTTTGTAGGTGCTAATTGTTCTTGCTTACTTTTTGTTTTTGTGTTAGCGAAAACTTTGTTTGTTTGACATTGTATGCAGTCTGCGATCAGTATCTTGATCCACGTTGTTAAGTTTGGGAAGTAGTATTTTTCCATTATGTTTCTTTTTGTTTTTTCAAGTCCCGTGTGACCAACTGTATCCACGCAATGGTTTTCGTAAAAAACACATAATAGTAATGTTAGTGGTAAACAGATTCTTTGTATTGTTTGTTTTTTTATTCGAATAATCATTTTCATTATGTTAGTTTTTTCGTCAATTGTGATTGATTTAAACTTTCTGTAATACGCGAATAGTCCTTTGTTTCCGCGTATGTCCATTGTTACTGAATGTGGTTTATTGTTATTTTTTTTCCACATTTTGACTTTATGAAGTACTGGATCTATTATTTGCGTTTCTTTAATCAACTCTTCTGTTACTTTTGTTTTTTCATATAAATAAATAAAAAATATCTGTTATTTTTGCATGTTCGAAATTTTGTTCTTGTTTTACATTGTTGATTAATCTAAGATAGTCATGGTCATGATGAGTTATGTATGGTCCTTTTTGGTTTTTCTCTATGATTAAGTCATCTTTTTCAACAATTGGTGATTGCCAGTTTTTTGTTTTTGGTTTATATTTCGGTACTAAATTTGTTTTTGATTCGGTATTATATTTTTCATATGATATTGGATGGTATTCGTTTTTATCAATGTTAATTTCAAAGTAGTTGTTATGTATATTGGCTAGAACTGGATAATGTGTTGTGTCTTTGTTATCGTTGTTTGTATTGTTGCAAATACTGTATTTGCATTCGAGGTTATTTGCAAATGGTGTTTTTGCAAAGAAGAATTTTATGTTTTCAGGTATTTCCACTGTAATATCAAGTGTTTTTGTAAAATGTTCTTCATCTATTGTTCTACTGAGTAGGTCTGGTAGAGCTAGGTTTTTTCCCTCAGTCCATATAATATGTAAGTTAGGAAATTTCATTAGTATTAATTGAAATCTGTAAACTCTGTGGTTTGGTTTATTCTTTTGTGTAAAAAGGTAAATGATTGGCTTGTGATCTGTAAATAAAATAATTGGGTGATTTGAACCTGTTAATAAGAATTCGTATTCTGTGAGTGCGAAAATAATCGCTGAACATTCTCTAATTAGTGTAGATAGTCTCATTTCAATCGGTGTGAAAAGTCTAGAATTTGCTGATATTAATCGCATTTTCTTTTCAGTTGGATGTTGTTGTAGTAATGCTGCTCCAATGCCTGTGTTGGACGAATCTGTTATAATGTAAAATGGTTTTGTTGTATCTGGTATTGTTAATTCTAGGTTATGTGTTATTGTTTTTTTCATTTGTTCAAATATTTTTTGATGTTCTTTAGTCCATTTGAAATCATTTTCTTTGTGTAATAGATTGTATAATGGTTGTAATATTGGTTGCATTCCATAGACGTATTTGGCTAAAAAATTTATTGTTCCGAGGTATCGTTGTAAAGTTTTCATACTTGTTGGAGGTTCCAGTTTTTGGAATCCATCAATTCGTGATGTAAGTGGTTTTACTTTTTTGTCTTCGATAATGTGACCTAAGAATTTTACTTTCTTTAACATGAAGTATGTTTTATCGGGTGCTGCTTTGAGATTTCCTTTAAGCAGTACTTTGTGATATTCGATTAGTGTTTCAAACATGTGGTCATAAGAATTTGTTTGTATAAAGATATCGTCTACATAAGTGATAACTGTTCCTTTTCTGATCAAAGTGTAAAGGAAATGTGTTAAAATTGAAGCGAATGCTGCTGGTCCGATTGATATTCCGTAGAATAATCTTTTAAAACAATATTGTTCGTTTCCAATTGTGAAATGTGTATATCTCATCGATTCTTCGTCTAATGGTATTTGGTTATATGCACTATTAAGATCTGCTGTTGTGAATATTGTTCCGTTTATTCTTGTTAAAGCTACATCAACTGGTTCAATTGGCCAGTTGCACTTTGATTCATCTATCATGCTGTTTAAATATCTTGCGTCTAATACAATCTTTAAAGATTCTCCTTTTCTTAGTATTATTACCGGATTTGTGAATGTATTTCCTGTTGATAGTTGTTCTTTATTTACAGGTGCAATTATGTCATATTTTTTGAGAACATCTAATAGTTTTTGTATTCGTTCTCGGAGATGTATAGGTACTTTACTTATTCTTTGTTTTTTGAATATTGCATCTTTTTTTATTGGTAAGTTCAATTTTACTTTTGTTTTTCCTACGTCAAATTTTGTTGTTGCGTAGACTTGTTTATAGTCTAATATGATTTTTACTACTTTTTCAAATTCTTCTTGTGTTAAGTGTGAATGTTGAAAATCAAACATTTTTATGAATTCTTTTTCTTGTTCTGAATATTTGTTAATGTTAAATTTGCATTTGAAGTTTGGTTTTCTTTCAAATGTTGCGACTTGTTCAATAGTTTCGTTTTCTTGTATGTTTAATATTTCATCGATATCGTTTTCATTTTCGTATGTCAGATGGTATAGTGCTTGGAATAAGTCGATAGAGTTTGTTTGGTATAGTTCGTTATCTTGTTTTTTGAAGCTAATATTTCTGTTCATGAAACCAATGAGTCCTGTATTTATTGTTATTCGGTGTCTATTTTTGTTGATCAATAGTATGTCCATAAAGTATTCTTCGTCTGAGGAAAAATCCTTTATGTCTGCAAATGATACGTTATGATATTTGTTTATTGGTTCGAAATAGAATCTCGATTTCTGTATTGTTTTATCATTTGAGTATTTCATTTGTTCAAATATTGGTATTGGGAATGTTATACTTTTTTGTTGATTTGGTTCTATATAGATTGTTCCTCTATTAATAATTGTGTATAATCGAGAGTAGTAAGGATAACCTTTAGTTCTGTTCATGTAGAATATTATATCGTTGTCTAAATTTGTATTTGTATTTAGTGTTAGTTTGTTGGTATTAACATTTATCGTCTCGATATATTCTTTGAAGAATGGTGTACCTAGTATATTATGATTGCATTGTGTCACATAGAAGTGAATGCAAAAATTGTTTTGTGGTTTGTTTCTATTGTTAGAAAATCTGTCTGGTGTTAAATTCAGTGTTACTGTTCCGAATGTGTCTATTTTTGTATTATTTGCAGCTGTTAGTGTTTTGCTTGCTTTGTCTAAGATCATTTCTGGGTTATTGTATTTGATTTCATTCCATGTATCTTCATTTAGTAGGTTTAATGTTGCACCTGAATCTAATAGAAAATCTATTTCTAACATAGGTTTTTGTTTTGTAAAGTCTTGTTCAAATTTCTGATATTGATACATTGGTAATATCTATGTTGGGTTGCTTTCTAATGTATTTATTACAGTATTGCATGTATCTTCATTGGCATTGTAAAATTTATCTAGTATTTCTTGATCTTCGTCTGAGGACTCTGATGTGTACTCATATTCGTCGATTCCTGGTGGATCGTTATTTGATTTTTCTTGTTCTACGCTATTTATTCTGTTTTTGCTATTGTTGTTTCCATCATTTCTCCGTTCTTTTGAATAATGTCTGTTATTTTGTTCTCGTTGGGATGAGTATCCTCTATTATCTCTACTATTGTTATTTGAATGATTTCTATTGTTACTATTAGAACGTTGTCTATAGTTATCGTTTCTATTTGAATCTCTACTGTTGTATCTTTGTCGATTATTATTATTATTGTTTTTGTTACTATTATAAGGTGATTGTTGTCTTGAATTATTTCTGTCATTGTATCTTGAATTTGATCTGTTATTATTATTATTATTGTATTTGTTATAGCTGTTGCTTCTATGATAGCTGTTGCTTCTGTTTCTATTGTAGTTCTTCCTGTTATAACTAGTACTTCTGTTATTATAATTATTTGATCTTTGATATCCTTGATTGTTTCTACTATCTCTGGAATTTCTATTATGGTAGTTATTTCTTGAATGTGATCTGTATGGTGTCCGACTTCTGGAGTTGTTATATATTGGTGATGTCAGTGGTAGTTGTCTGCCATTGACATTATTTGAGTCAATTCTTCTATTTGGTAAGTTTTGGTTGTTTCTCATGTGACTGTAAAATGATCTTTCTTTCGGTCTTGTAACATTATCTCGGCGTGGTCTCTTGAAACATCTTCCCTTTGTGTGTCCATGTGAGCTACAATAACTACAAAACAGTGCAAACTTTGGTCTTCCTTTAAAATTCTTTTTGTCATATGTATTGTTAATTCCGTTTAGAACATTGCATATTGTTCCTTCGAATTGTTCTAAGTCGTTTTGATTAAGTTCATTTATATTATTACAGGCTATATTCATTTGTTTCAGATCTTCATTGATATTTGTTGTACTCTGGTTTACTTCATATAATCTTTTGTGATTATTAGTTATTGTTCTTGTTAGGTCCATTTGGTCTATTTTCTCTACTAATGTTTTGAATGGCATTTCTGGTTCTCGTGGAGTTTGTTTGTGGTTTGCATGTTTCTTTAATGCTGCGTTTTTTAATTCGTTGTCTAAACACCTTATGAACGTTTGGTTCATAACACTATTTCTGTAATCTTCTGTGTATAGAGAATAAGCAGTTTTGACAAGAGTTTCTATTCTTAATGCTAATGATCTTAGTGATTCGTTTGTATGTTTTTGTAATTGTTGTAATATGATTTTTGCTTGTTGTTTTGATTTTTCCGAATCAAACATATCTGAAAATTCTTTGCAAAATGTTTCCCAATCTAATTTTGTTTCACTTGGAAGTGTCGAATACCATTTTTGTGCAGGTCCCTGTAAAGTATGTAGTATTAACGCTGCTCTTTTTACTTTCCATTGGTGATGTCCTGGTTTATTTACCGGTTCAATGCCACTGCTGAATATCATAGCAGCGACAATGCTATTTAAATATTCTTCAACAGTATATGCTGGATCTGTTCCATCGAATGGTCTTATTGTTGTTGGTACTGAACCACTGCTAATGTTTTGTTCAATTTGAGGGTCTTCGTTTATGCTCATTGATGTTAGTTGTTTATAAAATGGTAAAGGTGGTTCTACTACTGTTGTTTCCCTTTCTTCTGTTGTGATTGAATTTGTTCTTCTATTTTGATTTCCTTGTTGTTGATTACTATGTCTATCAGTATTTTGTATGTTTTCATTTGTTGTATGTTCATGGTTTCTGTTATGAAAAGGATTTTCTTGATTTCTGTTATGTAATGGATGTTCGTATTCCGTTCTATAGTTATTTTGTCCTTGTAGGTTGTCAAGAGTTCTATCCAATTTATTGATTACCATTTCTAGTGCTTCTTCTTGTCTTTTTTCCATATTTCGGCTCATTCGTTGATATTTTTCTTCTAGGTTATTTATTAATTTATTAGTATGTTTTGTTACTGTTTGTGTAATTTCGTTTTTTAATTCTTCATAATTATATTGTTGTTGTTCCCAATTTTGTTCTTGGTCACTATATTTGTTATCTACCGAGTTGATGTACATTCTGTTGCTATTAATTTCGTCTTTGTTTTGGTATTTTCGTCTGTTTTGGTTTACCGATGGTGGAAATTGATTGTCAGATCTAATTTCTCTTTCATCTGAATCAGAATTGTCTACATCTTCTATTGTATTATTGTTGTTTCCGAACAAATTTGATGTTAATAGTTTATCAGGTTTTATTGTTGATTTTTGTTTTACCTGTGAATTGTTGTTCAGTTGTATATCTTTTGGTGTTGACGTTGATGTTGAACTTTTTGTTATATTAAATGATGATGATCCTGTTTGTCCTTGATTCAGTATTTTCACGTAATTTTCTATTCCTTCAATGAAATTAATACTGTCTGAACTCATCTGTAAAGTGCTTTCAAAATTTTCTGAACAGTATTCTTTATCCCAAATATTTTTGAGTTCATCACAGAGATATCCTATTTCGTCAGGATATGTCTCTCCGAACTGTATTCGTTTTTCGTTTATATGTTCAAAATTGTCTAACCAAAAGAGAAAAGTAAATTCAGATACTATTTTTATGATATCTATTGATGCTGTTTTTATTTCTGGTTTTAGTTCTATTATTTTTGTCAGCCAATTATTATAGTTTTTGATGTCACATCTTAATCTCTCATTCACAGACTGTACCTGTTGACGACTTTCATTGAGATATCCACTTGTATTTCTTATTGTGTTATATGTTGTGGATGTTATTGCTGTTAGTTTTGTTCTATCTTGTGATTCTTCATGTCTTTTTAAAAATATTTTTAGCATTTCCGATAATGTTGTTTCATTTTGGAAATTAAAATATGTTCTTCTGTTGTTATTTTCATTTGTTAATACAAATGTATAGTTTCTGTTGTATCTATCACTATTCAGTAGTATTACTGGTAGATAGTGTGTCAAATGGTTGCGGTTGATTTTTATTTGTTGTATATGATCTGTCTCTTTGAAGAGGTTTCTCTTCAAATTTAATATCATTCTGTAAATTAATTCTATATTTTCTTGTGGACAATCATTTGCGATAACAAAAGGTGTTAGTTCGTTATTATTGTTTGATTGTGTATCAAATTTGGAAGCCATTTGTTATTCTTTGAATTTTAATCCGTTCTGTTTTTCTAACAATAGTATTTGTTATATCCCTCAGAAATTATAATTGTTTACCCAATTTAGTTCAGTACTGGTCGCACCAGATAAGACGTGTTCTAGAGCTTACCTTTGTTAGGGTACTTCCTGAACTGTCTTATGGTTGTCTCAAGAATAATAGTTAATCTTAAGGCTTACCTGACTAACTAAAGTTCTATTCCTCTAGTCTGTTACTCTTCTATCTGAGCTTCAGTAGACGGTGCACGGGCCCCAATGCTACGGTCTAACGTTTATCTCAATACAAAACAAGAGCGGAGTAGAGAGAGAGAAATATACTCTATTATTAAATCATGATGGTAACTGGTACTGACTAAATTACTTTCTCTTCTGCTGAGAGAGGGTAGATGGGTAAACACATAAAGGGAAAGGAGGATAAAATAATATATCATTTTTATCCAATCAGGAAAGAGTATTTCAGTCTTTCTGAATAAAGTCTTTCAAATATTAAATATTCCTTTTTGGAAGTCATGTCTGACTCCAATCACTATTTCACCATTCATTTTGTTGATCCTTTATTGTTTTTTACTCTTCAATCTTTTTGTTGCATGACATATGCTATGTAACGAAAGGATAAGATCACACTATTACCGAGATTTAAAAAAAATTCTGGAAACTTGAAAATAAAAGCTTTTTCGTAAATATGCAAGACATTACGTTCCTATTTTTCATGCGATGAGGATTCGCAGTAAAATTTTTGGTCTAATCGTTCAAATGTTTTGTTATATGTAGTATTTTGCATTTTGGTGGGTATCTATTGTAGCAAATTGACACAAATTTCATTAATTAGCTGATCAATTGTTGTTCAACTTTTTTTAATCAATATTTAGGCAGCTTTTTCTTTGTGATCAACTTTAAAATCTAATAATAAGAAATACAGTGTACTTTTACTTGGTACTGCTTTGACATCTAAAATTAATTTTGCTGGAAACAAAATTCAAGATATATTCTCTTGCACTCAAATCATAAAACTGTTTTTTCATATGCCAACAAGAAAACAAAATAAATTTCTAAATGGATGCAAGAATTTTTTCTGTATGTTTTTCGATATTTTAAAAGATGGTAAAATTTTTGCCAAAATGCTTTGTATTTTGTCGGAAATCTTGCGTTTGCCTAAAATGGTTATCACAGCAGAAAAAGATTACACTGTGAATCTTGCAAGAGATACACTGTGATTTTTTTTAGTTCTCTTGCCACTTTTCCTTGCTTCTCATTTTGAAACGATTTGTCTGAAGAGATAAAAATTAATTGTAGGTGCGCTAATCTATAAACAAAACTTTTCGTTTTTTCATCATTTTCAAGTTTTTAGCAAATTTTTGAAACAACTCACACAAAAGCGAATTTTGTGTGAGTTGTTTTGGTGAGAACTTTATGATGAGTGAGGTTCGCCTCAACTAAAACAAGAGATAAAAACAGAAAATTTAACCATATGAAGGAAGCATTCGTTGTTAAAGGATGGATCAAATCTTGTTAGATGCCAGCAATCAGCTCCCAGTGGATATTAGTTTTCTTGGCCGATCAAAGTTTGCGGACAAAGAAGTTTCAACTTTCACGGAAAAACTGATCCGCATTGCAGTTCAACGATCAGATGAAAAGCTCTTGGGTATTTCCTATATAATAAGTTTTAATTGCAACTTAAAAACGTAAGTCAAGAGGCAGTAAAAGGCAATTTAAGAAAAATTTTTTCCCAAAAATGTTTAGTTTGTGATATATGTTTTGATTTCTTCCTAGGTTTTAGGAAAAATTACTTCAATAAATGGTTTTCGAGAAAGTCTTATAGAAATTGTGCCATCCTGTCAAACATTTGGAAGAGAAATTTTCGGCTGATATTTTGCTGTTTTGACTTTCATCATAAACCAAATTACACGTTAGTGATGAAATCGGTGTTTTGCTTATGTTTAAAAAATGAAATCTACAACGGATTAGGAGAAACCTATAAAGAAAATCACCATTGGTTCTATAATCATCATGCCTTAAAACGTACAGCAAAATGAACATTTTGAAATTTTGCAAACGACAGTGACAACTGTTTTTTTTAGCATAAGAATATTTCCCCAACTTTTTAATATTTACGCAAAACAAATTTTTAGTTTACGCAATGAAGCAAAAAAGTAAAATTTAATTTGTAGAACATACTCTAATTTTAAAAATTATATACATTATGACACGTGTAAAACGGGAGATGTTTAAAAGTTTGGAAGGAAAATAGTTAAAGAAAAAAACTATAAAGGAGGACGTATTAAATCATTTAAAAAATTGCATTAATTTCCTTCAGTTTTTTTCTTCTTTTTAGTTACTATTATAAAATTTTCATCAATGGGTGTCCGATATACACAAAACAGAATAATGCTATAAAACGCACCAGTCGAAAAGTCGTTGAATTTTTATTTTAAAAAAAGTAGTAAATTGCGGTTGTTTTCTGTGGTTCTGCTTGCTCAAAATTGACTCCAATTAAGCAAATGTAATACTCATTGTATGATAAAAGTATTGAGAGAGAAAGAAAAGCAAAAAGGAATGTTTTTCCACTTCTGCCGGTTTCACTGGCCGCATGGGCCACTTATAATGTTGCACATTGAGCACATATTTTTCGAACTAATTGATTCAACGAAGGCAGTATTTGAACATTATTTTAACTATTTCAATTTAAGTGAAAGATTTAAACAAATTGAGCACATATTTTTCGAACTAATTGATTCAACGAAGGCAGTATTTGAACATTATTTTAACTATTTCAATTTAAGTGAAAGATTTAAACAAAATTATGAAAAAGAATTTGCCACATTCTACGGCTATTACGCTAGACCTACACACAAAAGTTTATTGAAAAGTTGATTTAGACAGAAATTCTAGACGTGGCCACTTATATGCTACGTGATACCAGAATAACAGAAAATTTTCTCTTGATTTTTTCGATGATCCAACTCACCCTCTAAAATGAGTGTTCAACAGGCTCTCCACAGTATGTTTGTTGCAGCCAACTACTTATATAAGACAGTGACTACTAGATTTTTGCGTTCATTAAAAAATAAGTATTTCAGATTAAAAATTTGTTTTGGAAACGTAGAAAATCCCGTTGATTCTTATAGAATCATTCAGAAACCAAAACCTGAAAAAGAACTTTCAGATGAAAAGATGGAAAAAATCGTTTTTTTTTTACTTAAGAGACTTATTCAGTTCAATTCGTGCACGGTGCAATTGATCTCATATCTAGTTTAAATGAATATCCATATGAGTTTGTTGTACTAAATTATTTTATGGCAAGTCAATTGAGTAGAGAATGTGTCTGGGCCAAACTGATTTAGGCAGTTGCGCCGCGTTTGCGTATTTGCTATGTATTATTTGAATTCTGAATTGCGAGTTTTGTATTCGCGGTGCGAATGGCTCAGCTTAAGTTGAGCTAGCTAGTTTGAAGAGCAATTGACTAACTTTAAAATACAACTATATTGCAGCAGTGCAATTGGGAGGAATGAAACAACATTTAGACGACTTAATGTTAAAAGGAAGTTGCATTAGATCACAAGTTAATCACGCACAATAAAAGAAGTTAAATTTGTTTATATGCGTGAATACACAGTTTCCTGTCTGAAACCTGATCAATCTTCAAATAGAACTAAAAGAAGTATGAATAACTAAACGAAAGAATCTGCCCTTGAAATGGGATAAATAAACGAAGTTGAACTAGAATACGGTAAGGGATATTCTGATGATAATATCCATCCCGTATGATATTTCCACCTGTTGGAGAAAAAAATAAATAAAATCAGAAAATTAGTACTTATTCACCGGTTATATAAATAGCAAAACAACAAATAATAAAGTAAAATATAAAGTTTAAAGAGTTTTCGAAGTCTATTCTGAGTCAGAACGTTCCTCTGCCTCTAACACTGTCATTTCTCGAGGCAAATTAAGGTTTGGGTTGACAGACCATCTTTCATTCGAGTTTCTTGGGGATGCTACATCGATTAATGTAGAATCGGAAATCGGGAGATCAGTAGAATATCCCTCTGTGTTTTGAGTCTTTTCGACTAACGATTGTGATTTTGAATTTTTCTCCTTCTTGAGTTGACGTTTGCTCCTTCTAACCGAAGATGTATCGGAATCCGAAGTTTTGCTCACTGCAATTGTACCCTTTTCTGTCCGTAAAATAGGTGTCAATTGTCTGGCCAATGTGTTCGATTGCTGAGCGGATGGTCCAGTTGTAATAGGTTGGGTAGGTGGTGCTGTAATTGGAATTAGCGGGCTAAAAAATTTGCTCCAAGTCTGGCCTGTTTAAGAATTCGTCGTCATGATTGGGGTTGCGCTATGGAATTCGCATCTTTAATGCACGGGCAGCATAGCTGGAGGTGGATATACAGGAATGTCCGCAAGAAAAAACCCTTACATCGTCCGTTTGCTTTCTGTTGCGCTTTATCTTTCTGCTGCCCAAGTATTAGTATTTTCTGAGTAATTTTTTTTGTGATTTATTCTCTTTTGCTCGAGAGTTTTCTCCTGTACCTTTTTAGGCCGCTTCTCAATGTATTGCCCCAGTTCACTATCCTTTTCATTTCCGGTTCCGAATTTGGCAATGTCCGGATTCTAGACGCGAACCTCAGGCCTGTTTGGTTCCTTTAATACACTTGTTGTGGGGCTATTTTTCCGACAGTGTCCCCTGGGTCAAGGACTTCTTAGAGCCTGTCTAAGTTTTTTTCTGCCTCTGCGTTGCGTGTATTTTGCGTTCTATCTTCACCTGCACGCTTCTTTCGCAATGCCTTCTGACAACATGAGACGTGATTCGCCGTCTTCCATTTTATCCTGTTCCTCATGGGCCTTGGTATTTTCAGCGCGGATGACCTGTTCTATTTCAACGTCAGAGCACTTGCCCGTGTCTGGCCACTGTGCATCTGTGAGGTATTACCTGTCCGGGATGGTAACTTTGTCTAAATAATGTTAAATTTTTTGTTATTGTTTAAATTTTTTTATTTGACTTTGTGGTGATATTTGAAAGTGGTGTATCATAACGTTTGACATAGTGTGCTTCAAATGGTGTAATTTTAATTGTTTTTTGTTTAACAACTTTAATAACAATTGTTCTAGATGCATTGTTTACTTTTTCTACATTGGGTTTTTTGAGTATCAATTAACGCTTGTAAAGAAATATTGTTCTATGCGCTTTTCATTAACAATGGATCCACCAAAGTCTGATTGGATTTCGTTATTCGGTTGAATAAAATTTTGGAAGGTGACTATTTGTTATGGGGTAGCACTGGTTTTAATTTTTTATCGATTTCTGTGAAAGATTTGCACTCGCTAATTTTGGCCAATATACACCGGTGGATATATGGCCACCAAATGTTCTGCGCTAAAGGCAACATAGTGAAGCTTTCAAGGTAATTGGAGTGAATATCCTCCAGCACAGCGTCCCTAATGGCTTTAGGAATTGCAATCCCTTCGTCGTTGCATAGAACTACACGCTTTACACATGTCACGCCAATATGAGTATAAAAAGGGGCAAATTTTCTTCAGCCTGTCCTTATCAATACGAAGTACGCAGTCTCGCACCTCTTTTAGGATGGCATCTTTCCCAGTCAAGATTGGCAACAATTTCTTTGTGAAAATTCTGTTGATTGTGTCCGTGAGTCTTAAATCCTCCGCGGTGTCGATGGCACTAGTAGAGGGCGGCGTCTCTGCATTCGAAGAAGTGATTGTCGCTGGTGTTGTATTAGAAGGGGAATTGTCAGAAAAGCTGACTCGGGTCTTCGTTGGAGTAGATTTTGCTGCTCTGGTTCTTGGCATTTTGGAGATTGCGTTGATAGAGTGATTATTTGGCTGCTAAATTCTGAATCTTGGGCAAAAAGCGAGGTGTTTTTGTGTGGGCTGTATTTATAGTTGGAATTTGGTACTTTCGCACTTAACTTGAAAAATTTGTGGAAATTATTTGATTTGTTGTCAGATATGGCCTTTTTTGGGTCTAACTGTTCATACTGTTCAAATTCTACTTCGTCTGACTTTTGCAGCGTTTTTGCAATGTGATTTATGCAATGGTAGACTATTTAGTGCAAATGGTGGATTTGAATTTCGAATAGGTATTCGTGACGCGAATGGCAGTTTTAAGTGTGGACCAATAGCTTTATTTTTATGTGCCATTTGCAGTTCAAGTGATGATGAATTATTTTGATGTGGTGATTGAGAATTATTATTAATTAGAGATGCTATTTGCGGTGCAATTAGCTTGTTCGGTGATTGTGGGGGTGAATGTAGTTTGAATATGCCATTTAATTTCTTTACATTTTTAACTTGTTTTTGATTAAGTGTTTATATGAATCTCGGATTTTAGATATTGTTGCTACTACAAAATTTTCGTCATATGATGAAACTTTATTGTCTTTTGCGAAGGGATTTCTAGAGAAGTAGTCTACAAGGCCCATTTTTGCTCCAGCCATATGTTCAATTGAAAAGTTATAAGAAAGGACACCATCGAGATAGACGACTATTATAGGACTTTTCAAATTAATTTTCTTTTAAAATTGAGAAGAGAGCACGATGATCTGTTATCACTGTAAAATCCTGCCCATAAAGGTAATATTTGAAATAGTCAATCGACTAAACCACCCCTAGCAGTTCCAATTCGTTGACACTGTATCGCTCTTCTGTCGAATTAGAAATCGTTATGCGAAAGTTATAGTTTTCCATCCATCAGGGGTATGCTGTTGGAGTGCAGCTCCCAATTCAGAACCAGAAGTGTGTCACAATTCACACGAACATCCAGTTTAGGTTCATAACGGCTATTTTCGGTACTTGCGTCAAATTTGTCCTTTATAGTGTTAAAATCTTTGGTATGTTCCTGAATCTAGAGAAATTTAACAGATTTTTTTAGAAGTGGTCTAAGAGGCTGACAAAATTATGCTAAATTTGGCATGAATTTACTTTTGTACTGTCCTGAACCAAAGAAAGATCTCAAGCGTTTTAATGTCGATGGTGGTGGTATTGCTAATATAGCTGCTGTTTTTTTCAATTGGTGAGATACCGGTTTGAGTGAATTTGTACCCAAGCCATTCAATTTCTGATTTTGCGAAGTGGCATTTTTGAATATAAATTGTTAAATTTTCTTGGTATAATTTTTTGAGATATTTTTTTGCGTAATTAAATGATCAGACTCGGACCCCGTGCTAACAATGATAATATCATCAAGGCAACAAAAAATGTTTTGGAGACCTACAAGTGTATAATCCATAGCTTTTTTGGAGTTCAGCTGACATGTCAGTGAGGCCGTAGAAAACAGTTTTAAATTATTAGGTACCAGTGGGCTCTCGCATATTTAAGATCTATTGTTGAAAAATATGCGTTTTGGCCGTTTTGAGGGTTTGTGAGGTGTTCTGAAACAAAACCAATTAACATGTCGATTTTGGGTATTTGATATTTAATTTTTGTTGATTGATTTGATAAAAACTTTAGAATCTAATGCTAATTTTATGGATTGATCTTTCTTTACTGTGATCGCTATCGGGAATATGAAATGTTCGTAGGAGCAACTAGATAACTTTTCAATGTGTCCTTCTTTCTGTAAACAATCTAATTCGACCGTAACTCTGAGTTGTAGATTAACTGAAACGCGTCTACTTCTTTGATGCTTTGCTGTAAACTTTTGATGAAAATTTGGTTTAGCTACATGAGTCTTTGGGAGGCCAATTATTGAGACTAGATATGTAAATTGCGACGCGATTGTCTCCTTATTTTTACATGCAGAATTATCAAAGTTGATAACACATATACTACTTTTTGCTTGTTGTTGAACCACTGCCAGGCCAAGGCTGTTGAAGATGTCTCTCCCGATAATCTGCTTATGTCCATCCTCGACAACTGTTAAGCAAGACTCTTTGCAGGTCCAATCGTTGTATGTCACTGTGGTTGCGAGTTTTCCAAGCACTTTGATCGGTTCATTTGAAAAGTTTTTTTTTACATCTTTGTTTTGCTTTGTGATCCATTTTTAGTTGATGTAGTTCTGAGGATTTCGTTTGCCAGATTCTCTGTGATGAGATTGACTACACTGCGTGAATCAATCATTGCGTTTGCCTGGAAGCGTCCAAATTTGATTTTCGCACTGAAGTGTTCGAGTTGATTTGCAGAGGCAAAGGAGATTGCTGCTACATAGTTGTCCGAATAGCTATCGTAGTTAGAGTTGTAGATTTGATCGTAGGATTTTTGGTAGCTTGTTATATAGTTGACAGATTCTTCATCATCGCTTTTTTCAGCAGTTGTACCGATCTGATTAACGTTTGTTTGTGGAGGTTTTGATGTTTGAGCCTGCGACTATATGGCTTTCTACACTTCCTTGCAAAATTCCCTGTAATACCACAATTATTACACTTTTTTCCGTTTGCGGGCAAATTCGACGGTGGTTATGACTACAGCATTGACCACAATTTGTGCAAGTGCTAGTATACTGGTAGTTCTGGGGAACAGTTTAGTAGCGAGCGAATTCCTTACGAGATTGTTAGTAGTTCGCGTTGCGATTCTGGTCTTGAAAATTATTGACATCTTTAACCGATTGAGTAGTAGTATTCGAGTTTTGATTTATTTTCTGTTGATTTTGCGCCCCCATTTCCATGTGTATTGACACCTCGAGAATTTTTGTTGGTGAGACGGTTTCTTTCAACAATTCTCTTTGAGTATCAAGATCCTGCATGTCTCCTCGTCTCCCACACTACAGTTTTCTGCTTGTTCGATTAATCGCCCATAAAAACTTTCTATCTATAACCTTTTTTTGTTGTTTGGAGGAAAAGAAACAAATTGATCGTAGGTAATATTCCTAAATATGGTGAATGAGTCGTCCATCGCTTGCCAAAGTTCCTTGAATTGCACTTTCTCGATTTTGAAATGAAGGTGTTTGCTCTTAAAAACGCGACGGCTTTTTGTTCCGATGCATTGGTAGAGTACAGATGCAGCTTTATGTTCGCAATGTCCCCACGGTTTATCCCTGCACAAAATACCAATCTCGTCTATGTTTTTGCATCGGTTTTGCCAATTTATCTTCAATTGCTGGTTGCGGACTTTTCGGTCCCTCTCGGTTGTTTGTGTATGATTCTCCGCGGGCTCTTTATATGTTGGTTCAGGCGGGTACGTTACTGCTGGGAATGGTCCGTTTATTAAGTTTTCTAGTTGGATCCTTGCTTTCGCCAACAATGCCAATTTCCATTGTTGCGTCCACTTGTCCCACGAAAGTGGCGGCGTGATGGTTGGTTTCTCCCAAAAGGCATCAATGTGGAGAGGAGTCTTGCCAGAGTCGACTGCAGACTGCGCCATGTTGTACTCAACTCCTTTATGACAAGTCATTTGAGTAGAGAATGTGTCTTGGCCAAACTGATTTAGGCAGTTGCGCCCCGTTTGCCTATTTGCTATGTATTATTTGCATTCTGATTTGCGAACATAGTATTCGCGGTGCGAATGGCTCAGCATAAGTTGAGCTAGTTAGTTTGAAGAGCGATTGACTAACTTTAATTTACAACTGTTTTGCAGCAATGCAAATGGGAGGAATGAAACAAAATTTGGACAAAATAAGATTAAAAGGAAGTTACATTAGATCACATGTTAATCACGCACAATAATGGAAGTTTAATTTGTTTATAAGCGTGAATAGACAGTTTCCTGTCTGGAACCTGAACAATCATCAAATTGAACTAAATGAAGTATGAAGAACCAGATGAAAGCATCTGCCCTTGAAATGGGATTAATAAATGAAGTTGAACTAAAATACGGTAATGGATATTCTGATGATAATATGCATACCGTATGACAGAGTTGCTACAATGTCTTACTGCAAATTATAAAATGAAATTGCCTTGGTGAAAAAGAAGGATACAGTTTTTCTAAAAAGCTGTAAATTACTGTCCAAATCCAAACTTATCACAAACATCAGAAAAAAAAATATTTTGATCAATAACGAAGAATAAAGGTATCATTTCCAAAAGTGCACCGTTTTCTCAAATGATAATTAGTTGACCTTTACACATAGTCTCTGAAAGATGAATCTAAACATGAAACTGCTATACACAAGGATGAAGTATGAAAACAGCGTGAATATATAGACATTCAAAAACGTCAGTTTTTCAGTTTGAAAAATATTTCATAATTTTACTTTGATTAGCAAACGTATTTGAAAAAAGAAAATTGTTATTAATTGTTTTGCTCCAAATTGAACAAATTTTTGCAAATATAGGACGCAGCAATTAAAATTAACTTGAAAACTTCTTGCCAAATAGAAAAAATTGATATAACACTTAACTCTAAGTTTGGCGTTGGTTTCTTTCTATTCATCAATTGAAAGTTATAACTGGTACTCTTTTTGAATTTCTGTGATCTTTTTAATGTTTCTGCGAATTTTTCCTTGTTAATGTTTCTTTGCTCCTTTTGCAAAATAAAAACTGTTCGGAATTGTTAATGTTTAAAAATTTCAAAATTTATACAAAGAAACGGTTCAATTTGAGCACAAAAAAATTGTTAGTCAAAGAAGTTCTTCTCCGAACAAAGAAAAGTTTTTGACGGACTCGAGACGCATGTGGCTACATTTTGTACTACGCAAAAGCTCGTATGAGCGTCTTGTTATTGATTTTGGAAGTTAGTTTTTCTCAAGAGTTATCTAATATTTAAGTGCTTCTTGGCGATTTATCTTCTCAATTCTCATGTAACATAAAGATCTTTTATGTAGTTAATTAGAAATCATGTTTTTTTATGTCCGTTTCGCGCATTGTTAAGAACAATTGTGGAAAACGTTGATAAAAATTGTAGTATATCGACGCAATAAAAATGTACCTTTTGCGACGTAAAGGGGGTTGTCCATTTTTTACTTTGTAGTATACAACCTATAAGGAAGCCGCCCTATTAGCTTGAAAATTTCTTCTTCTTGCTAACCAGATTGCTGCAATTCTATAGCAAACAGTTTGAAAAATAAAATCTTGCATGAAAACGTATTAGGTCGCTGTTAGGCACAAGGTTAGGTATTGGAAACAATTTCTGGTCCGGGAAGGAAAGGAGAAAAAAATAAATTTAAAAAAGTGAATTAGGCAGAAACCAGAAGAAGAATATTATAATTGGGCATTAACCTGCTATGTGTGTTTTTTCGAGACAACTGTGGCGCTTGGGGGGTTCGAACCCCCGCTGAAATTTGATTTTGTATACTAATGTATTGCGCCAAAATGCACACGTTTTGGCTTAAAAATTTGTGTTTTGGTACATTTTTTTGTTCACTTAGTGGTGCAAATCAATTGTTTTGAACTGCATCTGTTATTCGAATTTAGAAGCTCTTAAAACGTTGGTTCAGGTGTTCGCCGTTTTTTCCTTTGTCAGAGTTAGTTCGTTTGATAACATTCAGTCTTTAAGAAAATATCAAAATGCCTGCGCGCAATACTCCCGAGAGTTCTCCTCCAGAGGAGAAGTCTCAAAGCTGCATGATCAAGCTGATTTCTCCTGAGAGCTTCGGTGGGTGACGGGGCTATGAGAGCAGAGCAGTGTCCACAAAAAGCGTCCTCTGTTGACACCGGATGGTCTGTTGCAGGCTTGCAGGAAATTGGAAAAATCAGAAGCCTATTTTAAGGCTTAGGAAGTGGCGGGCAACTTCGAATTCAAAAGGATCGAGGAAGATTCTTGTTCCTTGGCGTGGTCCTGAATTTGATCCAAAGGTCCCTTTGGCTCTTTATTGGTGATCACTGTATTCTAAATCAGTAAAAGAAGAAAATAGAAAAGTTTTGGCTGTCGGGTCATTCATTCAATTAAAATGTTTAAGGTGAAAATTTAAAAGTTTCCTTTGGACCATGCCTTCATTTTTCTCTGATATCTAAAGTTGAATCACTTTTGGTCGTTTGTGCACAGTTCGTTTTTGCAAACCTGATTTGAAGTTGTCTTATGCCAGGCGATTTGATTTCCTCGTGTCATATTGCACGTTATACCATCGGGGTCTCCGTAAAGAAATCGCCAGTGCTCTGTTTTGTGTCTTTCGCATGTTAGAGATAATCACATGCAATTGGTTCAGCCAGCGAGCATTTGCATCGAGAAACAATGGTCGGTTCCAGGTTTTGTACGGCAAAAAAACTTTCTTGTTACACATTCAGGTTGCTTAACCACCACAGCTGAAAGATTCGCTTGTTGGATCTGTCTACAATGTCTTCACAATGTTTATTCCATTTGAGGTGTGGCATCATTGTCATTCCTAAAAACCTAATAGTTTTGGGCTTCTTCTTTCTGCTGATAAAAAGGTATTTGCTCGTACAAGATTTTATTCGCGTACAAGACTTTAACAACGTGTACAAGACTTCATTTGGTTTTTTTCATTCAGATCGGTTAATAAAAAAAGTTCTATGGTTTGTTTTGTTTCAGGAAAAATACTTCTTCCCCTCTTCTGTTTCATTGGTGATCTTTTATTGTCTCACTTAGTAAGGTTTTAAACATATCACGATGTTCATCGCCGTTTACACCATTTTATCTTTGAACATTAACTGTAAATTTGATCTTATTGACGGTTGTTTATTGCTGGCGATGGCTTTAATGGCACTCCAGAAACCCATATCGCCTGTTTTTATCGCTTTGTCAATTATTTTTCTGTTTTGTCTTTCAACCGAATGTGTCAGAGCCCATCAAAAATTTCTTTGTATTGAGAGTTTTTTCTTCCTCAGGCCAAAGAAGCTGTCATCTCTCTTACAGCTTTTAGTTGCCTTCTTGTCTTCTATAATTTGATAGGTCGGTTTATTTACATAAAACTGTTCAATTGATTTGTGCAGTAGTACGAAGTAAATATGGTTTGCGTCGTTCAATTTTTTATTGAACGGATACGTTAGTGGTACAATGAAGAAATTTTGTTACTAATTGTTGCTTTTTTTGAATTTCTTGAAATTGACTACTGCTTCCATTTAACTCGAACTCACTTTGAAGTTTCATCTTCAATGCTGTAACTGTCGCTGAATGGTCTCTGGCAATATCTTGCGTTACTTTAAAACTGTCAAAAATTTAGAGGCTGAAAGGTCGCTTTGTTCCTATTGTAGATTTGATTGAAAAGAAGTTAAATTTAGTTCTTATTAGGGTGAATTATAAACGTTGAATATCCATAAGTTTTCATTGATTGTTGTTTCCAAGTCTCCCCAAATTATTTCCAACAAGAAGATCAGTTAAAAACTGTTAACCCACCAATAATAAGTCACACCAGCAGTCAACAAAACGTTCAAAGTGCACAAACTGTAAATGGGACTGTCCTGGCATAGCAAACAAAATCCACAAATTGTTCTTATTTCTTATGGAAGAAAACTTTGATATCGTCTGCTTAAATGTGCTAAAAAAAATCGGAAAAACGTTTCGTACATGAAAACAATTTTACTGCAACAGAGACGAAAGCAAGCAATTTCCATGGGTTTGTTATTTTATGAAAAAAGACAATGTTTAAAGAGATCAGACTAGTTGTATCTATAAAATGCCTGACAGATGCTGTTTTTTCTAGATATTACTGGTTTGACCTCTTCAACTATTGTCCCTTTTGCTATGACAATAAACACATGGAAAAAGCTTGCAGGTTTCTTTCGCAGCAAAATAATATTAATGTACAAAAAGTTTTTGCGATTTTTTGACTTCCCTTAAACAGACGATGTAAATATTTTCTTTCGTCAGAAAAGAGAACAGTTTATGAAATTTCTTTGCTAAGCCAGGGCAGTTCCATTTTAATTTTGTCCTTATTAACAGTTTTGTTGGCTGCTAGTTCGACTTATGTTTGTTGGTTTATCAATTTTTCATTAGGTTTTCTTGTTTTATTGTGAGTTTCTGGTCCATCTATTCCATCATTGAACAATTTGGAGGCACCGTTGCTAACGGTACTATTTATATCGCTATAGTACGTTGGGTTGAAATTGGTTGTTATTTTACAGAGAACTTCAGCTACCAGGATTGGAATTTTTTTAGTGCGTTTTTGACTGAGCGTTTTGAGAATTCTCCAAACTCTTAGCAGTTGCCTATGAGCATGCCGTTTTTGTTTTGTTGCGTACGACAATCCGTTTTGATGTGTTTGCACTTTTTGACTGCTTTTTTGGTTACTTACAGCTTTTTATAGTGTGTTTACTGTGCGGCCCTTCACAATGTTCCTGCACACAGGAGAAATTTCAATTTGCTTTTACAATCGCATTCTGAATGTCCAAATTTTTAGCTGTTGAAGCATTGATTAATATGGTACTCTTCTGCACTTGGTTCATAGCATTGAAGTAGCGAGCCTATTTTAACGCCATGTTAAACTGCGGCTGTTACATGGTTTGAGGAGTCAGTTATCACGCGAGTTAATTTGGATGGTTTATCTTTGGACCTGCTTAATTTCCGTTCAGCCTTGATGACATTTATTTCGTAGTTGTTGAATAGATCATCTTTCACTTCGTTTTCTTGTGTCATCTAACTACAATTTACAATTTCAAATCTCGATATAGTCTTGGATTTTGTTAGCGTGTTCCTTGTATTAATAGAACTATTGGGAAACACAAAAGCTGTAGGGGTTCATCTGAAATTCTCTTGATGTTTGGTCTTCGAGCTGGATAAAGAAGTCTAAAGAAGAGTAAAACCGTTTTTCTTCGAATGAGCAAAAAAGACTTGAGTTGGTCTCGGATTTATTGTTATTATTCTCGTTCATTTGCGTTTGTTTCTCACTTGAATGAAGTTTTGTTCACCTTGTGGTTTCCACCATGTTCAGCACTTGCATGATTTGATAGAAATGTCATTTGCTTGTTTGCGTTTTTAAATCTAATGAATCAGGCTACAAAAAAAATTTTTGCGTGTTTTAGGCAAGCATTTGCTTTTATCATATTTTCTAAATGCTTTATATATCTGCGAACAATCAAACACGATTTCTCATTTAAGAAACAACAAATAAAGCTCCAAAATGGTTTGCTTAGAAGTAGTTTTCCTTTTGAAACAAACCAAATTAAACGATAGCCGATCTCAAATTTAGACAAAGTCCTGTCATAGATGATAATTCTATACTTGCCGCTCTTTCTTCATTCGCATTTTGCCTTGATCTTATCCTGAAGACGTTTGAGTTGGCATAATCAAAAGTAAATCAACTGTCGCTTCAATGTATAATTGCTCTCATATAATTTTGTGCATTTAGCGTTTTTCACCTTTACTTTTTTCTGTCGATGACAATTGTGATATTTAAAACTGCAAAGATACTAATGTTTCAACTGTATTTCTACTACATTGAACCTGACTTTAACCAAATCAACCATAACTTAGCCAATTAAAAAAATCTACATAGATAAGGCATTGCCAATAAAGATGAAGAATTTATTGTTTAAAAAAACTTTTAAGGCAGACCCGATATAAGCTCCTTTTACATCTTTAAAGTATAAAGAGCTAGGGCTACTTATTTGCGCGCGAAGTAGGCTTACCTATATCTCTAAGAATAACCGACTCTGTAAAACACTGAAGGTATACTTCAAT
The DNA here is from genome assembly GCF_964194025.1 of Convolutriloba macropyga. Taxonomy (NCBI): domain Eukaryota; kingdom Metazoa; phylum Xenacoelomorpha; order Acoela; family Convolutidae; genus Convolutriloba; species Convolutriloba macropyga. The sequence continues at coordinate 7,961,566 of NC_134470.1, forward strand.
TATAACGATGTATAAAAGAGTTATCACCGGAGTCAGAGGTATACACATCGTGCAACTACTCTAATAGACTGACTACGGTTATTTCAGTTCTCTCTATATGAAAGAGAACAGTGTCTTCTCAGTCTCTGATTGGTTGTAGGTGTACTTTCAGTAGTTCTACTGCTACATCCATCCGGGGTTGAGAGTTTCAATTCCCAATCTGTGAGGTGTAGCATGTTGAATCTGTGAGGTGTAGCATGTTGTTTCATCCTCGTTGAAAGATGGGGTAAAAAAGGGGAAGAGTTGTGTCCACTCTGAAGTGAGTTGTGAGTTGTGCCGTCGTCTGTAATCCCTGTCAGTGAAGTAGTGAAACTGCAAAGTGTCGTCAGTAAGAGGTTTGTCTGATCGCAGAACCAGTGAGGGTGCCAGTTACAGGGTGTGCTGGCCAGTAACGTCAGTCCTGTTGAATATATGCCCAACTGCTCTCACTGTCCTGTAGTGAGGCTTTGTTCCCAGTTGGAGGATCGCTTTTAGTCTGTAGTCTCTGTCTGATTTGTACAAGGAGATTTCTGTATATCTCCACCTGGTACAAAGTTTGAACCAGTCGGAGCTACCAGCTTACCTTCTGGTGGAAATCCATCTTTTAGCTACTGTGTGAGCTACTTTCCCTATTAAATTTTAATGTTAAATTTACTGCCTGCTTTCGTAAATCCCGATTGGGAGGAAGAAGAAAAGGACTGATCCTAATATTCGGTATTGTGGAAAAAGAGAAGAATATTGTCGATATATAACTTGAGAAAGAAGAAAGTTAAATAGAAAGAAGAGAAATGAAAAAAAAATTTCAGATGAGTTTTGAGAGGTCAGCGAGTCTCTAATTTTTCGGGGATTGTGAGCCCAAGATTTGCAGTATGACTGTGGCCTACGTCCGATATTCGAATTCGAAATCCGGAGCTCAATTTTCTGGATCTCGGAAGAAAGCGAGGGAATCCAGATCGCGCGCTAGACCAGCAGCAAGGGCACGAGGGTAAAAATCAAGGTTACAGTGTGGTTGCAACGCGAGGAAATGGTTGAATATTTGTGTCTCCTCTTGTGATGGCTCACGATTATCCAAATTGCCCACCATCCAGTCCCTGTAGAGAAGTTTGAAAGTTTGGCAATGAGTGCACTTCGTGGCGCCTCCCTCTACACATTGTAGGTACTCTATTGAGACGAGGGTGAGGCTATTAATTTTGGCATAGAGGGGAGAGAAAATGAAGTAATTATTGATAGGGTCAAAATTACGTAGGGTGCCTCCACAATAGTTGGGTTGGATGATATAACTATAGTTCATGTAGTAGGGTGATGTCAGTTTAGTGTTGGCGTACCGAAGACGCGTATTAATGTGGATGATGGGATTAGTGTATTGATAGTGGTGTTGCACAAATAAGTAGTTGTGCTTTGTGTGAAGCATCTTCACTCTGTTCAATTTGTGTGTGGTGTTATTGACATCCATCTGTGTGGGGTGTAAGAAGCCGATTTAAAAATAGAAAGGGTCGTAATTCTGGTAGATTTTATAAGGGGCAGCGTCGCGAGTGAAGGTATTGAGATAATTGCTGGGCGATCTGCAAGTGCAAAGAATTACTTAGACAGATTACAGAATCGTTCTATGAAACGACGGTTGAGAGGGAAGTGCAGGCATTCTAGTGGCAGGTCTTTATCCCGTCCGTCTTGAACATACTCTTTCTTCAATTGTCCACGAGAACAGGAACTGGCTGTGGACTTCAGTGTATTTTGAGGCGGGGTGAAAGTATATTTGGTCCTCTCTGGCACATGTATGCCTTGTGGGGTGTTTTTTCCGAGGGGGTTGGCGAATTCGTGGAAACGAAATTTGGGTCCCTGCGACTGGTGGGGGATTCCGTGTGTCGGCGCAAAGGGGTTTCCTCTGCCGCGAGAAGTTGAGGGCTGTGGGCCTCTAGAAGGGCTTGCGGTATGACGAGCAGGCAATTGGGAAGCCTATATAGGTGAGGAACGAAATGGGTAAATGTCGTGGGCTGTGGCTCGTGGACGCCTCCTAGGTGAGGGGTCAGTACATGGGTAGTTATCCATCGACGTGGTTCGATCGTAGGTGGATGGCTGAGGGAAAGGTTGTTGCGTCTTGAGGGGTGGTATAGTCGGGCCGTACCGCGGTGAGGATACCGGTGGGCGTTGTGTGTGTGGTGTGGGCATTACTGGCGGTGAGTAAACCAGTGGCTGTGATCGTGGTCGTGATCCACGAATCCTACCAGAGTAAGCTCAATTTGGGACAACTGTTTTTGGTGTTGAGCGGCAAGACTGCTCAGCTGTGGCCACTTCGTCAGCCCAAGAAGGAATGCTTGTAGGCTGGGGTGGTGGTTGTGATTAAGCCACTATTGCGAATGCAGTAGAGAAGAGTGGGGGTGGCTGTGTCACCTGAATACTTCCTTGTAGGAGCAACTCTTATGACGAGCTAGTTGGTCCTGTGGCAATTGAGGGTGAGCTCGTGTCACTGTCAATATACAGGTGAAGTTCACCTGAGCTCCAGGAAGAGGTGGCGGGTGAAGGCATTGGGTTCACCGACGCAAAATTTGCAGTGTCCACAGACTGTGGCTGTGGGGAAGGTTGTGCCATCGTGAAGAGGGCTGGTGTTTGCATTTCGTAAACTGTCTCGGGCACTGGAGGTGGCAGTACCAGTGGGGTTAGGGGTGAAGGTAGAATGTCCTCGACCTCCAGCATGATGAGGTCATATGCCGTGGGGTCGACATTTGGAGGGATCGGTGAGCTTCCTTCTTGGGTTGTGGGGACTGCAGTGGAGTCACTAAAACAAAAAGGAGTATTAGAAACGAGTGCTTGGAAGATTAAAGAGGAGTTCTTCTGGATTTTCCTGATGATCAAGAACATTTTCAAAAGAGTCTCGTGATAGAGAAATTTAGCGTGAATGTTTACGTTTATTGGGTTGAAAAATGTGGAGGTGTAAAGATTGAGAATCTGGTTTTGTGCGAAAATCATTTGGTGTTTCATAGCATTGATAGATAGAAGTTGGTAAGGTGGAGGCGTGGTGTTTATTTGAATTATTGTGTACTGGAGATGAGAATTTCTTATAGAAGTTTTCAAATTTTTTGTGTAATAGATTCAGCTCATTATGAGAGTGATGAGTGCAAATGTCGACTGGGTGTCTACGTCGTTTTTTAGGTGATTGTGGTTTATATTGTGTGGAATCTGATTGTAATATGTGGAATATTGTTTGTGAAAATACTCCAAAGTATCCGAAGGTTACGATTTTAGCCAAAGTGATATTGGGTCCTAAAAGTGATTTTAAATTTGTAGGTGTTAAATGCACTACGAAATAGGCCGAAAAAACACTGTAGAAAATTGAAAACAGTGCATAATATGGCTATTTCTTTAAATACGTAACAAGGGTATCCAAAGATTCCAATGAGGGGTTCTTTTAAATGGTTGCCGTTGATTAGGTCACGCCAGCCAAGACGGTGAAGGTTGAATTTTTCGCCGTTAAAAAAGCGTTTATTGAAGTAATCAATATATTCAGTGCGTAACTGTGGAAATTGAGCTTGTAATTGTGCTCGTTTTGTAAGATCTGCAAAATTTACTGCCCGCACTACTTCAAATTTCTCAGCTGCGTCATCGACTAATTGGTTAAATTTCATTTTGTCGATTGACTTATTCCAGTCTTTTTGACTGTATATGCCGAGTTGTTGCGCGGTAAGTTCTGCGTGGGTGAAGCGATTTTCTACTTCGTCAAGCGTGAGAGTTCTAACGGGGTCTCGCGCCTTAATTGGGTGGCGTGTTAAGGGATATGTGTGTTCGCCGTCTGCGTCGAGTGACATTTGTTGATCAAATTTTTCCGATTTACATGGTGCTTTAATAGACCTGGGGAAAGTTTTTCGAGTGACTTGGTCTTCAAATTGTAGTTTATTTTGATAGTATATTGGAATACGTTCAAAACATTGGTTTTCCAATACATATAGTGGTGATTAAACAACTTGACAATTAGAAAGTGAAATTACGTTTTGACTTTTAAGTGTAGCGAATGTGTGTCGCTGTCATGTGATAACGTAACCAACTAGGGGTGAATTTTTGTGTTAGTAGTATAAAAGCGGTTTGTTTCAAATCGCGATCTAAATCGCAGTTTTTAAAAAAAGATTTAGACTTGTGTGATCCATTTCTAGCAAGACTCGACTGATCATATAATCAAGTTTTGCATCGAGTTGGACATTAGGGTGAACCGCGCCAAACCAATTTTGTTTATGAAAGAGTTCAAATTTTTTTGACTTGTGCTATACTTTTGTTTCGTGTGGGATGACATATTCATCGCGGATACTTGGCAGTGTTTTTCGGGTTCCCAAACAACAGTTGCTTTAATAGCGTGATTTGGAGCACAGTAGCCTCTTTCGATATTGCATTTAATGCGAACTTTGCCATAATACACGTGTTCTGAGGTAACATCAAAACTAAGTGTGATATTTGTCATTTGTAGTGACCATCCTGGTGTGTGGATGGCGTGATATTCGTGTTCTGGGTTTTTACCGGGAAAAATAGCCCAGGGGATTTTTGTTGCATTAGCTATCCATTCATGGTCCCGAGGGTTATAGACCATGCTTCTGTGTTGGACAGCAAATGATCGAGAACGATCAAGTTGAAATCGACCTTGTTTTTCTTCTATATTAGCTTGCCAGCGAGGGTCAACGAGTACATCAAATTGTATCATTTGCGGGTTGTAGTGGTGTTTACTAATGAGACCAACGTGTGCAAAATCTCTGCGATCTTCAATTTTTGTGGGAACGAAAGGTCTTTCTATATTGTTAACATACCAATTATCGTGATCAAACAGGAAGCCTTTTTTGAGTGCAATTTTGTGGCAGAAGCTTTCTTTATCACTAATGATGGCGTGTATGGCTTAGGCTCGAACTTGGAGTGTGCGAATTTGTGAAGACATTTGTAGTTGGGCGGGGAGGATTTGAAAATTGGCTGGCTTGATTATACACAAATCAGTAAATGAATCATATTTTAATGGACATGTGTAAGAAAGTTTAGAGTGTGGATTGTAGAAGACAAAATATTCTGCTGTGTTTTTGTGTATCTGTCAAATTTAAAATGGATTTCTTGACAAAAAAAGGGTGATGGGTTAGTTTTTGCCCTAAAAATGGGTGGTATTGCAGCTTGTGGGTGAAAAATGAGTTTGTCTCGTTCTAGAACAATTTCAACAGAGAATATGATTTTTGATTGTCTCAATAATTCGTGTGCTCGTTGTTTTTGTACGGGTGTAAGCTTATATGATTCTGAGATTCTTTGTTTAGCCCATCTGTTGAGTTGTTCGCTGTTGTTATGATCTCCGAAAAGAGCGGAAGGGGGATTAATGAATTAAGGATCTAGTTTCAATGGTAGAATTGGGTAAGTTCGTGCTGTATCGAGTTGTTTTCCAATACAGTGGTGAGAATGTTGATCCGGGTCTGGTGTAAGTGAGTTTGAGCTTAGAGTCATTTTAGATGGTGTATCTGGTAAACTAAGTGGTAGTGAAATTTTTAAACGAGGGTGACGAAATGACTATTTTAAAGGAGTGGTTCCAGCGTGCTTGTGAGAGTAAGCGTTCAATATTAGTTATTGGTCCTTGTGGCGGATTAAAAGGACTACTCGTAAATTGTGATGGAGTAGGTGAAAAAAATTGAGAGCTGATTGCATCAGAAATAGAAGTGTCAGAAAGTAGGCTAATATCATGTGTGGTATCGTTAATATTTAAAACAGTATGAATTGGCTGTGACAATTCTGAGCTATGAGTTTTGTCTGTGTTTGCAAAATTTATAGGTTGAGTGGAAAATTGTGGAGTGTTTGAATAACTAAGCAATTTAGGCTGTGGTGCTCGTGGAGCTGGTATAAGTGTTGGTGGTTGGAGTGTTGTGTTGGATAGAAAACCAGAATATCGCAACAAAGTTTGTGTGTTCATTTGGTTGGTTTGTTGTTGTGCTTGCGTTTGGTGTATCTGCGTTTGACTTTGATGAATTGCTGATTGTGGGGTAAAGTGGGGGTGGGGGGTGTCCTGTAGGACGTGGTCGATCTGCACAATTGGCAGTAGTTATGACTGAGTGTGGGTGTTCCTCGGTTTCCTGTTTTTGTGTATTTTTTGTTTAAAGTGTTTAAATGATGACTTTTTGGGGTTGATTGTTTAGGCGCTTCGCTGTATGAGCAACTAGATGATTCTGAGACGGGGGAGCACTTGAGTTAGTGTTGGATTGTTGATTAGAGGACGCAATTGTGACGATCATCTCTGCCCCAAAGTGGGGGCAAGTATCGCAATAATAGATTTGATAGTCAGTAGAGGTGGGAATAACAATTGTCAAAAGATTTAAAGTAGGTACACTTACTCTGATTGCGGCGCAGGGTGATTCTGGTGGGATGACATTATGAAGATAGATGAAATCTAAAAAATGAGCAGAAAAAACTGTTAACAATTCAACAATCGTATAGTCTTTTCGTTCGAATAAAAAAATAATGTGTGGATATATAGTTTCACTTTGTGTGCTGTTGGTGTTGTTGTTGTTGTTTGACGAGTTGTTGATATTGCTCATCCAGCCTGAGGAGTTCTTCTTTATTTTTTTATATCAGACGGGGCTGTGATAGCGTCAAGATTAATGGTGTAAACAATGCCTGTACATAAAATTTCAGTGAGTTTTGGTGTTGATTGTGGTGGAATAATTGGGAGATAGAAAAGACTTATATGTTCGTTGTTAAAATCTCTAATAGAGAAAACCCATTGACAACAAGTGTGTGATTATAAAATATGATCAAGATTATAGTGCCGTGAGAATGTGCCGTGAGAATGTTCTTATAGATAAAGAGAAGAGAAAGTAAATTGAAATTTGAAGAATTAGAGAAAAAGAAATTTTTGTAAGTGAGAATAGAAGAGTGTAAAGAGAAGAGTGTTGTTAAGAGAGTGGAGTTGAGAGAGTGTAGTTTGAGTTTGATTGTGAAGAGACGAGAAGTGATTTCAGACGATATGATTTAGCCTGACCACGACTTTTTAATCGGGTACAAAAAATTACCGAATCATATCTTGGCAAATAAATGAGAATAGGGAATTGTTTCCAGACCGAGCTGTGGGTCGGTTGTTAACTTAATTTTTAGTTAATTTCCTTTTTATTAATATTATGGGGAATGGCCTATAATTCCCTTCTTTTCATTTCCTGATGGAGGGGTTTTTGTGATTCTGCTAGGGTAGCAGGTGAAGAGATAGTTCGTGTGCTTTGTTTGCTATACTAAGGAGCTTGATTAATTGTCCCAACGAAAGTAATTGTATTACGGGGGAGAGAGGTGAAGGAAATATTCGAATTATCCCTCTCGTATAGCAGAACGAGGGATTTTTTTTGTAAGAGTTATATTTACTTGTCATTTAGCGTGTTATGCTAAGTTGTGTTCGGCTATTTAAAGCGAGAGGAGTGACTTTGTGTGTATTTAATAGTGAAGTGTGAATGTATTTAAATGTTTGTTGTTCGTGAAGCCGATATTTTAGATTGCGGAATAAAGACTCTGTAATCTTTCGTTGGTTGGCGTCTAAGACGAGTGTCACTTGTATTGTTGTTTATCGAAGTGTGTTCGGGTGTTTCAGACGGGTTATAAGGTGGGGGGGGGGAAGGTCATCTATTCTATGGATGGTATGTCGGGGTTGTCTAGACTAAACGAAACGGACTTCGACTTGGTGATAGTTGGCTTTTTTGGATGGAGTTAAAACAAAGAATTGTCCGAAAAATATTTCTCCATTTGTTCTTGAACATAAAATTCTTTCGGATAATATGGAACATTATTACTTCTGTGACGAGTGATTTGCTTACCAGAAAAATCTTCTAGTAGTAGTAGTTGTAGTTCTAGTTGAATAAAACTAATGTGGGTGGGGTCAATTTTTTTATATGGTCCAATTTTTAAGTGGTTGGATCTTTTTTGATATTCCAATTTGTGTGATTTTTCTTATAATTAAAACATAAGTGTTAACTTTAAGTGGTTGCGCCGTTCCAAAATGGCGATTAATAAATGTGCGTAAATGTTTATTTTGTTTTAAATAATTGTGAACTTCGTTATAAACTTCCAAGTGTATGTTTTCAGAAACCAATGAGAAACCAATGTGCAAAGGTTCATTGAGAAACCAATGTGCAAAAGTTCATTTCTGTAATTTTTAAATTTGTGGGTGAATGCTGATCTAAATGGTCAGTATGTGTATGTTTAGGTAACGGATTGCAGGGTGAATTTATTGAAGACTTACATTTTCCAAAACTATCTGTAGTAGAAGATAGATTGAACATTATGGGTTTCTTTGGTTCTTGGCCAAATACAAATTCATATGGTGAAAGATTCATATTGGTTCTAACTTGTGAATTGAATGCAAAGGGAAATACTTTTATTTTTCGTGACCACGTGTCATATTGTGACTCTAAAACTGTGCGAAGAAATGCTTTCAATTGGCGATTACAGTTTTCATCGAGTCCATTAGACCACGGTGCATATTGTTCGCCTGGTTTAAATTATACATTATCTGTACAGCAAAAATGTGTAACTCTCCGTTAATGTATCAATTTCATCATCTGTTACCAAAATATCGGGTATTCCGAATTTGACAATCCAGTGGTCAAATAATACTGTGAGTGCATGAGCGGCATCATCTTTGGGTGAAGGATGAAGTACAACATAATGCGTGAATGCGTCTACAATAACTATGAATGAAGTATGGTTTGGCATGGATTTGCTAGTTTGGCAATTCAAGCAATCGTGTGTAAGTATTGCAATCCATGTATTAATATTTGGGAAATAGTAGTTTGGGAAATAGTAGTTTGGGAAATAGTAGTGGGAAATAGTAGTTAGAGAATATGCGTTGTGAAATATGTCTAGAAGGAGACAGAGTCGTAGACAAATTTTTGGTGAAGTTGTTTCTTGTATATAATACAAGAGATTACTAGCTTCATTAATATTCAAATTTTGAAAACGTCAATATTAGTGTAATAATAAATTGTTTGCTCGTATTGGTAGTGAAGGGGCGGGGGGAAGTTTTTATAACGTTTCAAAGTAGAAGCTGTCTAAGAACTGGGTCTTGTTGTTGCGCTTCATAAAGAAGTGTATCATTTGGTTCCGTTCGTTCATTGTAAAAATAATTTTAAAGAACTGGAGATTTTGGGATAAAATCATTCATTGCTCGGAGTGAAAATTCTATAGTGATTATAAATACGGCGTAGTTTGCGTCACGATTAAATTGGGTAAAGAATTCTGTTTTTTTTTGTATTTAATGTATCACCCGTGTGTATGATAGGGTAGATTTCGGAGAGTGAGTGATTATTTTTGAAGTGTTGTAATTTGCGCTTGTGTATATGATCCAAAGGTTGTGCTTTGGTTTGAAATTCATTGTATGAAACTGGAAGATAGAGATCATTTTCTAATTGCAATTTGAAATAATTGTTTTCAATTTGTAGATAAATTGGAAAGTGTGGTGATTCTACAGGAGTTTCTGTAGATACTGAAGTATTGTATTCTCCTGATACAGCATAGTGACACTGTATAGGTTGTGTATTTTGATTATGTGTCATAACGAATTGAATAGAATCTAGTATTTCAACTATGAGAAGACGGTGTTCGTCTTGTGTTGTAGTCGTTAGTGAACAACTTAATAAATTTGGAAGTGAAAGATTTTTCTTCTGTCCAAACTATGTGTAAGGTTGGAAATTTCATTAAAATAATTGGAATTTATAAGCCGGGTTTGTTTTTTATTCTTTTGTGTGATTAACAATAGAAATGGTTTATGATCAGTGTATAGTATAATTGGGTGTTTAGATCCTTGAATAAAGAACCCATATTCTGAGAGTGCATAGATTATAGCTGAGCATTTGAGAAGAATGGTTGAAAGTCTAGAATTTGCTGACAATAACTCCGTTTTTCCAAATGGATTTTTTTGGAGGAGTGCAGCTCCAATGTCATAGTTAGAGGCATCGCAGAGTATAAAGGGTTTTTCTGAACTAGGAGTCTCAAGGCGGAGTGGTCCGTCCGTAAGTTCCTTTTTTACTCTATCAAATGTTTGTTGTAACTCAGGAGTCCACTTAAAACCTGTTGTATCCCGGAGTTGAAAACAAAATAGTATGAGAATGAGTTGTAGATTTTAAATATATTTTGAAATGAAAGTAAAAAATCCTACATAGTTCTGAATTTCTTTTTTATTTTTTGGTGGTTGTAAATTTAAAAATCCATCTATTTTGGATTTGAGTGGGTGTATGTGGTTATTCTGTATTTGGTGTCCTAAAAATTTAACTGAGTCTAGGAAAAAGAAAGATTTGACTGGAACGGCTTTGAGGTTTTCATTTTTAAAAATTTTGTGATACTGATCGAGTGTTTGTAACATTGTGTCTGTTGTTGTGTCTTGAATGAAAAGATCGTCAAAATAGATGACGATTTTATTTTTGCGGATAAGTGGTATAAAAAAGCTACTCCTTAAGGATTAGAAGGCTGCTGGGCAAATAGAAATTCCGTAGAATAGACGTTTAAAACAGTATTGTTGTCCAGATATTTCAAAATTTGTGAGTCTTTGTGATGGTTTATCGAGTGGTATTTGGTTATATGCGCTATTCATGTCGGCTATAGAAAAGATTGGTCCTTTAATTCGCGTTAATATATCTTGAATTGGTTGGATAGGCCAACCACATTTAGTTTCGTCAATCATTGTGTTTAGTTGGCGAGCGTCTAGGACGATTATAAATGATTTTATTTTTTTAAGGATGATTACTGTGTTAATGAATGTATTTCCGGTGGTGAGAGAATCTGTATTCACGGGTGCTATTATGTCAAAATGTGTTGAAATGTCGAGCAAGTGTTTTACTCGGTCTTGCGAATGCAGTGGAATGCGAGCAGTTTTTGGCTCTTTAAAGATCGCTGTTGCATACAAGGGGAGGTTTTATTCTAACTTAATGGTTATATGCGCTATTCTTGTCGGCTATAGAAAAGATTGGTCCTTTAATTCGCGTTAATATAACTTGAATTGGTTGGATAGGCCAACCACATTTAGTTTCGTCAATCATTGTGTTTAGTTGGCGAGCGTCTAGGATGATTATAAATGATTTTATTTTTTTAAGGATGATTACTGTGTTAATGAATGTATTTACGGTGGTGAGAGAATCTGTATTCACGGGTGCTATTATGTCAAAATGTGTTGAAATGTCGAGCAAGTGTTGTACTCGGTCTTGCGAATGCAGTGGAATGCGAGTAATTTTTTGCTCTTTAAAGATCGCGGTTACACACAAGGGGATGTTTTATTCTACCTTAATTTTACTTTAACCCCAATATGATATACAATTTCTGGAAATAATCGCGAGTAGTACGGAGATGGTTTAATTGAAGAATCATAAAATTTTAGTGATTTTTTATCATTATCATCTTTGATTTTAAGTGTATGAGACGAACATTTTACTGAGTCTACAAATTTTTCTAGGAAGGGTGTACCTAGAATTTTAAATTTTGTGTTTGATACATGAAATTTGAGTGTAAATGAGGTGTTCTTGAGAGTTCTTCTCCGTTACATCTGAATATAATGTAATTTTTATTATACCATTTAATTGTAATTTAGTATTATTTGCTGCTGAGAGAAGAAATGTTGTTGCTTTTAGTTGTAATTTGTGATATTCTTTAATATCATTCGAAGTGTCATTATTTAGTATATTACGTGTTGCACCAGAATCTAGTCGAAAATATATTTCTAAATGTGGTGGGGAGATTGTTTTCTTGTGGTCGGGTGTTTGCTGTGTATATTTTGTAAGTGGGAGCACCCAGATATTACTTTACAGGAGGTAGAAAGGATGTATTTTTCCGTGAGAGTATTAAATTCCACCTGACAATTAAAGTATTCGTCTTGGGTAACCTGATTTAATTCTAAAAGTAAATCATTAAACTGTTGTTCGAGGAGTGTTTCCTCAGAGATATTTTGTGTGTCTTTATTTTTCGTGTTTGACGTGGTGTTGTCCAATTGTTCTTGATCTAGAAGTGAATTTTTATAATTTCTAAGATTACGAAGTTGATTTCGGGAGAACGGTCGTTGTGAACGATTTCCTTCACGATTATAATGAGGTGGTTGTGGTCTAGAATTTTTGTGAAAATTATTTTTTGAAAATTTGGTCGTGGGTATGGTGAACCGTTTCGACTCAGTGGTTTGAAATTGCTATTCCCATGGTAAGGTTTTGAGTTAGTTTCTGAGAATTTGTTTGGGCCTCTATGCCTTGAATTATTACGGTGTTCTCTGCTATTACTTCTAGAAAGGTGTGAGAACGATAGCAGTTTACCTGTCTTGTTATTTGACGTTACTTTTCTGTTTGGAAGGTTTTGGTCACCTTTCATTGCCTGATTGAAAGTTTGTTTTTCAAAACTAGGTTTGTGAGAAGGTTTCGTGTACCTCTTGTCAGGGCATGTACATATACTATGTCCTATGCGTGAACATTTCTTGCAAATTTTTAGGAAGATTGGTTTTCCTTTAAAATAAGGATCGTTTGAGTACATGTGTCGTACTACATTAGTCACATGAACAATATCTTGTTCCATTGTGTGGATGTGATCTACTGTGAGAATATCCATCTCAACGGAAAGATTGTTAATTGAAGGAGAAAGAGTGGAATTTGTACTAAGTATATGTCGATCAATGTGCGTTCTTGTGATGTATTTTTGTGACTCCTTGTGCGAATGGAAGTTGTGGTTCCTAAGCAGTTGATTTGTGGTTTGCAATCTTTTTGAGTGGCATTCTAGCTAATTGTGGATCGAGTGCTTTGACGAGTTATCATTCATTTGTGCATTTCTCATAACTGGAGCATTGTTAACATATGCTTTTCGAGTCATTTCATCAATTCTAAGTGCTAATGTTTTAATTTGTTCACCAGAAGCACGCGTTATGCTTTCTAACAATAATTTCGCTTGTGTTTGCGATTGTTCATTATCAAATGTTTTGTGAAATTCGCGGCAAAATGCTTGCCAATTCTTTTTTATGTCTAATGGAAGGTGTGAATACCATTGTTGTGTTGATCCGATTAGGGGTGTTTGGATCATAGCAATCCGTTTCAAAATTCAAGCTTCATGATATTGTGAATCAGTCTGCTCTGGTCCTGCTGTCGTTACCATATTTGCTGTGATAACATTTTAAAAATCTTCTGTTGTGTAAGTTGGATCAGTACCATCAAACGGTCTTAAAGGCTGTTGCATTGGAACCGAGCCACCTAGATAGGGGTACATCATCTGTGTATTTCTACAAATTACTGGAGATGGGGTTTGTTTAGATGCTGCTTGTAATTAGTAAGGAGTCGGTGCATTTGTAGTCTGTTGTGTTCTTTTGTGAATTTAATTGTCTAACAATATTGACTAACTGATGTGGAGGGATTTGGATATTTTGGTTAGTCCCTTGTGTAGGTGGTGTTGAATTACTTAGAACAATTGGTTCAGTAGTGAAATATACTGAGTTCTGTCTGTGTAGACGTGGTAGGGGTGTGTTTACATTTGTAAAATAGGATTAGTTGTATTTAATGGATCTGAATTTTGTGTCAATTCAGTCGAGTTCACAGGTTGTCTGTGTTGATTTTTGCGTGTTATCAGTGGTATTAGTTGTAATATTATTATTGTTGAAATCATTATTGTTAATGAAGTTATTATTTTTGTCGTTACCTTCAAGGTCAATTAGTGTGTTTACCGTGTGTGATGAAAAGAGTGTTCCATCATCTAAAAATGTTGAGTTGAAATCTGTTTCAGTAGTTTCATTCATACGGGTGTCTGTATGTTGAGGATTGATTAATGTATCCGTATTTTCAATTGATGACGCTTCCAGAGAAGTATTTGTGTTTTCTGGATTGTTTGTACAAGAAAATGGTTGTATTTCTGCATTATAATTTTTAATTTCTACATTATGATGGTTAATTGCAACTTTTTGAAAGGTTTTTGATGGTATTTCCGGAATGTTTACAAAAGTTTCTGGAAACCAACTTGGGTCATAAATTTTTTGGAAGGTTTCCGGTAGTCTAGGTACAATTTGTGGATAGGTTTTTGCTATTCGTTTTGTGGCTGGAAAGATATGTCTCACTAGGCTTTTCGAAAATCTGTGTGTATACCGAGATTAAAGTGTAAGAGAATCGTAAATCTCTTCTTCATTTAAGTCTGCATATTTAAGAGAACCTATATATATTTTCAAAAGTTGGGCGAGTCCTTCTATTTCCTGTCTAGCGATTTTGTGTACGCTTTCTTTACGTGAGTGTGAAGCTTCGAAAAACTCTTCACAATACAAGGGTTGCATTTCTGACCATACTTTGTTAAGGAATTCAAATAAAATGTCAGATAATGGATTTAAAAGATTTTCATATAATAGCGAGGTATATGTGTTTGTTAGTGGATCACAAAAAAAGAACTGAGCCCTTTGTGAGTTGAGTTCCATAAAGTTCAACTAAGTATGAAAGAAAGACGGCCCGTGAAACCTGTGATGTCTTTTCTGGTAAAGAGGGGAGAGGTTGTTGATCTACTGCAAAATAGTGATATTTGAGCTGTTTTGCTGTTTTAAGGGTATATTTAATTCATCTTGGTGTTGGTAGTGTTTAACTTCAAAAGGGTAAAATTTAGCGTGTTAGGCCTTTTGTTCCGTTGTGTAAGAACTGCTAATTGTAAATCATCCGAGTGTGTCGGTATGTTAGAGGAAGGTTGAGCAATGTCGTGATCCATTTTAATTATTTTTGTATTTGATGATTGGTATTTTTGTTTTTGTTAGGGTTGTGTTCCCCTTCTTCTTAAGTTTTAAGTAAAAAAAGAGTAAAAAAGTTTGTAATCTAGTTCTAAATTTCTTTTTCAAGAGAGAAAGGGGTGTTTTTTATGTAGTTCTTTTTACGGATAGAGTTTGTTAACTCAATGGTCGCACCAGTTAAGGCAGACCCGATATGGGCTCCTTTTCCAGCGTTAAAGTATAAAGAGCTGGGTCTACTTATTTCTGCGCGCGAAGTAGGCTTACCTATATCTCTAAGACTAACAGACTCTGTAAAACACTGAAGGTACACTTTAATTATAACGATGTATAAAAGAGTTAACACCGGATTCAGAGGTATACACATCGTGCAACTACTCTAATAGACTGACTTCAGTTACTTCAGTTCTCTCTATATAAAAGAGAATAATGTCTTCTCAGTCTCTGATTGGTTGAAGGTGTACATTCAGTATTTCTACTGCTGCACTTATTGAGGCTTAGAGAAGAGCAAATTTCAAATTTAAAAAAATTGTGCAATTAAAAATGATCTGAAAATGAGATTCATTATGAAATATAAACAGGAAATACTCGTTTTCAGAGAGCATTTTATCTACGATTCCTGAACAAAAATTACCAATTGATGCTGTTCTTGGATCACTTGACAAACCAAAAAGTGACGATTTTCTGCAATTCATTTGCAAGAAGTTGGGAGGACGGATAAAGAGTCGATTGCGGTGGTCCATTGTGTTGCAAAAATCCTTCCCTCGTATTTACAACGTCACTGGGTTTCCAAAAGCAACAGGTAAGCGACAAATAAATTTAATTCATCAATTTTTAGAACAAAACTAAAATCTGAAGCAGAGCAAAAAACAGAGTTTGAACAAACTATCGGAAAAAAGGTAAGATTTAAATATTGTCTCATTGTTTTAGTATTGATATTTTAAGCCATAGTTTTAATTTTTTTTAAGAGAATTGGAGTAATTCAGAGTTCACTTAAAGTTCAGATAACTGCAGGGGATGGAATTAATTTAAACATATCTTTGGTATCAGGCCCAAAAAGGCCAAAAAAGGGTTTTAAAAAGAGTTTCTTTTTGTTTCTAATCAAACTTATTTGAAAATATGTCCTTTAGATAGACTAATTTGTCTGGAAGTCGTTCACCTATTTAATAATGTTAAGAGTTGAGCGGAGCACTTGACTAACACATCGTTTTTTTTGTACGCAAAATTTGTGTCATGTATGCTCATGTATGCTAATTCTTCAGGTTTGTTGAGTAACGGATACAAATAACAAAGATGATTCCTAAAATGTTTTTCAATACCTGAAAAGATGCTGATAGTCAATCTGTAAACCATCAAAAATTTTTTTTGCATTTAAAAAAATTTTTTGAGTGTATTGTTTTGTAATAATTAGCTTCCACTTATAACCAAAAATTTCATCTTCAAGATTAACGTTTTTTCTAGGACAGGGGTTATTAAGAAAATAATTTACAATTAAAAACAACAGGATTAGCCTTCTTACAAAGAAACGTTACACAGTTACTTTCAAATTTATTTTGCATCAGCATGTTTTTCATCAAATTTACGTAAAAAATGCACGTATTGTTTATAATTATGGACCAAAAATGTAAAAGGAAGTTCACCTCACTGTCATAGGATACTGACTGCTAATAATTGACGGAAGTAGTGCTCAATGATAGCGTTATGTTGAAAAAATATTTGCAAGATTTCGATTCGAAAATTTCAGTTCTCAGTTTTTCACTGTTTCCCTCTAAAGTATTTTAGGAAATGGTTAGATCCGCATTTACTATAAGGTTGGAACAAAACAATCAACAACAGAAACAATGATCAAATTCATGGAATGAAAATTTTAAAAATTTTTTGGGAATTTAATTAGACTGAGCTGTCCATATAATTGCAAGCATAAAAAATTACTGTTTCTTATAGTTATTTTCAAATTATTTTCTTAAAACCAAGAGCCATTTTTTAAGTAAGCAAAGGGCGAGCTGAAAGTCTTATATGACATACTGATTCAATTTTTTCTATATTCCACCCTGCCACACAGTAAATCTGTGTTCAAATTTTTCGAGCCTGAGCATTATTGTCTGCAACGCTGTTCTAGTCTGCTTTTAGTGGTATTAAACATCACAAAAAACTGCTCTCATTTGTCCCGATAATTTTCGAGATTACTTCAACATTCACCACAGATTTTGAAATTTGGAGCTTTTCATCGTCTATTTCCAGATTAGTCACTTTGCGATTATAACTTTTCCGCCACAATCCACGTTAATGTTTTTTTTTCAAAATCTTCGGGTACTTTTTTTTGCAATTTTTGCAATTTTACAACTTTGCATTAAAACACAAACGAGTTGTCTTAAATATGGATTATTATATGACAGGTCAATTTGATTGATTTGTTTGAATACTCTTTTATACACACTAAATTAATTGCAGGTAAATTTACCTGAAGAAACACCTTAACTTACCTGAACTGTTGACGTAGCTTTGCTTTAGCTGAACTTACTTTAACTTAACCTGAAAATTACCTAAAAAATTAAGGGGGCATCACTTGAACTTTTACCTGGACATACCTTAAATTTACCTGAAAAAGACACCTGAATAGTTAAGGTAAAATTACTGGATCTTACCTGAAAAACTAGCAATATTTACCTTAAAAATTAAGGTAAAAATACTTGAAAAAATACCTGAAATTCACATTAAAAATTTTCAAATTTATTCTGGACAGGATGAAATATTAAAACGATCATTTATCTTCTTTTTGTGAAACGAGTTTTTCTAATTCGTTATTGATAATAAAGTTAATATGAAACTTTCTGTTTAGGCTCGAGAGAAAAATGGATTTCAGCCCAAAAATGTTGGACACAATTTCGAACCACGCGTTACTTTTAAAGGATGGTTAGGCGAACAAAAGTGACCATTTACGAGTTTCATCATGATTTTTGATCAAGTTTTTCGAATCGTCTAGTTAACTTATTTCTACAACTCGAAGAGAAGTATTGGAATCGAGTTTGTTTTTGTTAAGCAGGCCTAACATTTTTTTGGTAATTTTACTGCAGAACGTTACAAAAAAGTTAAAGTAATTTAAGGTAATTTTACCTCAACAAAGTTAAGGCAATTTTTAACATTAACTCGAGTTAAGGTAAAATTAAGGTAAACTTTACCTTAACTTAACCTCAAAAATTTAACTCCGTTAAGGTAAATTTACCTTAATTTGTATGTGTGTATTGTAAAATCATATAAGCAATTCACGTTTCCAGAGAACAGTTCGGAAATTCTTTTTCTTACAGTTCAGTTGTTTTTGTGACAGCTTTCTGAAGTTGAAGATTTTGGTTTAGCCATAAAAGGATTATGATATAAATTAATATAATTGTACAATTAATTTCATTTTATATGTTTCTCTGCAACCGCTTTAGATTATCTGCTCAATGAAATAACGTTACTCAGGTTGGCGTAGTTTTTTACAACTGCTCTGGTAAACGAATTGAGTGGCGATTGCCAAGAATAAGAACGTTTATAATCCGAATGAACAAGTACTTATGTGAAAAAGTGTCGAAAAATTTCATTTGTTGAAGCAACCTCTAGCCCAAATACCGGATGAAAACAACAAAAATGAAATTTATCTGTAGAATTTTCGTGTTGCTGATTTTCAGTTTTTTTTCTTATCATCGGTTTTATAAGTAATAAATTTTGGGTGTGTTCTTTTTTACAACATAAACAAGCTTCTGTGTGTTTTCGCAGAAAACTGCAAAAACTTGAAAAACTTGTCCGAATTAATAAACTTTTTCTCGAATTAATAAAAAAGACGATCAATTGAACACTCTATCTTATAGAAGTTAGTATGCAAAAAAATTTCAGACAATGTTTTTCTCGTGCCACGAGTTTGCTTCCACAATATGAATGAGATTAAATTATCGAGCGTTCTATGATGCAAAAGCCCACAACTTTCCTCATAACGCACGTCAATTTTTCTCGCCAGAAAAGATTTCTAGACATTTTTCAGGAAACTGGTGAACTATTTTAAAGTAAAAGCAATTTTTTCAGATTATTTTGACAGGAAAAAGAGATTCTATATTAATGCTAACACAATATTCACACGTAATGAAATCTTTTCGCATCTATTCTATTCAATTTTGCTGCAGTCAGTATGTTTTCTGTTTAATTGCTCTCAAACGTATTTTTTACCTGTTATATTACTCCTGTGAGTAGTGGGTTATATGTCCTATGCGACCACTTTCTAAACGAAAGATAATAACATAACACAGAACCCAAAACTACTCTAATAAAAATGATGTGAATATTACACTATTTAAGTGACTTTCACAGATTATAAAATACACCGAAAATTGGCTGAAATTCCACTTTCAAATAAATACGTTAAAGTCAAAGTTTCAACGACACATTTCCATAACGTTGATACCAAACAAAAAGAAGAACTGTACATATATCCTCATTCAATAAAAAAAGGTTTGTATCTGAAATTAAAACTTTGTGCGTAAAAAAGCTATCACAGAGTATGAGAAAAAAACTAGAAACACCAACAGAACACAAACGAACTAGAAAAGGAAGATAAAATAGGAAAAAAGCAAAAATTGTTCAATCCATCATTCAATATAATAATTCCATTAATTTTTTAATCACCTTTTATGCAAAGTCTTCAGGAATCATACTTTTACTAATAAACTTTCAACTACTTACATAGATATAATATGTCTCTAGTTACTAAAATTTACAACAAAATAGAAATACGGTTTTAGTTGTAAAGCAGTTTTGTTGATCTTTAAGAGGCTATCAGTGAAGTCATGTCACTACGAGAATATATCAACCAGTTTACTACCATCACTACTAACGCTAATCGTCATTTTATTTAAAATTATTGCATAACTTATATCACTAGCAACAGCCACCTTAAAATTAAAATTCATTTGCCTTGGTTGTGGTCCTATAAGATATTTGTGATATCTAGTGTCAAATACATCTGTTCTATAAATAATTTTAAGGATTCTAAGATTTATATATTGTTCAATATTATCTGGTAACTCATTTTATTTTTTGTAAAATTTCATCATCTCTTTAAATGTTTCATTACAATTAATAATCCTATGACAGTTATTCGTCCTATCTTCAGTATGAAACTCACAACCAATCTCACAATAACACTCAGTCACATCCATTGTAAAAAACATACTTCCATCATTAGCTTGTTTATTAACATTATTATTTTCAAAATCAATTGTTATTCATTGTGGTCTTTTCATACATCTCTTCATACCAAGATCAATTAAAAATTTTGTAGCAATGTGTACATTTAGATAGAAAGTCTTAATTTCTTAGTAACCAAATCCCATGTTATTCATTTTAAATGATACTTTTTGCACAATAATCATGATATCATTTTTAGGTTTAATACTAAGTACAGACAAGTATATATCTCTAATTACTGTAACAACATCAGCAGCTACTGCACCAGACCTATATAACGCCCTAAGATTATCATTTCGTTTAAATATCTCGAATCGTAAGCCATATCTGATTTTTTCTAAATCATCAACAAGACCAAATAGATCACTCATTTTAATCATCATCTTTCACGTTCCAATTTCTAACAAAACTACTCTCACCAACATTAATAGTACTAATAAAAATTTTTTACAACCATAAATTAGGATGACAATGATCTATATATTCAATTTTACTGCCACCACTTGTTTCAAGTATAACTGAACTAAACAATGCCATCATACTATAATTAATCGATCTGATTTTCTTAAACATTATCAAATCTAGTTGCAGCACCATCAACTGTCACATCAAATTCAATTTCAAGATACGAACCATTTATATTCAAATGATTTTTTGAAAATGATATTGATAATGATATTGATATTTGTAATAACTCTACTCATAGTTGCTAGACTATTAGATTTTTATATCATAATTTTACTTTCATTTGGATTTTTTTATATTCACAAGTTTCAACTAAATTAAATTTTTATCAGATTTTAGTGGAGGACGATTTAATTATTTGGGAACTATTAAGGATGACTGAAGTGTTCACTGACACTAAAGATGATCATACATTCAAATTTGTTCGTAAAACTTACTTTCTATTATTTCAACATCGATGGTACTATTTTATGAGTCGTTTCAATTTTGTTATATTCTTTGAATTTCAATTATTTTAAATAACTTTGTATTCTAATTAGATATATATCCGTTTGAAAAAGTATTAAGATTACCAGCCTTTCTCACATAATCACAATCTTTTTAATTTTGTTTAATTTGGCTTGAAGTAACAATGAATCCAAACTTTTTAGGGCTGTCTGACACATCAACATTTGTCATTTTTATAATATTTTGAATATCAATTTTATATGATACAAAAGCATCATTTAGCACGTTTATCCAATTACCATTACCATCTCTAAAGATTGGTTTTATAAAAATGGGTAATAAATTTTTACTAAATCTGTTTAGAAATACTGCTTTTAAATCATTATGTATATTGAGTATAACTCTGTTTTATAATCTTTAATTGACACTTTAAATGGTTTTTTTAAATTAAAACTGGCTACCTCTGTTAACTCATAATTTTCAAGGTGATCAAAAGTTTTTTAAAAACCGTTAGTTATTGATAAACCTGTTTTATTCAATAAGGTATAGGCCAAGCATGTTTGTTTGGTAAATATATCTATGACTGTTAATAAAATTTTTTATTTTTCTTGTAATTTTTGTAAAAACCTAAAGACGACTTCAATTAATTCAACTGCTCATTTTTCATCTTCATGCAATGGAATAAATCTTTCTCTTTTAAACTTTGTTATTTGTGGGGAGAATACTTCTTTAGCTAATTGTAGCTGTTGTTGTGACATCAAATAATTATTTACCAAAAATAAATGTAAATTTACGTAGTTGATTTTGAGTAATTATTTGCGTTGATAAAATTTGCTTAGATGTTTTTATTATCTCATCTGACAGTTCACCGTGTCCGACTCTTTTTTCTAGTATATTTATTTCAAACCTTTCTGCTTAATCACTTGGGTTAGTTGGTCCAAGAGCACTAACTTCTTTTGGTTTGCACTGGTACAGACTGCCTTCACTACTAGAATTTCTTGCTAAGACCCTTCGCATCAAACCTCTATCAATTTCTGACCCCACTACTTTTGGTATCAATTGGTTTATAATTGACATTTCTAAGAAAGATTTAAATTTAATCTTTTCATCTTATATCTTGTTCAGTTAGATCTTTATTTGTACTAAAAATAGAAAGCCGTCAGAAAAAGCATAAATATGATCTTTCAATTTTATTGAATTGGGTTCTAGAGATATGACATCATTGAACTTGAAATTGATTAAGGTTGCATCAGATTGTTTTAAATCTAAAAGCTTCTTTGTTGGTTTTCCCATTTCTACTAGAACTCCAATCATTTCATTGACAACTGTAAACTTATTACCTTTGTAGCCGGTCTTGTTAAGGGCAATGGAACTTCTAAATTTTCTATGGCTTGAAGTTCTTGTTTGTGATTAAATTTAACTGCAATCAATAACATTAATTGTTCTTCAAATTTCTGATTTTATTCATTCAGATTTTTAGTTAATGGATGAAATAATTTTTCAGTGGTTCCATAATTCTCTTGCTGTTTTATTTTATGTTTTAGTCTTTTTCTTCTGCTTTCTGTTGTTAGTTAGTTTCATTCTAAAAGTAGTTGTATTTTTTTTATACTCAGTTTTATATTCAAAAACAACCATCATATCAAGTCTTTTCGTGTCATTTATAACATTAATAATTCTTTGGAAATTATTACTTCATGAATACAACTTTTATCATTAGAAGTAACAAGATCTACTCTAAATTTTGATACAACATTACCAATAGTCAAAAACTAATTTTTTTAAAATATATTTGAGAAAAACCACAAAAAATTTTTGTCTCATATTGTAACAATTCAAACGTCAACAAACCATTCGGGATAAATTATAATTGAGTGTTTTTTGTATCATTAGAGAGAAGAAAACCTAGGCTTAATCTTTAAATTATAATGACCTAGGGTAAAAATTAAATAGTTTTTGGTATTCATATTTTTTGTTAGAGTAATAGTCTATATTATGTGTTATGTGATCACCTTTCGCTTCGAAAGTGGTTGCATAACACATACCCCATTACTCTTGTTTTTTCTATGCAATTTTTTGCTTGCCAGATTTTTCGTCTAATCCATTTAACCCCCTCTCCCCCCCACAAAGACACTTACACACACACATTCGTCCTACATTCAGGGTGAAACTCTCAATCAATATCACAGTAACACTCAATCACATCCATCATAATAAATGTACTCCATCATTATTCTTTCATCTCTTCATACGAAGATCAAATAAAAATTTAGTAGCATTGTGTACATTTAGATATAAGGTCTCAATTTCTTAGTAACTAATTTCAATGTTATTCTTTTTATATAGTTTTTTTGCACAATAATTATACTATCATTGTTAGTTTTAATACTAGATACACGCAATGATATATCTGTAATTACTGTAACAACATAAACTTTTACTGCAACAGACCTATATAATGCCCTAAAATTATCATCTCGTTATAATATCTCGAATCTTATGCCATATGTAATTTTTTCTAAATCATTAACAAAAACAAATAGATCACTAATCTTAATTTTGATACAACATATCCAATAGTAATAAACTAATTGTTTTAAATTTATTTGAGGAAAACCACAAAAAATTTTTGTCTCATATTGTAACAATTCAAACGTCAACAAACCGTTCTGGATAAATAATAATTGAGTGTTTTTTGTATCGTTAGAGAGAAGAAAACCTAGTCTTAATCTTTAAATTATAATGACCTAGGGTAAAAATTAAATAGTTTCTGATATTCATATTTGCTGTTAGAGTAATAGTCTATATGATGTGTTATGCGATCACCTTTCGCTTCGAAAGTGGTTGCATAACACATATCCCATTACTCTTGTCTTTTCTATGCAATTTTTTGCTTGCCAGATTTTTCGTCTAATCCATTTAACCCCCTCTCCCCCCACAAAGACACTTACACACACACATTCGTCCTACATTCAGGGTGAAACTCTCAATCAATATCACAGTAACACTCAATCACATCCATCATAATAAATGTACTCCATCATTATTCTTTCATCTCTTCATACGAAGATCAAATAAAAATTTAGTAGCATTGTGTACATTTAGATATAAGGTCTCAATTTCTTAGTAACTAATTTCAATGTTATTCTTTTTATATAGTTTTTTTGCACAATAAATATACTATCATTGTTAGTTTTAATACTAGATACACGCAATGATAAATCTGTAATTACTGTAACAACATCAGCTTTTACTGCACCAGACATATATAATGCCCTAAAATTATCATCTCGTTTTAATATCTCGAATCTTAAGACATATGTAATCTTTCCTAAATCATTAACAAAAACAAATAGATCACTAATCTTAATTTTGATACAACATAACCAATAGTCAAAAACTAATTGCTTTAAATATATTTGAGAAAAACCAAACCTCTAACGCATCAAACTTCTAACATATACATGAGACCATGTTCAGCTCGATAATCACTTTTCAATTGACTATCTTTCTCACTCCATTTTCTAACAAAACTACACTCATAAACACTAATAGTACTAGTAATCACTGTATACATCCGTAAATTAGGATGACAAAAATCTATATATTCAATTGTTCTGCCACCACTTTTTTCAAGTATAACTGAACTCAACAGTGCCATCATACTATAATCAAACAATCTGATTTGATACGAATCATTTATATTCAAATGATTTTTTTTCTCTATTGAAAATTTTGTCATATTTGTATTAACTCTATTCAGAGTTGCTAGACAATTTGCTTTTTATTTCTTATTTTTACTGTTTATATTCATAATTTTCATTTAAATTAAAGTACATTTTCATCAGATAAAGAAGAAGGACGACTTAATTTTGTGGTAACTACTAAAGACAAATTTCAGTTTCATTTCGATTGAAGTAACAATGCGTCAAATTTTTTCAGGGCAGTCTGATGCATCAACAGTTGTCACTTTTATGGTAGTATGATAATTATTTTTATGTGATACAAAACCGTCTTTTAGCATGTTTATCCAATTACCATCACCATCTAAAAAATTGGTTTTTTAGTTACAAGTAATAATGTTTTAATAAAATTTTTTAGAAATACTGCTTTTGAAACACTATATTATGAGTACAACTCCGTTTTATAATCTTAACGGGGCGATTTAATTGTTCTATTAAAAAATTTACTACGTCATTCAGCTCATAATTTTTCTGATGTTCTACCTTCTGGCAAATTCGTTTTAAAACCGCTAGTTATTGATATACCTGTTTTATTCAATAAAGGTTTATACTAAGCATATTTGGTAAAAAATATCTATGACTGTTAATAAAAATTTTTATTTTTTTATTGTGAAAATTAAAAGATGACTTATCAATTAAACCAACTGACCATGTTTCATCTTCACTCTATGGAATAAATTTTTTTCTAAACTTTGTTATTTGTGGGGAGAATACCTCTTTAGCTAGTTGTAGTCGTAGTGACATCAATTATTTTTTTTACCAAAAATAAGAAAAAAATTTATGTAGTTGACTTCGAGTAATTTTCTTTGTTGATAATAGTTGCTTAGATGTTTTTAACATCTCATCTGACAGTTCATCATGTCCGGTTCTTGTTTCTACTTTAATTAATTCAAACCTTTCTGCTGAATCATTTGGGTTAGTTAGTTCACGAGCGCTAACTTCTTCTGATTTACGCTAGTACACACTGTCTTCACTACTAGAATCTCTTGCTAAAGCCGTTCGCATCAAACCTATAACAATTTTTGTACTACTACTTCTAGTATCCATTGTTTTAAAATTGACATCCCTAAGAAAAATTTTAGTTTAATCTTCTCCTCTGTTATCTTACTAAGTTACATCTTTATTTGTAATGAAAAAAAACCTTAAGAAAAACCATAGACATCGTCTTTCACTTTTCTACCAACGGGTTCTAGAGATAGGACACCATTCAACTAAAATTTGATTGAAGTTGCACCAGATTGTTTTAAATCTGAATGTTTATCTGCTTGTTTTTGCATTTCTACTAGAATTCTTATAATCTCGCTGCCAACTGTAAACTTATGACCTTTGTAGTCAGGTCCTGTTTAGGGTAATGTAACTTCTAAATTTTCCAATGCTTGAATTGCTTTTTTTGATTATATTTAACTGCAACCATTAAAGTTGATTGTTCGTTAAATTTCTGATTTTGTTCATACAGAATTTTAGTTAATGGATCAAATTTTTTTCTGTAATGCCACAATACTCTTTTTGTATTAATTTATCTTTTAATCTATTTCTGTTTTATTTTTCTAGTTTGCTTAATTTTATAGGTATTTTCATTTTTCAAAAACAATCATAATAACAAGTCGTTTCGTATCAGTTCTAAAATTATTAAATCTCTGAAAGTTGTTACTTTATGAATACATTTTGTATCACTAGAAAGAATAAGATCTAATCTAAACTTTGATACAACATAACCAATAGTTAAAAACTAATATTTTAAAATTCATTTGGGAAAAACCACAAGCATATTTTGTTCTCATATGGTAACAATTCAAACGTCAACAAATCGTTCTGGATATTCTTTTATTGAATGTTTTTTGTATCATTAGAAAGGGAAAAACCCAGGCCTACCATTACTTCAACGTTTATTAATTACTACACTAGTCTAATTCTTAATATTTTACTCCTATACTGCAACGCAAAACCATCACCAGTTGCTTCAATATTTAAAAACATGATTTTTAAGCGTTTAAAAAATTATTGCAAAAAAATATTCTAGAATAATTCCACTTGAGTGAACCTTCAAACAAAGATCCAATATTTAGCTGAGACGCAACATGTGTTCAATGGTTTTTTTTCCATTTTTATGCTTTATGCAGTGGACTTAGAAGATAAGTGCTTCCTTTTGTTTTTTAACTTTATGAAAAATTATCCTTACAACTGAGATTTTATTATTGACTTAAAAGTGACGTTTTAATCGATATTTAGGTTTTCTTATAATCTTTGAAAGTCACTTAATTAGTGTAATATTCATATTTTTGTCAGAGTAATAGTCGATATTATGTGTTAGGGGATCATCTTTTGTTTAGAAAGTGGTTGCATAACACATATCCCATTACACTTGTCTTTTCTATGCGATTCATCGATTGACCGATTTTTCGTCTAACCCATTTGACCCCCTCTCCCACAACAAAACCAGACACACGCACACACACACACACACACACACACACACAAACACACACACACGCCACACACACACAAACACGTACACACACAACCTCACCCACCCCTCTCCATACACACACACACACGCATACACACCCATAACACACAACACACTAAATCCACACCCAAACTCACCCACCATTTCATCATTTCTTTAAATTCTTCATTATAATTAATAATCCTATAATATTCTTTCGTCTTATCTTCAGGATAAAACTCACAATCAATATCACAATAACACTCAGCAACATCCATTATAATATTTTTACTTCCATCATTAACTTTTTTTAACATTATTATCTACACACACACACACACATATATATATATATATATATATATATATATATATACATATATATATATATATATAATCATTATATATATATATATATATATATATATATATACATATATATGAATATATATTTATTTATTTATTTTTTACTTATATATATATATATATATATATATATATATATAACAGGGAGGCTCGGTAATGTCCGTTCGCACACTAAGTTCCGATCCCGCTCATCTACATTTTTCACTTAATTGGCTATCAAATGAGGAAGAGATAAAAAGAACTAACATATCAACATATCGTTCAACAATTTACTAAAAGAATAAAACAAACTACCTTAGAGAGCTTTTGAGACCTTTGGCTACCATAATATGACTACCAGAAAAAACGGCGATAAAAATCAACTAGTTACAAATATTAATTACGACCAAAATTCCTTGCCCATTTTTTGAAAATCATTAATAACCAAATCAAAAAGGAATCAGATAATATTTCTACTAAGAAGACTAACCGGTAGATTATTAGAACAAAATGTGGGACTTTTCCGCAATGCAACTTGGTAACAAGTCGACAAGGAATGAGCAAAAGGGCAAAGTTTATTAAAACATTGCTTTTTTTTTGAAAAGAACTAACTTTGAACTGATTAGAAATTTTATGCATCAAATGAAATCATTGAGAGAGTCCTTTATACCTCCATATAGAGCAACTGAGAACTTTAACTATCCAGGATATGTCATAAGACTACAAACATAACAGTCAAAAGGGGAAAATTTGCACAAAAAATAAGCACGAAAATATCCCAGCCAAATAAATATTAAACTGATCACTAAAAAATTAAAAATATTTGTTTGCGTTTTTTGAAAGTGACAACATTTGTAAATCAAATGACGCCTATTTTCGTGACACTGTTAAAAGAAAGCAAAAACCTAAAAAAAGGCAAATATGCAAAAATCACGAAAATTCTATAAAAACTGGTTTGACCAAGAACAAAGACCATTTGAGGAAAATAAAACCGTTATGAAGAGCAGTTTGTATTTCAATAGATAAATGATGTGACTCGTCTATACAGATGCTTGGCACAATTAAACAGAAATAAAATTGGCAAATCTCAAAAATCTATCTCTTGTCTCTGTTTTTTTGAAAACAATTTCTTTCAAAATTCATAGCCAACAAAAGTTTTCGACTAAAAGAGTAGACAGTTCGTCTTGCAACTACTTGGAAAACTAATTGCAAGTGTTATTAGTGAGACTAAATTATAAGACTATACAAACACTAAATACAAGCTGAACTAATGAGTTTCACAAACAAATTTACGAAACCACAGTTTTGAAGCCAATAAATTTATAAAATATTAACCGCGAGAATATAACATGTTCAATTGCGTCTCATTTGATCATCATAATGATTTTTTGCAAAACGACTATCACTAAATGACAGCAAAAAAAGAACCAGAAAAATTATTGTTTGCTTGAACAAAACATTAAAAACAGCTCTATTTGATGAGCCTAAGTTACGAAAATGATATAACACTGTAAAATACAAAAAAAACAAAAACCAGAACAAAAAGGGATAAGTTGAAGAATACTAATACTCTTTTTAATCGAAATTTCTTTCGAAAGTCAAAGAAACCTTTAGCTTTTACCAATATCAATTATTAAATTTATTTAATTATCTATAGTTGGCCACTGAGACTTTTATCAACAAACACAGGGCAAAAATAAAAAACTACAAAATTCTACAAGAGAACGGTGTCGCAACCCTTAAAACCATATGTTTTCAAAATAATAAATATGTTCAGTTCCAAATGTTGTAAAGCTTTTTTCAGTTAGATTGTTTAATAATGTGACAATGTACCAAAGAAACAAAATTAACAGCCAGAAGGAACAATTATGCACAAAAATCATAAAATTTTGTATGAAACAGCAAGAACAAAAAGCAAGAAAACCTTCTGTTAAAACAATTGTCCATAAAATTAGTTTGTATTCCGCAAAACGTTGACCAAAAATAATATAAAAAATTGACAAGTTCAAAAAATCACAGAAATTTTTTAAAACAAATACTTTCGATAACTTAATAGACACTAGGTAACAACTGAATGCAAAGAAAAGGTTTACATACACCTCTTGAGGAAGCAATTTAGGTCTTTGAGTGATTATACTTAAAAATCAGACTGCCATAAGGTTAAAAATTGAAGGCAAAGGACAAGAATTTTGAAGGCAAAGGACACGAAGTTTTACTAAAACACAAATCCAGAAAAACACTTTTGTTCTCTGAAAACGAACTCTGTCTGCATTCAGCCTCAAGTTTATGAAAATTCGACGTGTCATTAACGGAGCCGCGAATAAAAAATAATGTCAGTAATTAACATTAAAAACCAAAAGCAAAATATTTTCAAAAAAGGCGGCACCAAAATAAAAACCAAAAAGTTTCTGAATCTAAGAATCCACGATACTATCAAACCTCTCCCTGATTTTGTTGTGAGTTCAGCAAACCACTCAACCAAAAGTTCCAAGTGTTTGCGAGTTAGACTAATTTTTGAGTGCAATTCTTCAAAAACTAAAAAAACAACGATGCATTTTGCATAATTCTCGAGTTAAATCTGCAAAAAACGGCGAAATTTTAATTCCAGAAGAGTTTCATTCAGCGCCTAATTGCAACTAGCGCTCCTTTGGATATTAGGGAGTCTGTGTTAATGTTTCGAGGTAACTAAGTCTGGCAAACTTTAAGAAAGTGGACCAGAAAAGCCTATTTTGTGCCATTTTTGATGAAAAAATTTCGAATTTTGAAATCTTTATCAAAAAAGTTAGCCAAAAAAACTTCAATCAAACAATTTAGCAACGTTCTTCTACCTCCAACGGTAACAACAACACTCTGCCGTTAAAAATTGTAACTTATTTTAAATTATATTAACAAAATTGTGTCAAATTTTAGCCGTTCACACCCACATAATGCAAAGTCCCCCTAATGCTAGCACTCTCGCCGTGTCGGTTTTGATCTTACTTTCATTTTTAAGTGTTGTTGCTGGAAGACGTTCTCTCTGACAGTTGAAATTTTTCGTTTCAGATTATGCAGAAACTGCGTTGTCATTTGGATACGTTGACATGATAGATCACTTCATTGATTTGATGGGTGACTGGGTTAGTAAACAAATTGTTCACCTTTCAGGAAAGTTTTTATTCAAGGCTTGTTTCAACGGTGCACCTTTTGTCATTAACAAAGCATTGGAGTACCTGAAGAAATACGGCAAGCCTAACGCTATTGAAGACGAAATGCGGGGAATTTACAAATTCATGCGTGTGTATGATATCACTCTTCTGTCTCTACTTTGCTTCCAGAACTATGACTCAGTGCCCGGGGTCAAAATTGTGCTCGAAAATGGGTTCCCAGACAATCTATTGCTTTTCGAGTTCTTTGAAAAGAATTCTCTGTATTACGCAATATGGTATGAAAACAAGGAATTGGTTGAAATACTTCTCGAAAAGGAAAACAGACGAAGGATATTCTTGTCGGATGATATTTGTTATGAGAACATGACAGCCTCTGAGTTCGCAAGGTCGCTTCAGTTTGATGAAATTGCTGATATGATTGACAATTTCAGCAGAGAAATGACGGAGATGGATTATACTGCAGATAAAAGTTTCTGTGAAATGCAGACTTAGAGAAATGTGTAACCAAATTGTAAGCGTGACGAAATTGTCTAAAGTGGCAGCCAATTTGGTGTTCATATCTGATTTCCAATGTAAATCCGGAACTTGTAAAATTAAAAAAACTTTTTATAGTGTAGCTCTTGGATCTTTCCCATTTGTGCCCCCCTCAGCTTAGTGGGCGCATATTATTTGCACCCTCCAAACGCACATGCCATTTTTTTAAAAAATGATTTAGTATGTAATGGCACGTGCTCTGTAACTGGGGGGAGGCTGACAACTCATAACGTACTGGCGGCACAAACGGAAAAGATCCTAGCAATCTTTCAAAACTATCTTTTTTCAAAATAAGTATTGTTATACTCAGATTCGCCCAAACACACACACACACACAAAAACACACAAACAAGCACACACATACAAACACACACAAACAAACAAAGAAACACACACACACACACTCACACTCAAACAAACACTCACATGCCAACACACACTCACACATACACACACACACACACACTTACACACACACACACACACACACACACACACACACACACACACACACTTACACACACACACAAACTCCCAAAAACACGCACACATACACACATACACTTAAACACACACACACACACACACACACTTACACACACACTCTCACACAATTATCTTAAAACCCATATTTTAAAACTAACTTGGCTTTAATATTTATTTGATTGCACTACCTCTATGTTCAGTATTTAACAGAAGTGTTTTTCCGCTATCGACATGTTTGCATGTTTCTTTTACCGAGTATAGTTTTACAATAGTATTACTAATAGTATTACAAAGCGCAGTTAAAAATGATGATAATTTAAGATCGTTATCTTTTCCGGTCTTCTATCCAAGATGGAAGAACAATAAGATATTTTTTATCTAAAACGTATGATCTTTATGTAATACTTCATTCTAATTTGTCGGGTTTTCATTGTAGGTTATCGTGCGGAACCCATTAATTGGTTTGTGCTTATTTGTGACTCGTATATCAGTGTTTTGACTTCTCTAATAGTTGTTTCTCAATAGTTTGTAATTTAAATATTGAACTGTAAAATTTTTGTAAAATTATTGATAGTAAAATAAAATTAACAGACAAAGTTTCTTGCTAGTTTAATAAATTGAATGAAATAATATGCTTCACAATTTTTTATAGTCCTCTGAGGGGCGTCAGTCTTTCAGGATCATCGATTCAGTTTCAAACCGGGCAAACTTTTTGTTAAGAAAATTACAAAGATTTTCTGGTTCTTTGGAGAAAATTTATGCAAGCAAAAAGTAAAAATTTTACCATAACAGTACCAGAAACAACAAAATCAAAATACAAATTTAGCGAAAAAATTTTCATTAGACAAAAAGAAAGTGATTCAAGCTCACTGCCTAATAGCAAGGATGCTCAAAAGAAAACAGTAGAAAAAATTTGTCACAGAGAGTTTTCGACAGCTTGAATACTAGTGGAACTAGTTTTGAAACAACTTTATGACATTTTTCTACATTGAGAAATCAATTAAATTA
Source organism: Convolutriloba macropyga (assembly GCF_964194025.1). NCBI lineage: Eukaryota > Metazoa > Xenacoelomorpha > Acoela > Convolutidae > Convolutriloba > Convolutriloba macropyga. The sequence goes on from NC_134470.1 coordinate 7,994,104, forward strand.
ATTCAAATCTTTGTTATCAAACTTTGATTCGGAAACAAAAGTTTTTGCTCATTCAAAGTCAAATAAGGAAGTGTTTTTTTGTTGAAGAATTCTTCATTCTTCTCAATCGGTCTCTATAACATCAGTCTTCTTCTCCTTAAATTTCAGAATTCTTCTCTTGTCAATCTTCATTGAACTCCTGAAAATTATTTATGTTCTCCCCGCTCGTTGGGTGAGACAATACTTACAAAAACGAGGGTCCTCTTTCATTGGGAGAAACCTCTAAAATAATTCCACTTTTCTTGGAGTTCACAATGATTGCCCAAAATCGAATTTGGACAGATTTGTGACTTTATGACAGATTTGTTAATCAATTTGTTCGCTTCTCAATCAGCATGAATGCAATCAATTGAAACTATACGATACAATTATAAGTTCAGGCACTCGAGGAGCTCTATGTACTCAACAGAACCTTGTATTTGATTGCTTTTGAGTTCGGTGATAAACTATTAACTTAAGACAAATTGACTCGATTCGAGACAAATTCAATTTTTTCCACCATTCTGTTTTCTACGAAGAACAAAGTCCTGTGAGAGCTGATTCTTTAACCGCATAGAAGCTCACTCATTGTGTTGAATTACTAAAACAAATAAAACGACGTACCGCAAAGAAATAGTCAGGTAAACTACAGAATATATGTACAATTTTTAATTTAAAATTTCAAGTGTATATGTCTGATTTTCTTTGAAGAATCAAAACTTCAATATAAAAACAAATCAAAATCAAAATGTAGATTGCCACACCCCTTAAGCGTAATATTATATTAATCCAGCTCTTTGAAATAAGCATATTCGAGTTTAGCTCCATCAATTTTTGCTTCAATTCCCGCACGTTTAAAAGAATTTTCAATTCTCTAAACTTTCTGTTCTTCGCGCAGGCATTGAATGTGAAAAAACTATGCAACGCAGTCAAAAGATTTCATAGAATCATAGAATGTAAACGAATGTAAACAAAAACAAAGCAATATGTTTAGAAGCATAACTTAACAGCTACTGATTTTCTCTTTAATCCACATTGCTAAAAAGATTTTTATGAGGATCCGGATGCCTCTTGAAACGTAGATTTGTACGGGATAAATTTCAAGTTTCCAGCAATTGGTGTCATAACTGGATATAAATTCAATTCTATCAGTTGATAGAGTAACATTAAAATTTTGCTGCGTTGATTTGTATTTTCATGAAAAGAATTTGATTAACAGTTCAGTTATAATTATATTTATCTGTTTAAAAAGGTACCATGTCAAGATTGAGACATGAATAACTATATTTTAATGTTTTTGTCAGGGCTATCGAGTTTCAATGTTGCATTAGAATGTGCAACATTTTCACCAAACAGTACCCATGTCTTACAAAGACATCAAAGTTAGAAACTTTGATGTAATCTTTGAAAAGATTTCGTAAAGTTGAAAAAATATCTTTGAAAATTAATCAAATGGCAGTTTTGCTTTTTATATTACGTTCAGAACCAATCAAAACTACGAATTTAAAAGTGAACAGCTATCATGCAGAACAGACCAAAGTTTAGCGTGTATTCTGAGACGAATTCCGTAGAATAGAGTTACGATTGACGCCCTTGTGTGAGCAATTGACGGACATAAACCATCTTCTTTTCCTGAATTCATCAAAAAGAAGATCGGTGAACGAATTAAACGGAGATGGCTTTGAGCTATTGTTTTGCAGACGACAGTTCCGCGTATTTATGACAAAATTGGTCTTCCAAAAATTATAGGTAGTTGTGAGTGAAATTTACTTCAAAGCAATGTTATGAAAATCTAGTAAGATACCAAAAAACTCGCAACAATAAAGATTCTGACGTGAATTAAGATTCAGTAGTGAAAATGGTCATTTTGTCAACAAGTTTTGAGATAAAAATTGCGGTTACCTGCTGTGATTAGGGGTAAAAAATAAATATCTTACGCCATTTAATGGCCTGCATCTTTTTGCGCATTTTTTGTAAGACACTAACAATGGCAACTTGGACTAATTTTATTGTTTACGTTTTAAAGGAATGAAAAGGCCAATGTTTCAACAATTGAGCTTCAAGGAAGCTCTTTTTATAAAACCACACATTATTTTTTTCATTTCTTTTTATTTATGGCTGTAAAAAATATTTTGAGACATAAATTTCTTTAAAACAGTTTTTATGTGTGAAATTTTATGTTTTTAAAGCAAAAAAAAAGTATTTTCAATTTTTCTGTGTTTCTGCAGCTTTTTGCCATATCTGGTCACGTTGTTTTGAGCTTTTGATGTTCAATTGCACTGTTGCCATATAATTTGACCAATTTATCTGCTTATTTATTTTTATTCCTATAAAAATTTTCAAATCAAAATGCAAACCAGGAAAAGCTATGTTTTGGAGAGAAATCTGAAGCACTTCTGGCCATGACTTCAGAAAATGGATTGCTGTAGAGTATTCTGAGTTTATCAGAAACTTTAAGTAAATTGTTTTTGAAGGAACTGAGAAAAATTGCTATTCATGTGTAAGTTTATTCCCTTTTTGGATACTGATTTCCATTTTATGGTAAAGCAAAATTTTTGATATTTTTCAAAAGAATCATCTTCTTTATAATTGCAATCAGTTATGTCAAGGGATCTCAAATTAGAAGAAAAAAGCTGTATAACAAAAAAAGAAACTGTTTTTAATTGAATTTGTTTTTTTTCTTTCTTTTCGCTAGAGCTCTATTTATCCCCTTTAAAGGATTTAATTTCAAGAAAAATTAGCAAATAGTTTGTGATAATTTTGTAGCGAAAACAATTTAGAATTTATTCAATATACTGTTTCAACTGAAATTGATTGTAATTTTTGGTAAAATTAATCAGTTCTTAATTTTAAATTAGTTGTTTCCAAGTGCAACCAAAATAATTCATATCGTACTTCTTAAATTCCACAAAAAATTTTTTTTTGAGTTTTTTCAGTTAATTCGATAACAGTCTTCATTATGATTTTAAGATACAGTTGAAAGTACAGCTAAAGTTTTTGCTTTAGAAAAAACAGAACGTTCTTCTAGTTTGATGGAATGCGGAACAAGGTCATGATTTTGATAACTTTGTATCATTTTTTCCATACACTACGTTTTGTTTCCAACTGATTTATTTTCTTTGAAAGATATGTATTTGGATTTCTTAAAAAAAACAGAACCCTTAACCAGAAGTTCCTCTTGTTCACGAAAATCCAAATTTGGTAGAAAAATTCTTTAAAAATTACTCTCTTCCCACTGAACTGTTGTTGGCTCTCAATTTATGCTCTGATCAAGTTCACTTTTTAAATGCTGCCTCCATTTAATTTCATGCTAAAAAGCAAAAGCAAAGAAATCTGCAAACATCTTATTGGTTTCACTGTTTTTTCAATCATGTTTCTCTTGATCTCAAGTTTGTATGCACACTGTTATTACTTTCTAAACTTGTGCATCTTTTTGGCTGATATTAGCTGTTGCATATAGGGATGATCGTCAGTCATTAGCTACATTTTCAACGCTAGAAACGAATCTTAATTCAACATCTCAAAGAAATCTCACTTATATCAACTTTAAGATCTTTTACCGTTTCAGCTAACATTTTCTAATGTTAGTACTATACGCTTTTTTCTTGCTTGTCACTACTTGTTTTGAATTTTTTCTCTGTTGTTATAATAAAACGGCTTTTGAGTTTGCTTATGGCACACACTAGCTGAAAAATTTAAAATTTCAAAAAAAAATCTAAAACAAAATGCAATTTTTCATTCAATGAGTCTTTATACTGACAGCAAATAACATTAAGTCTTAACAGTGGCATTTCAACCGGCCAAAAAGTAACCGCAATGGCATTTAAAAATCTTGTTGCTCTCTTTTTTTAACTACCATTTACAGTTCTGTCAAATTTGATCATCGCAATTTCTTTATAAAATCCAGAAATATGTTTGGGATAATCGAACAGCTTTGGCTTCAGTTTTGAGTTAACTGGTAAAAAAAATTGGGCTTGTTGCATCTAAAGTTGACAAAATGGGTTTGTACTAATCAAGTTATTGACATTTATATCTCTTTTTTTGCTTCTGGGGTGAAATAACTATAGTTGTGCAACAATAATACAATAATAATACTAATAATGAAAAACATTGTAATACTAATAGTAGCAATTTTTTAAATCTAATTTTAGAGTTTGCGGAAATTGGATTTTTTGTTGGATGTTTGGATAAAGTGGATTTCTTCGTTGACTTGATGGGTGAAACCAGTACAAAACTAGTTGTTCAACACTCGGAAATTTCTATTCATTGCTTGCTTCAGCGGAACACCTTTCGTCAGTAATAGAGCATTGGAGTACCTCAAGAAATACGGCAAGCCTAACGCTATGGAAGACGAAATGCATGGAATTTACAAATTCATGCGTGTGTATGATATCACTCTTCTGTCTCTACTTTGCTTCCAGAACTATGACTCAATGCCCGGGGTCAAAATTTTGTTCGAAAATGGGTTCCCAGACAATCTATTGCTTTTCGAGGTCTTTGGGAAGAATTCTCTGTATTACGCAATATTGTATGCTTCAGTGGAACAATATTCTTCAGCGGAAAACCTTTCGTCATTAATAGAGCTTTGGATTACCTCAAGAAATACGGCAAGCCTAACGCTATTGAAGACGAAATGTATGGAATTTACAAATTCTTGCGTGTGTATGATATCACTCTTCTGTCTCTACTTTGCTTCCAGAACTATGACTCAGTGCCCGGGATCAATGGTTGAAATAATTCTGGAAAAAGGAAAACAGACGACAGATATTCCTGTCGGGTGATGTTTGTTGTGAAAACGTGACAGTCTCTGAATTTGCAAGGTCGCTTCAGTTTGAAGAGATTGCTGTTATGATTGAGAAATACAGCAGAGAAATGATGGAAAGGGACTATACTGCAGATAAAAGTTTTTTTTGAAATACAGACCTAAGGATATGTGTAGTCTTGACCAGACGAAATTGTCGAAATTTCTTGTTTATATCTTTCTTATAATGTAAATCGTATACATATTCAATAAATATCTATTAATGTAGTAATCTACAATCTATTGGGTGAGCCTGGAACAAAGCGGGTGTGCATCAGTCGGGTACATTTTGCGTCAGCACATGTTTCAACGGAACACCTTTTGTCATTCATTAATCATTGGAATAACTCAAGAGGTACGACAGACCTAATGCTATTACAGATTAATTGGGCGGAATTTACCAGCTTATAAATGAAGATGATATCACTCTTCTATCTTTGCTTTGCTTCCAAAGATATGACGCAGTGCCTTCTGTAAAAATTCTGTTCTAAAATAGGTTTCCAGATAATCATTTGCTGTTTGAATTTTTCGGGAAGAATTCTCTGTATTACGCAATATTGGCAATATTGTAGGAAAACAGGGAATTGGTTGAAATGAAAGAAGACGACAGATATTTCTATCAGGCAATATTTTTATAAGAAAATGACAGCCTCTGATTTTGCACGATTACTTCAGTTTGTTGACATTGCTGATCTTGTTGTATTATTGCATGATAGGCAATGAAAATTCAATTTCTCGTATATAAGTGTAGCCACTTCTTGCGTAACTAGAATACAATTTGAACAGAAACAATTGAAATGTTATATATCAATGTCCACTTACACTGTCCAATAGCTAAATTGGGCTTAATAAATAAGACCACTAGCTTAATCCAGTTCTTTTTTTGTCACTACTGACAAATTTTATTATAAAAATAAAGTTGGAAAAAACGTTTCAAGATCTCTTTTTCCCAGCCTGTATTAATGTCTTATTCGTTTCCAACGTTGATTCGGCTTAATCTCATAGATCCACTGATAAATCAAAACATTTTCACCGCATCAAAATTTGCTGAGAGTTTGACTTATGAAAAGACCGTAGTCGACCGATATTGGGTAAAAAAAGACAGTCGTCGATCGATAACGGATTTGATCAGACTTTAGGTTAAACCTAATAGTCTTGGTAGACTTACTTTGACCGATATTGTCATGGTCGAGTAAAGGTGGGCCGATTTTGGTCATGGTGGACTTTTGATTGGACTTTAATGGTCAAGTTAAACCAAGAGCAGGCATAATATGATTAAAAAACTGTTAGAGCAAAAAATGATTAAGGAAAAACAATTTTGATAAAATATTCTTGAGAAAAAGTTCTTGAATAAAGTCAAGAAGTTGTTTACGAATAATCAACCATAATAATGGAGTTCTTCTATCAAGACCATGATAATAGCAATTCGTTAGGTAATATGTGCAAACCATGGAACAAGAGTTTTCTAAAAAGCCTCAAGATATTTTAAAAAACTTAAATCAGACCGAATTCAGTTTTCAGATTACCCCTAAAATTAAATGCGATGAATTTTTGCTGAAAGTTTACTGAAATTGCGTATTTTTTTGCCTTCAAGACTGCTTCAACCAACAGATTTTAGCTTTTTTGACAATTTTTCATTTTCGGTTATTTGCGTAATTTTCATCCTTTTTGCGGAATTTTTTTACCCCTGCTGTAATCGTTTTAATTGTCCAGTAAATTGCCGGTGGACTTCCTATTTGTCCAGAAACACGTGAGCTGACCTTCTGAACGAGGTTTTCCCGTTTCGTTGAAAACTTCGGCGCTAAAATTAGTCAAAAATTTGGCGTACTGTTCACAGTTGTCTCCAATACCTCCTAAAGTAATGCACGAATTTCAACACCATACGGGAATATTATTGAAAATAAATCCCAACGATGATTCATGACAAATTCATAAAAGCTACATTTTACAACGATGGATTTAAGTTATTTCATACAAACCGAAATCCCGGTCGGTGGATTATAGTTAGTTGACAGAAACTCATATTCCCATCGAAAGATCATAGTTATTTCATAGCAACTTTTCTTCTGGGCTGAAAATTGAGACGCATTCCCGTGTTGAGGAGAACGACGAAAAAACGACAATATTTTGTAAGAAATCGTAGTTTTCGTCGTTTTGTCGTCGATTTCATCGTTTTCGTTAGTTTCCGTCGTTTAAGTCGTATTTTAAGTGTAAGAAATGATCGTTTCTTCGTCGTTCTTTTGTCGTTTCTTATGTCGTTTTTTACAAATGAAGTCGTCGTTTTTTGATCGTTTTTTCGTCGTTATTTTGTCGTTTCTTATGTCGTTTTTATTTCAAAAGATATCGTCGTTTTTTGATCGGTTTTTTGTCGTTTAATTGCTTTTGAACTAGTTTTTCTATATTAGATCGTTTTAGCAAGTCTATGTAATGGACTGCTAGCGCAGTGGTTAGTGTATCAGGTGCTGTATTCGGAGCTCAGAGGGTCAAATCCCAGTGGGATCACGTTTTTTCGTCGTTTTTTGAAAAAACGATCATTTCCTACGAAAAATAACGACGAAATAACGAACAAAACGACGATTACCACGTAAGGGTTTTGATCGTTTTCGTCTAATGAAAACGATTAAAAAACGACGATTTCTTACAAGTGAAAAACAAAATTCCTCAACACGGGTTATGCCATTATTACACGGGTTCTATTCACATTATATTCAAAAAATCTATTCGCGCAGTTGCGTATGAAATCAGGTGTACGATGATTGGCTAATCAACAACAAACTGTGAGAGTGAATTCTTTTCTGAGAGGTTTAAAAAGTACGAAATCAGAAGTGTACTGAATCCTAGGGCACGTGCAGTAAACAGAAAGAAATAAAATTTTAAGTCTCAGATTTGGTGATTATGGATTTATTGTGATCCAGTCATAACCAAATGAATCCCACTACGGGGAAATAAATCCTACGGGTTGCATTTACTGGCTTTCACTGATAAAAATAGCAAAAAAATGAATGAATTCCCAATGATTGAGAGTTCAATCCCCTGCCTCCGTGAAGCTGTCTGTGTGAGGATGAGCTCTTACTTAACCATAGCTTCAGGTTGACCACAGCCGGACCAATAATGGCTGCAATGATTGTACCACGTGAAAGTTTCAGACGCAAAAAAAGTGGCCATAGTCACCAAAAAAGAGCAATGCTGCTCATAAAAAGATCAGTCTGAAATGTGGGGAATAATAAGAAAAAGGGCAGCTGACAACAGGCTACTGTAGGCCGAATGCTGTTACGCTGCGATTGCGCAGGAACCCAAATTTTTATTATAAGCTGCCCACAAAAGCGGTGATTACCATTTCCAACTCCTTACTTGCCCAGATTCTGTGATCGGGACGAAAGGATACGATTATCAACAAATTATAAAATTGAGGACTCCTTTTGATGTTTTTCTATTTCCTATGATAAGGGCAAAAGATGCAATGATGCATCGATTGAGTTTCTTTGAAGTTACTATGATTCATCGATGAAATTCAAGGCGCGCTGAAGAAACTATATGATGCTCACATTGAACTTCATCACGGACTGTCTTAAGCAAGTTATTGCATGCCTGTTCCTTTTTTTTTTTAAAAAAAGCAGGTTCAGAACGAAGACATCAGACGGAGCCATCAAATTTACAGTTTTGTTTATCATTCTATTTTTTCTTCCCGATCACAAAATTTGGGCAAGTGAGAATCCGGAATCGTAAATTCAGTTTATCCGTGAACACTCGTTACAAATTGTGAGCCTTTTTATAAGATGTTTCCACGTTTTGAGTGACTGTTTTCCATTATGGATCCGAAATGTAAAATGCTGACGATATATGTCACACGTTACCACAAAACTCAAAATTTTGAGAAATTGGTGTTTTTGGATATTGGTCACGTAATAATAGTTCAAGCAAACAGCCGGATAGGATACGTCAAAATCACTCATCTATAAGAGCTGATTGTGAATTTCTTAGAAAAAATTTGTTCTATCTATATTCTAAAAAATCTGTTAAAACCATATGCTAGTTCAACATGAATTCCACCATCCCGTTATGTCTTGCTTTTTAGTTTTTGTTTCCACTACAGGGCTGGAATTTTTTTATCGGATGACAAAAAAACTTGTCGTCTTCCTCTCAACTCATTGAGGTCAACCTATAATAAAGCTTGAAAACTTGGCGAATGCAAAGGAAGCCGATAGGTAAGCAAGCCGACAGAAAAGCAAGCCGAAAGTTATGTAATAGTTATGTAATCTATCAGAAATAATACATTGTCAGCCGTTACAATCAATACTGCGCGTAGTATTATAGTGCATAATGTATACCAATGCACCAAAGAAACAAAAGTACGTCAATTTTTAGACATCTAGTGGGTACCGGCCTCAGCGGACCGCTGTCCATGGCCATGCCTCTCATCCGCTGTGGGATGTAATCCGGAAATAGCGGGCCGGTTATCGCAGCGAAGCCACGACGCGCGCGAAGCGCGTCCATCGGCCCGCCAGGGGCAACTTAAAATACGGGTATACAAAAATTTTTCGGCTTACTTGACCTCATTTTCAAAATTTGGCTTGCGCGTCTATCGGCTTGCTTGACCGCCACCTGAAAACTTGTGCATTTAAACTTCAAAGCGCGTTTTCGAAGATGCGTGTCAATTAACCATACCATATCTCAATATGTGGGCTTGTAAAACAAACAGATCAGGTGTTCATTGTGACAATACGCTTTTATCAGATGTCAACGTTTGAGGAGCTCAGCTACAACTGTGTCAACGTTTCTGTTAAGTAAAAACTCAACGAACCCTCCTAAAATGAGAAAAAAGAAATACCAATCATTGTCACGAAAACCAAAAACGATCAATATAAGATTGAAAGAAATAAAAAATGAAAAAAATGGCTTGATTAAAACGGAACGAACAAAAATCATGAAAATGTTGATACCGATCACAAATTACATTAGGAAAACAAACTGACTCAAATGAAGCACTTATTTTTCCTGACAAGTTCCATCGCTGGCAATTTGTGACAACAAAAATACAATGGCTGCAATTTTTTTTTTGAACATGAACAGAATCAAGGTCACCGAAAACAAGCCACGCAGTGAAACAGCTCCCTCGAATAAGTAAATGTTCCTTAGCAACCGAGAAGACCTGTCGTTATTGCCAAGGCTGGCAAGTTGCATCGCACGCATTCCCACTATGGCTGGCACACCAATAATTGTCGTGGGTGGCCTGGAGTCAGTCCATCATAGAATCAGTAACAGCAACCTGTAAAACTCTTTCACTGGAATCACTTAATTTCATAAAAAGTGCAGCTAGTTGGGGCAGAATATGCCACATTTTTCAACGTGTTTCTGATCTTTGGTTAAATGATTTTAAATTGTGAGCCTGAGATAAAAAAGGGTCCTTGTAAGACAGGTCTCCTTAGCGAGAGAAGATGCTACAGATTGTTTGATTTGCAAGTAATCAAAAGGCCACGTACTCCCGGGTCGAGGTTTGGTCAAAAAATAATGTAAGATTAGCGGTGAATAGCGGTGAAAAAACATCATTTAGCGTTGAATGCGGTGAATTTTTAGGGTTTTAAGCGGTGAAAATTTTTTTTTTCACCTCATTCACCGGATTTCTTACAAAAAATAAACTGCCGTACACGGGTTCGAACCTCTCACCTCTTTGCACTTAATTCTATCATTTTTCCTGTGAATTTAGGATAAGCGTTGAGATTAGCGCAATGAATATTTTTAAGATTTGCGATTTTGGCGGTGAAATTTTTTTTCACCGCCTTCTGCTGATAGCGTTGAAAAATTTTTTCATCGCATTCTGCTGGTAGCGGTGAAAAATTTTCTTTCACCGCTTAAGCGGTGAAAACAAATTTTTCATCCTTTAAATGTTTTTTTCACCACATTCATCGCATTGAATGTAAATCTCTCACTTTTACTCAAACTCACTGCAAATAATACATCTTTAAGCGATTTTTAGCGGTGACACCTCGACACGGGTAGTTAAATTTTTGCAGAACTTTTGCAGCTTTTGCAGAAATTTTGCAGTTTTTGCAGAATTTTTTCAGTTTTTGCAGAATTTTTTGTTAAACTTTTCTGTTTTTGGGTTCAAATGAGGTCATAGGAGTAGAAATTGGTGCTCGGCTCAATAATTTAGCTAGTAATGATCCACGCTTACTGCATTAGCTAATTAGGATCCGCGCCATTAAAACAGAATAATGTTATTTTTTAGCAATTTCAAGTTTTATTTGTGTGTTTTATTCTCAAAAGTTTTCTAAATACTCTCTTTTGATTGGTAAAAAATGAAGCTTTTTAAAAAAAATGAATACGAAAAGTTAAAAATAACCGACACGGTACAAATTTTGCACATCAAACTACAAAATCACTCGAATTTTACTTTAAATAAGTATTAATTATTATCAAAATAAGTGAAAACCGAGGTACATTTAGCCGAGTGGGTTAATAAAGTCGACAAAAATGAAAAAAATGCGTAGTTAACTAAGTAAAAAGTAGTATTGCTAAAACTAATATCGACTTTATTAGCCACCAGCTTAGTCTATACTGCAGTAATCAAATTTACATATAATTGCAAATAAAATTTAGTACATGCACATCATGAACATTGTTCACTTTTGTTTGTAGAAATTTAAATAAATAAAATGCAGCATAAAAAGTGCAGAACCCACACATGTTTTGCATTTTCTGAAGTGTTCTGTGTATCATTTTCTGATACTTTTTATTCAAAAATTTGTAATGTGTGAGTGATGGTACTAGAAAATCCGCGTAGTAATAGTTCCTATTGAGGCAACCAATCATTATCCAATGTTCACCAACCTCACTGCTTGGGGAAGTGTTGATGATTGCAAAACTGAACTTGGGTAAATTTGGAACAAAATCTCCTGGAAAGAATCCGATATACCAGAATTTGAGTTCCGGAATGCTTTCAATAATGTCATGAAGTGAGGTGTTATCCTTGAGAAATATGTTTTCTTTTCCTTATCTCACAAGCAACGTTTGTACAAAGATTACTGAAAGAGCAATCAAGTTGAAAATTTTCGTTATTTTGAGAGATGCACCAATGTTTGGTTATTGTGATTTTGTCGACCGTTTCTTCTTGGTTGCTGGGATAAAACAAAACAATAATTATAAAAAGTCCAAGGAAAAACAGCAAAGGATGAAAAATATATATATTTGAAGTTAATCTACCCAAGTTGACATCCATTAGTTAGTTATTTTGATGTAGAGAACGTCATCTAGATGAAGAGATAAAACCTACAAATGTTCCAATGTAGAAAGCATTTATATAAAACAGCAAAAATGGTGAAGAAAATCTTCGAACGTTTTCAGCAATCATTTCAAATTGATCAATCCTAACAGTAGACATTCTCTCTCCTAGAACAGTTATTTCTGTCAAGTTTCTTAGCAAACGATCGAAAAACATTTCCAATTGATTACTTTCGCCGCTGAGTTCAGGATAATGAATATTTTCTCCAGCATCTAGAAGTGAAGTGAGATTGAATACCAGTATGTAATGGTTCTGCAACTGATGATTCGGTAACGCAAGAATTTCCTCGTTAAATTTCATTGTTTTCATTGTTGTTCCGTAAGCTCTACAGTCATTAGTTGTATCAAGTGATATTATAGCTCTACCTCCGCGAATAATTCTGCCTTCCCGCAAACCAATTTTTTGATAATGGAAAGGATTTTCTTGAATTTGTCATGTGAATGACGAATTGGTGTTGATCGCAATAGCTACCCTTCTGATTGTAGCATTGTAAAAACCATTTTCCAGAATAAACAGGAACAATAAATGTAATTGCCTTTTTTCTATAATTTTGTAACAAGCAGGTTGATGAGTTAATTCGTATTTGATAGTCTGGTGATACACTTCGCTAACAACAACACGTCGTGTAAATAAGGAAGAATCAAGAAACTTAAGGAAAAAGTGAGGATTGTAGGAATTAATGCAAAAATAAGGTTTTGCACAAATCAATTTCAGTCTAACTTTTGTATTTGGAAGCAGTAAATTTTCACGTTGGAATAAATCAAAAGCCAATTTACCGTAGTAAGTGCTTCCATTCTTCAGTAAAACTCTTTGTCTCGATCTATAAACGGGCTCTTCTCAAAATCGGTCAGTTCTTTTTCAAATTCGTATCCTTGACAAGCCGAAATACCTTCATTATTTCTCGTTGAAGAATTAAATTCATTGGAAATTAAATCCTTGTATCCCTGGAGATTATACGAGTTGCACACTTGTTGTTTGTTCAGATACATTTCACATTTGAAGAAAAGTGATTGTAGTATATAGTTGACGTGATTTAGGTAATGTAAACTGTCATCTGTGAAAGACATGCCCATATCTGCTTTTCCATTCTCATCTATTTTCATAAAGTCATCAAACAATCTTCCCTTCTGTAGCCCAATTTTGATTTGAAGGTGGATATATCTCATATCAAGATAGATACCTCTATCTGTCTCAAATTCAAATTCAATACTGCTTTTATCCAGTGAAGTACTAGGATAAACTTCTTGAACATGAGAAGACTTGGTTCCCAAACGGGAATTTCATCAAAAATCTCCAAGCAAGAATTTGTGGACTGTCCATATCGATAATTAGATTTGTGCGTTGATCTAGAATTCATTTTAGAATAGCAAATATATCTGCTTTTTTTTCGACGACGTAGACTCATTTTTGGAGGTGATCTACGAATAATGGGTAGCTTTCTTGTTTTTCCTGCACCTAGCTGTTTACGTAAAGTTTTCCTTCCAACATCAGCAGCAACAGATTTGAGTTTTTTCTTCCTAGTCAAAACATTTCAAATTTCAGGAGCAGTAATTTCAATTGAATCAGCACCAACTGTTTTTGCTGCTGGGACGACATATCGTCTCAAAAACGGAATTGCTGTCCTGCCAATTGTTTGCGCTGAAGCTCCAAATCTTCTACCAATTTGTCTGGCATGTCCATCAAAATACGGTAAACCAATATCAGTAACCATTTTTTAAAACTTTAAATCTAAAAATGATTAACAGAAGTTTTTCTAAACTTTAGCAGTGCTCTAGTTGATTCAACAGAGTTGAAAGGTACTTTTTCACCATAAGAGTCTCGGAGCACAAGTTTTATGGTGTGAAATGAATTTATCAGAATTTTTTAAACTCTGGGTTTGGAAAATTTTTATTATTCAACTATTCTCCAGTTGAGATGATGTCTCCATTCTTAACCTTTAATATAAAGGGAATGCATCGTAAAAGAGCAGCGTTTGTATGACCCACAGTGTTGTATTCAACAAAATTACTATATATCATTAAGGTATGTACTCGTACAATGTCATAAGGGAACTTGGGAAAATGTGGATCAGCACCACTCATGAATACACCCATCCCATAAACAGCTTCTTCCCATCCAAAAACATGACCTATATAAGCACTAAATGTAACAAGTAAAGAATTCCTATTGGAAAGACTCAAAGAAATTCGCTGTGTAGTTTTGTCAACGTGTAATCCGATTGTAATTTTTTCATAGCTGTCACGTTCCTGAATTTTTGTGTTCATTTCGTTTACAATATCAGAGATTGAGGGATATAGACCTGGATCAAGTGTGTAATAGTCTGACGGTTTTGTATTCGGTGTTGCTTCATCTAGATAGAAGAATTTTCCTTCCGTGATGTTTTCATATAAGGAAGAATAAGATAGTTCTGTACTTGCAACCTGACATTCCACTTCGAGATTTTTTTGTTCCGGAAAAAAGTACGTAAAGAACTTAATGTTTTATTTGGATAACAATCAAAGGAAGCCTTCGAAACCAACTCTACAGTGAAAGAACTCATCTCTAATTGCTACACTTTGCAAGCTCTTGTTCATAAAATTTGCCTAGAAATTCGTCACCTTGTTCTCAGTAAAGGTTATAGGTTGGTGGTTTTAAAGTTGCAATTTTAACAATTTGAAAAATTTTCATTTTTGAATAGAGACTTGTAACCTTTTCTAATTGAGATATCGTACTTGGAGAATCGAACTTGGTCTCCAAAATTAAAACGCGGTCTTTTGTACTCAATAACTTTTTTTTTGAAAAATTGATTAAAAACCTGAATTTTTAACGTTTTTGGGAGATTTACTTATAGATCTGTTAACTCTTGTGTTCATAGTGCTGACAAAACTATCCATTTTGTGAACATATTTATCACCGTCTTCCTCCATGTAGTCATAGATAAAGTTTTCAAAGACCTAATCGCTCTTTCTGCTACAGCAGCTTTTTTTTCACTTCTTGTAGAGTAGATTTCGATGTCTTTACTCTTGCAAAATTCTCTGAATTTTCCCCCGAATTCAGCACATTGATCTACCCACTCTATCGGTTTTATTGTTCGTCATTAACCTTTTTTTGAAATCAGCTACAGCATCAGTTGCATGTATTGACTTCACTGATTGAACACGGACCACGCGAGAAAAAACGTAAAACACATATCAATAAATATTTCACATCGTTATAAAATTCAGAAAATTTATCCTTAAAAGCGAGATCGAGACACTAAATCTCATTGCTACGTTTTGCAAAAGCATGTAATCTTTTGAAAGGTCGAGTTTCTTGTCGAAATTTAATATAAGATTTCTTTCTGCATAAAAAATCGGTAACCTTCTTCTTTGACAATCCCCTAGCTTTCTGAAGCATTTGAATTGAACCATATGCGGCTTTTCCTTCCCTGAACAACCTCTGTAGCTTGGCTCTTTCAGATTTGGAAAGGAATTCAGCTTCCTCGTTCTTTGCTTTTGGCATCTTTGTTTTGATTTTATTTAGATTTAAGCCAATTGCGTCAAAAATTGTGTAATAAATATCGGGACCTTCAACGTTTTTCCTCTTCAGAGGGTATACAAAATTGACAAATGCAACGTTTGTATATCTTCCATTTAACAAAATGGAGTCAGATAGGGATAGCTTAATGCGAGGTGAATTTAAAACTTCATTGATAAGTGACTCCTTGCTGGAACACTTTGTTTTAGCGCTAATTTTCTATAAACAGTTTCCAAATTTTTTCGAACCAATTCTTGTTTTTTGTTATGTTTGTCCAAGCTTCGAGACAATAACTTGATTTTTGGCTCATAAATTTGTTGAGGAATCAAAACAGACTGATCCATTTCAAGAGAAATGATTGATGATTGACGGAGGTAAAAATGATATCAGACTGATCTTTTTTTGCGAGCTCAGAATCTGATTATCTCTTAGCTCTTCTCTTAGAAGTTTTACTTTGCACTCGTTTAGAAACTGGATGAAGTCTTTGGGACAAAATTTGAGGAAAGTTATTTTGAAGCTCGGGGAATGTTTCTGGAACACGATCAGAGTAGACAGGTGTTGTGTGCTCATCGTTCAAAAATGTAATCTGATGCTTGCTTTGAGGTAGAAAAAAATGATGGCGTTTAACCACTGTTAGTACAGTATCTTAGAGAGTCGGCTGCTTTCGGAGTCAGGTCAATAAGTAAATGACCACAGGGAACTGAAGTTGCTGTGGTATACCAGTCTTTTAGTTGAGATCCCAATCCCAACTGCTGACTGAGTTTGTTTATTTGTAAGACGTCTCTGGTTGATTTGAATAAAACGATATGGTTGTTCTGTCCCTCAATGTCCCTTCCTAGTCGGCTTTGCTGAAAGAGATTGTGCTTTATGTATACTGTACTGAAACCTTTATGTCTATCAGCAGTAGCTATTTAAAATAAAATCTTGAGAACTACAAATTTCTTCACAAGAGTAATCAAAAATAAGTAAATACTTTGTTCAATGAATAGGTAAATTCTGTATCAACTCAAAAACAACACATTGAACGAACTCAATGTTCTTTTACCCAATATTTTTTGACATTAGTCCGTGAAGAGATTGATAGTGTTGATAAAAATAATAAAATTTGTCAAATTCCGGTTGAAATGTTCCAAAAATTAACCAATCTTGGATGAGATGAGACTTTCCAGATCCACTTGGTCCAATCAATGAAATAAAACATCGTTCTTTTGTGGAAATTAGTTCGTTCAGAGTTTTGGAGAAGGTAAAAGACATCCAACTGTAATCAATAAAATGGTGAACCAAACTGTTTTCTCCTCACAAGTCTCAGCTAATGCAATCCGTACGATGCAACAAGCTAAAATTAATAGTATGACAAAGAACTGGGACAAAAAAACCACGAAAGATCGGTTGCACGTCTGTCCAAAACATTTCCAAGATTGACGTTCTTGATTATTGTAATCAAAGACAAAATTACCTACCTGAAGTCCCATATCAGTGTAATCTGTCATTTATGCGTTATCTTCTTCCCAAGGGATAGCGGAATTGTGCAAGTGAATCGAAACGTAAACATGCCAAAAAATAACAAATATATAAGTGAACTAAACATAAGTGAACTAAACTAAGTGAAAAAAATTGTTTCATCAAATGAATCATTGAGAAAAAGCATCAAAATTGATAAAAATACCAAAATTAGGAGCAAGACTATGGAAAAATATTGGAACACAGTATTTGTAGGTATTTTTTAACCAACTCATTCTCTAATACAACTCTAATTGCAGAGGAAAAAATTCAAATTAAACTAATAATTTACAATCACGAATACAAACGTTAAAGATTATCAAATAAATTCAAAGTCCATATAACTTAAACGTAAGCCTTTTTTTCTCTACAGTCAAGAGTCTTATTGTGTCGAAACGGGTAGTTTATGCAATTCCACTCAGCATCATTGTTTTTTAATAGTTTGGAAGCCTTCAATAAACCAAGATTATCAAGATTTTCTACAGCTTTAGACAGGTAGGATGATAAAATTTTCGTTTTTCAAGTCCTCCTTGCAAGATACTCTGTTGTTTATGAGCAATGTTGATGTATAATAGAAATCAGCTCAGAATTATCAACCTTTCCATGGTTCCAATTTATACCGCGCATATTTTATGTATTCCATTTTACTTGAAATGTTGGTTTGTAGTCTTTAGGTGGGAGAAAACTGTATCCAAGAAAAATTCCGTCTTTCGAGATTCCAATTCTTGGACAAATGTTCCTTCTAAGCATTCAATATCAAGTACACTGAGTGGCAGTCCTTCTTCTGGAATGATTTTATGAAAAATGATCAACAGTCTAGCGTTTGGAACATACGTGGATGACAAATTTTTAAAAAGATGCAAAAGATAAGACCAGTAATGGGACCCAAGAGACATGAGCTTGGAAATTGAGGTAACAGGTAACAATAACTCGGTCCGTTGTTTGCAGTTGTTTGAACTGCTTTAGCAGAATTGTGTAAAATTGCAAGTAAACGGAACACTTTTGATTTTGCTAGGAAAAAGTTCAGAACTGAATTACTCTAACCAATAAGTCCTCAGTGTGGAAAATTTTGGTCAATTACCTCCAAATTAATGTTGTGATCCCAAATTTTTCATGCAGCCCGGAAATAATTTTTATGTATTTTGTTGTTGGGAAACCTTGGAAAAATACTACTGTAACAATTGAAATTGTTCAAAAGTGTGACAATATCAATCAATTTTTTTTTCTTTATTTATCTAAAGTGATACTGGTTTTTTGAAAGCCTCTACATAAGAAAGAAGGTCAGGAAGAAGTTCCAATAATTTTTTGAAATCCTTTTTTTTTAATTCAATTTTTGTCAAGAATCGCCATTGAACTCCGTTCCAATGATTTTGTGAAATGGAAATTTCTTGTCTATCAGATTGATATATTAAAATAGCGCGTCGTAGTCCGTGATGAATAACCCACTTTAGTTCTGAAAAATTGGACTCACTGTCAAGTTTATCAATTCTGGGAAAATTTAGAGCTTCAAGAACCGTATAAGAAGACATTTTTAATTCGTAGTGAAGTCTGACGTGGAATACTTTTGATATATTTTTTAGACTCAGAAAAATATTTCCAAAGGAACCAATATTGCAATTCATTTTCAGGTTAAAAAAAAGAAAAATGAACAAAACATAAATATTAAAAGGACAAATACTTTACACTTTTTTTGAAAAAGTTATACGTTTATTGAAATGTACATTGTTGAATTTTAGAAGAGTCCTTCAAATTTTGTATCAACTCCTTGAATTCATCCAGAGCGTAGTTATAATATGTCACTTGTTTGAATTCGTTGTTCTCCTTTCGACAAAAAAGTCGAAATTGTACATAAGTTGAAGCTGGGTTGTCCTTGATGTATTGGAGGAAAGTAACTTAGAGTCTGCGGTTTCGTCCAATGCTAACCTTCCTCACTTTGTGACACTGTTCCAGCACGTTTTCCATGCCTGTATTTTTGTCAAATTGAGGTTGGTTTTCTCTCAACTCCAGTTCTCCATTGAAAAGATTATACTTGTGCAAGCAGAATTTTTGAAACTAATTGTCTACAATTCGTTGTTGCTGGTGTTTTTTAAAAGTTCCAAAATTGACCTTTCTAAAGATTTCAAGGTTTGTTCGGTATAAAGTTGTCCGTTTCTTGAAAGTTGGGAAACTTGAATCATTGAATTGGAACCGAATTCCATATAAAAAGGGATCGAATCAGTTTTTGGTTTTTGTGAGGATTGAGTGTACATAGAAACAGCACTCGATTATTCATTTCTGTATCAGCTAAGGAATTTAAACCTTAGCTACTCACTAAAAAACACTCGAGCAAATAAAAAACCTCTCTTATATTTGTCAAACAGTCGATTGCTTGCACACACTCTATAAACATCAGTTCTTTGGTTCCATTATAGAAGAGCCATGACTGGTCTTTATCCATTTATACATTTTGTTGTTGGGAAACCTTGGAAAAATACTACTGTAACAATTGAAATTGTTCAAAAGTGTGACAATATCAATCAAATTTTTTTCTTTATTTATCTAAAGTGATACTGGTCTTTTTGAAAGCCTCTACATAAGAAAGAAGGCCAGGAAGAAGTTCCAATAATTTTTTGTATTCCTCTTTTTTTAATTCATTTTTTTGAAAAAATTATACGTTTATAATTACACTTTTTTTGAAAAAATTATACGTTTATTGAAATGTACATTGTTGAATTTTAGAAGAGTCCTTCAAATTTTGTATCAACTCCTTGAATTCATCCAGAGCGTAGCTAACATATGTCACTTGTTTGAATTCGTTGTTCTCCTTTCGACAAAAAGTCGAAATTGTACATAAGTTGAAGCTGGGTTGTCCTTGATGTATTGGAGGAACGTAACTTAGAGTCTGCGGTTTCGTCCAATGCTAACCTTCCTCACTTTGTGACACTGTTCCAGCACGTTTTCCATGCCTGTATTTTTGTCAAATTGAGGTTGGTTTTCTCTCAACTCCAGTTCTCCATTGAAAAGATTACACTTGTGCAAGCAGAATTTTTGAAACTAATTGTCTACAATTCGTTGTTCCTTTTTTTTAAAGTTCCAAAATTGTCCTTTCTAAAGATTTCAAGGTTTGTTCGGTATAAAGTTGTCCGTTGCTTGAAAGTTGGGACACTTGAATCATTGATTTGGAACCAAATTCCATATAAAAATGGATCGAATCAGTTTTTGGTTTTTGTGAGGATTGAGTGTACATAGAAACAGCACTCGATTATTCATTTCTGTATCAGCTAAGGAATTTAAACCTTAGCTACTCACTAAAAAACACTCGAGCAAATAAAAAACCTCTCTAATATTTGTCAAACAGTCCATTGCTTGCACACACTCTATAAACATCAGTTCTTTGGTTCCATTATAGAAGAGCCATGACTGGTCTTTATCCATTTATACATTTTGTTGTTGGGAAACCTTGGAAAAATACTACTGTAAAAATTGAAATTGTTCAAAAGTGTGACAATATCAATCAAATTTTTTTCTTTATTTATCTAAAGTGATACTGGTCTTTTTGAAAGCCTCTACATAAGAAAGAAGGTCAGGAAGAAGTTCCAATAATTTTTTGTATTCCTCTTTTTTTAATTCAATTTTTGTCAAGAAACGCCATTGAACTCCGTTCCAATGATGTTGTGAAATGGAAATTTCTTGTCTATCAGATTGATATATTAAAATAGCGCGTCGTAGTCCGTGATGAATAACCCACTTTAGTTCTGAAAAATTGGACTCCCTGTCAAATTTATCAATTCTGGGAAAATTTAGAGCTTCAAGAACCGTATAAGAAGACTTTTTAATTCGTAGTGAAGTCTCACGTGGAATACTTTTGATATATTTTTTAGACTCAGAAAAATATTTCCAATGGAACCAATATTGCAATTCATTTTCAGGTTAAAAAAAAGCAAAATGAACAAAACATAAATATTAAAAGGACAAATACTTTACACTTTTTTTGAAAAAGTTATACGTTTATTGAAATGTACATTGTTGAATTTTAGAAGTGTCCTTCAAATTTTGTATCAACTCCTTGAATTCATCCAGAGCGTAGCTAACATATGTCACTTGTTTGAATTCGTTGTTCTCCTTTCGACAAAAAAGTCGAAATTGTACATAAGGTGAAGCTGGGTTGTCCTTGATGTATTAGAGGAAAGTAACTTAGAGTCTGCGGTTTCGTCCAATGCTAACCTTCCTCACTTTGTGACACTGTTCCAGCACGTTTTTCATGCCTGTATTTTTGTCAAATTGAGGTTGGTTTTCTCTCAACTCCAGTTCTCCATTGAAAAGATTATACTTGTGCAAGCAGAATTTTTGAAACTAATTGTCTACAATTCGTTGTTGCTGGTGTTTTTTAAAAGTTCCAAAATTGTCCTTTCTAAAGATTTCAAGGTTTGTTCGGTATAAAGTTGTCCGTTTCTTGAAAGTTGGGACACTTGAATCATTGAATTGGAACCAAATTCCATATAAAAGGGATCGAATCAGTTTTTGGTTTTCGTGAGGATTGAGTGTACATAGAAAGAGCACTCGCTTATTCATTACTGTATCAGCTAAGGAATTTAAACCTTAGCTCCTCACTAAAAAACACTCGAGCAAATAAAAAACCTCTCTTATATTTGTCAAACAGTCGATTGCTTGCACAGACTCTATAAACATCAACTCTTTGGTTCCATTATAGAAGAGCCATGACTGGTGTTTATCCATTTATACATTTTGTTGTTGGGAAACCTTGGAAAAATGCTACTGTAACAATTGAAATTCTTCAAAAGTGTGACAATATCAATCAAATTTTTCTCTTTATTTATCTAAAGTGATACTGGTCTTTTTGAAATCCTCTACATAAGAAAGAAGGTCAGGAAGAAGTTCCAATAATTTTTTGTATTCCTCTTTTTTTAATTCAATTTTTGTCAAGAAACGCCATTGAACTCCGTTCCAATGATGTTTTGAAATGGAAATTTCTTGTCTATCAGATTGATATATTAAAAAAGCGCGTCGTAGTCCGTGATGAATAACCCACTTTAGTTCTGAAAAATTGGACTCACTGTCAAATTTATCAATTCTGGGAAAATTTAGAGCTTCAAAAACCGTATAAGAAGACTTTTTTAATTCGTAGTGAAGTCTGACGTGGAATACTTTTTGATATATTTTTTAGACTCAGAAAAATATTTCCAAAGGAACCAATATTGCAATTCATTTTCAGGTTAAAAAAAGCAAAATGAACAAAACATAAATATTAAAAGGACAAATACTTTACACTTTTTTTGAAAAAGTTATACGTTTATTGAAATGTACATTGTTGAATTTTAGAAGTGTCCTTCAAATTTTGTATCAACTCCTTGAATTCATCCAGAGCGTAGCTAACATATGTCACTTGTTTGAATTCGTTGTTCTCCTTTCGACAAAAAAGTCGAAATTGTACATAAGGTGAAGCTGGGTTGTCCTTGATGTATTAGAGGAAAGTAACTTAGAGTCTGCGGTTTCGTCCAATGCTAACCTTCCTCACTTTGTGACACTGTTCCAGCACAATTTTCATGCCTGTATTTTTGTCAAATTGAGGTTGGTTTTCTCTCAACTCCAGTTCTCCATTGAAAAGATTATACTTGGTGCAAGCAGAATTTTTGAAACTAATTGTCTACAATTCGTTGTTGCTGGTGTTTTTTAAAAGTTCCAAAATTGTCCTTTCTAAAGATTTCAAGGTTTGTTCGGTATAAAGTTGTCCGTTTCTTGAAAGTTGGGACACTTGAATCATTGAATTGGAACCAAATTCAATATAAAAGGGATCGAATCAGTTTTTGGTTTTCGTGAGGATTGAGTGTACATAGAAAGAGCACTCGATTATTCATTTCTGTATCAGCTAAGGAATTTAAACCTTAGCTCCTCACTAAAAAACACTCGAGCAAATAAAAAACCTCTCTTATATTTGTCAAACAGTCGATTGCTTGCACAGACTCTATAAACATCAACTCTTTGGTTCCATTATAGAAGAGCCATGACTGGTCTTTATCCATTTATACATTTTGTTGTTGGGAAACCTTGGAAAAATGCTACTGTAGCAATTGAAATTCTTCAAAAGTGTGACAATATCAATCAAATTTTTCTCTTTATTTATCTAAAGTGATACTGGTCTTTTTGAAAACCTCTACATAAGAAAGAAGGTCAGGAAGAAGTTCCAATAATTTTTTGTATTCCTCTTTTTTTAATTCAATTTTTGTCAAGAAACGGCATTGAACTCCGTTCCAATGATGTTTTGAAATGGAAATCTCTTGTCTATCAGATTGATATATTAAAAAAGCGCGTCGTAGTCCGTGATGAATAACCCACTTTAGTTCTGAAAAATTGGACTCACTGTCAAATTTATCAATTCTGGGAAAATTTAGAGCTTCAAGAACCGTATAAGAAGACTTTTTTAATTCGTAGTGAAGTCTGACGTGGAATACTTTTTGATATATTTTTTAGACTCAGAAAAATATTTCCAAAGGAACCAATATTGCAATTCATTTTCAGGTTAAAAAAAAGCAAAATGAACAAAACATAAATATTAAAAGGACAAATACTTTACACTTTTTTTGAAAAAGTTATACGTTTATTGAAATGTACATTGTTGAATTTTAGAAGTGTCCTTCAAATTTTGTATCAACTCCTTGAATTCATCCAGAGCGTAGCTAACATATGTCACTTGTTTGAATTCGTTGTTCTCTTTTCGACAAAAAAGTCGAAATTGTACATAAGGTGAAGCTGGGTTGTCCTTGATGTATTGGAGGAAAGTAACTTAGAGTCTGCGATTTCGTCCAATGCTAACCTTCCTCACTTTGTGACACTGTTCCAGCACGTTTTCCATGCCTGTATTTTTGTCAAATTGAGGTTGGTTTTCTCTCAACTTCAGTTCTCCATTGAAAAGATTATAATTGTGCAAGCAGAATTTTTGAAACTAATTGTCTACAAATCGTTGTTGCTGGTGTTTTTTAAAAGTTCCAAAATTTTCCTTTCTAAAGATTTCAAGGTTTGTTCGGTATAAAGTTGTCCGTTTCTTGAAAGTTGGGACGCTTGAATCATTGAATTGGAACCAAATTCCATGTAAAAAGGGATCGAATCAGTTTTTGGTTTTTGTGAGGATTGAGTGTACATAGAAACAGCACTCGATTATTCATTTCTGTATCAGCTAAGGAATTTAAACCTTAGCTACTCACTAAAAAACACTCGAGCAAATAAAAAACCTCTCCTATATTTGTCAAACAGTCGATTGCTTGCACACACTCTATAAACATCAGTTCTTTGGTTCCATTATAGAAGAGCCATGACTGGTCTTTATCCATTTATACATTTTGTTGTTGGGAAACCTTGGAAAAATACTACTGTAACAATTGAAATTGTTCAAAAGTGTGACAATATCAATCAAATTTTTTTCTTTATTTATCCAAAGTGATACTGGTCTTTTTGAAAGCCTCTACATAAGAAAGAAGGTCAGGAAGAAGTTCCAATAATTTTTTGTATTCCTCTTTTTTTAATTCAATTTTTGTCAAGAAACGCCATTGAACTCCGTTCCAATGATGTTGTGAAATGGAAATTTCTTGTCTATTAGATTGATATATTAAAATAGCGCGTCGTAGTCCGTGATGAATAACCCACTTTAGTTCTGAAAAATTGGACTCACTGTCAAATTTATCAATTCTGGGAAAATTTAGAGCTTCAAGAACCGTATAAGAAGACTTTTTAAATCGTAGTGAAGTCTGACGTGGAATACTTTTGATATATTTTTTAGACTCAGAAAAATATTTCCAAAGGAACCAATATTGCAATTCATTTTCAGGTTAAAAAAAGCAAGTTCCAAAATTTTCCTTTCTAAAGATTTCAAGGTTTGTACGGTATAAAGTTGTCCGTTTCTTGAAAGTTGGGACACTTGAATCATTGAATTGGAACCAAATTCCATATAAAAAGGGATCGAATCAGTTTTTGGTTTTTGTGAGGTTTGAGTGTACATAGAAACAGCACTCGATTATTCATTTCTGTATCAGCTAAGGAATTTAAACCTTAGCTACTCACTAAAAACACTCGAGCAAATAAAAAACCTCTATTATTTTTGTCAAACAGTCGATTGCTTGCACACACTCTATAAACATCAGTTCTTTGGTTCCATTATAGAAGAGCCATGACTGGTCTTTATCCATTTACACATTTTGTTGTTGGGAAACCTTGGAAAAATACTACTGTAACAATTGAAATTGTTCAAAAGTGTGACAATATCAATCAAATTTTTTTCTTTATTTATCTAAAGTGATACTGGTCTTTTTGAAAGCCTCTACATAAGAAAGAAGGTCAGGAAAAAGTTCCAATAATTTTTTGTATTCCTCTTTTTTTAATTCAATTTTTGTCAAGAAACGCCATTGAACTCCGTTCCAATGATGTTGTGAAATGGAAATTTCTTGTCTATCAGATTGATATATTAAAATAGCGCGTCGTAGTCCGTGATGAATAACCCACTTTAGTTCTGAAAAATTGGACTCACTGTCAAATTTATCAATTCTGGGAAAATTTAGAGCTTCAAGAACCGTATAAGAAGACTTTTTAATTCGTAGTGAAGTCTGACGTGGAATACTTTTGATATATTTTTTAGACTCAGAAAAATATTTCCAAAGGAACCAATATTGCAATTCATTTTCAGGTTAAAAAAAGCAAAATGAACAAAACATAAATATTAAAAGGACAAATACTTTAAACTTTTTTTGAAAAAGTTATACGTTTATTGAAATGTACATTGTTGATTTTCAGAAGAGTCCTTCAAATTTTGTATCAACTTCTTGAATTCATCCAGAGCGTAGCTATAATATGTCACTTGTTTGAATTCGTTGTTCTCCTTTCGACAAAAAGTCGAAATTGTACATAAGTTGAAGCTGGGTTGTCCTTGATGTATTGGAGGAAAGTAACTTAGAGTCTGCGGTTTCGTCCAATGCTAACCTTCCTCACTTTGTGACACTGTTCCAGCACGTTTTCCATGCCTGTTTTTTTGTCAAATTGAGGTTGGTTTTCTCTCAACTCCAGTTCTCCATTGAAAAGATTATACTTGTGCAAGCAGAATTTTTGAAACTAATTGTCTACAATTCGTTGTTGCTGGTGTTTTTTAAAAGTTCCAAAATTGTCCTTTCTAAAGATTTCAAGGTTTGTTCGGTATAAAGTTGTCCGTTTCTTGAAAGTTGGGACACTTGAATCATTGAATTGGAACCAAATTCCATATAAAAAGGGATCGAATCAGTTTTAGGTTTTCGTGAGGATTGAGTGTACATAGAAAGAGCACTCGATTATTCATTTCTGTATCAGCTAAGGAATTTAAACCTTAGCTCCTCACTAAAAAACACTCGAGCAAATAAAAAACCTCTCTTATATTTGTCAAACAGTCGATTGCTTGCACAGACTCTATAAACATCAACTCTTTGGTTCCATTATAGAAGAGCCATGACTGCTCTTTATCCATTTATACATTTTGTTGTTGGGAAACCTTGGAAAAATGCTACTGTAACAATTGAAATTGTTCAAAAGTGTGACAATATCAATCAAATTTTTCTCTTTATTTATCTAAAGTGATACTGGTCTTTTTGAAAGCCTCTACATAAGAAAGAAGGTCAGGAAGAAGTTCCAATAATTTTTTGTATTCCTCTTTTTTTAATTCAATTTTTGTCAAGAAACGCCATTGAACTCCGTTCCAATGATGTTGTGAAATGGAAATTTCTTGTCTATCAGATTGATATATTAAAAAAGCGCGTCGTAGTCCGTGATGAAGAACCCACTTTAGTTCTGAAAAATTGGACTCACTGTCAAATTTATCAATTCTGGGAAAATTTAGAGCTTCAAGAACCGTATAAGAAGACTTTTTTAATTCGTAGTGAAGTCTGACGTGGAGTACTTTTGATATATTTTTTAGACTCAGAAAAATATTTCCAAAGGAACCAATATTGCAATTCATTTTCAGGTTAAAAAAAGCAAAATGAACAAAACATAAATATTAAAAGGACAAATACTTTAAACTTTTTTTGAAAAAGTTATACGTTTATTGAAATGTACATTGTTGATTTTCAGAAGAGTCCTTCAAATTTTGTATCAACTTCTTGAATTCATCCAGAGCGTAGCTATAATATGTCACTTGTTTGAATTCGTTGTTCTCCTTTCGACAAAAAGTCGAAATTGTACATAAGTTGAAGCTGGGTTGTCCTTGATGTATTGGAGGAAAGTAACTTAGAGTCTGCGGTTTCGTCCAATGCTAACCTTCCTCACTTTGTGACACTGTTCCAGCACGTTTTCCATGCCTGTTTTTTTGTCAAATTGAGGTTGGTTTTCTCTCAACTCCAGTTCTCCATTGAAAAGATTATACTTGTGCAAGCAGAATTTTTGAAACTAATTGTCTACAATTCGTTGTTGCTGGTGTTTTTTAAAAGTTCCAAAATTGTCCTTACTAAAGATTTCAAGGTTTGTTCGGTATAAAGTTGTCCGTTTCTTGAAAGTTGGGACACTTGAATCATTGAATTGGAACCGAATTCCATATAAAAAGGGATCGAATCAGTTTTTGCTTTTCGTGAGGATTGAGTGTACATAGAAAGAGCCCTCGATTATTCATTTCTGTATCAGCTAAGGAATTTAAACCTTAGCTCCTCACTAAAAAACACTCGAGCAAATAAAAAACCTCTCTTATATTTGTCAAACAGTCGATTGCTTGCACAGACTCTATAAACATCAACTCTTTGGTTCCATTATAGAAGAGCCATGACTGCTCTTTATCCATTTATACATTTTGTTGTTGGGAAACCTTGGAAAAATGCTACTGTAACAATTGAAATTGTTCAAAAGTGTGACAATATCAATCAAATTTTTCTCTTTATTTATCTAAAGTGATACTGGTCTTTTTGAAAGCCTCTACATAAGAAAGAAGGTCAGGAAGAAGTTCCATTAATTTTTTGTATTCCTCTTTTTTTAATTCAATTTTTGTCAAGAAACGCCATTGAACTCCGTTCCAATGATGTTTTGAAATGGAAATTTCTTGTCTATCAGATTGATATATTAAAAAAGCGCGTCGTAGTCCGTGATGAATAACCCGCTTTAGTTCTGAAAAATTGGACTCACTGTCAAATTTATCAATTCTGGGAAAATTTAGAGCTTCAAGAACCGTATAAGAAGACTTTTTTAATTCGTAGTGAAGTCTGACGTGGAATACTTTTGATATATTTTTTAGACTCAGAAAAATATTTCCAAAGGAACCAATATTGCAATTCATTTTCAGGTTAAAAAAAAGCAAAATGAACAAAACATAAATATTAAAAGGACAAATACTTTACACTTTTTTTGAAAAAGTTATACGTTTATTGAAATGTAAATTGTTGAATTTTAGAAGAGTCCTTCAAATTTTGTATCAACTCCTTGAGTTCATCCAGAGCGTAGCTATAATATGTCACTTGTTTGAATTCGTTGTTCTCCTTTCGACAAAAAGGTCGAAATTGTACATAAGTTGAAGCTGGGTTGTCCTTGATGTATTGGAGGAAAGTAACTTAGAGTCTGCGGTTTCGTCCAATGCTAACCTTCCTCACTTTGTGACACTGTTCCAGCACGTTTTCCATGCCTGTATTTTTGTCAAATTGAGGTTGGTTTTCTCTCAACTCCAGTTCTCCATTGAAAAGATTATACTTGTGCGAGCAGAATTTTTGAAACTAATTGTCTACAATTCGTTGTTGCTGGTGTTTTTTAAAAGTTCCAAAATTGTCCTTTCTGAAGATTTCAAGGTTTGTTCGGTATAAAGTTGTCCGTTTCTTGAAAGTTGGGACACTTGAATCATTGAATTGGAACCAAATTCCATATAAAAAGGGATCGAATCAGTTTTTGGTTTTCGTGAGGATTGAGTGTACATAGAAAGAGCACTCGATTATTCATTTCTGTATCAGCTAAGGAATTTAAACCTTAGCTCCTCACTAAAAAACACTCGAGCAAATAAAAAACCTCTCTTATATTTGTCAAACAGTCGATTGCTTGCACAGACTCTATAAAAATCAACTCTTTGGTTCCATTATAGAAGAGCCATGACTGCTCTTTATCCATTTATACATTTTGTTGTTGGGAAACCTTGGAAAAATGCTACTGTAACAATTGAAATTGTTCAAAAGTGTGACAATATCAATCAATTTTTTTCTTTATTTATCTAAAGTGATACTGGTCTTTTTGAAAGCCTCTACATAAGAAAGAAGGTCAGGAAGAAGTTCCAATAATTTTTTGTATTCCTCTTTTTTTAATTCAATTTTTGTCAAGAAACGCCATTGAACTCCGTTCCAATGATGTTTTGAAATGGAAATTTCTTGTCTATCAGATTGATATATTAAAAAAGCGCGTCGTAGTCCGTGATGAATAATCCACTTTAGATCTGAAAAATTGGACTCACTGTCAAATTTATCAATTCTGGGAAAATTTAGAGCTTCAAGAACCGTATAAGAAGACTTTTTTAATTCGTAGTGAAGTCTGACGTGGAATAATTTTGATATATTTTTTAGACTCAGGAAAATATTTCCAAAGGAACCAATATTGCAATTCATTTTCAGGTTAAAAAAGCAAAATTAACAAAACATAAATATTAAAAGGACAAATACTTTACACTTTTTTTGAAAAAGTTATACGTTTATTGAAATGTACATTGTTGAATTTTAGAAGTGTCCTTCAAATTTTGTATCAACTCCTTGAATTCATCCAGAGCGTAGCTAACATATGTCACTTGTTTGAATTCGTTGTTCTGCTTTCGACAAAAAAGTCGAAATTGTACATAAGGTGAAGCTGGGTTGTCCTTGATGTATTAGAGGAAAGTAACTTAGAGTCTGCGGTTTCGTCCAATGCTAACCTTCCTCACTTTGTGACACTGTTCCAGCACGTTTTTCATGCCTGTATTTTTGTCAAATTGAGGTTGGTTTTCTCTCAACTCCAGTTCTCCATTGAAAAGATTATACTTGTGCAAGCAGAATTTTTGAAACTAATTGTCTACAATTCGTTGTTGCTGGTGTTTTTTAAAAGTTCCAAAATTGTCCTTTCTAAAGATTTCAAGGTTTGTTCGGTATAAAGTTGTCCGTTTCTTGAAAGTTGGGACACTTGAATCATTGAATTGGAACCAAATTCCATATAAAAAGGGATCGAATCAGTTTTTGGTTTTCGTGAGGATTGAGTGTACATAGAAAGAGCACTCGATTATTCATTTCTGTATCAGCTAAGGAATTTAAACCTTAGCTCCTCACTAAAAAACACTCGAGCAAATAAAAAACCTCTCTTATATTTGTCAAACAGTCGATTGCTTGCACAGACTCTATAAACATCAACTCTTTGGTTCCATTATAGAAGAGCCATGACTGCTCTTTATCCATTTATACATTTTGTTGTTGGGAAACCTTGGAAAAATGCTACTGTAACAATTGAAATTGTTCAAAAGTGTGACAATATCAATCAAATTTTTCTCTTTATTTATCTAAAGTGATACTGGTCTTTTTGAAAGCCTCTACATAAGAAAGAAGGTCAGGAAGAAGTTCCAATAATTTTTTGAAATCCTTTTTTTTTAATTCAATTTTTGTCAAGAAACGCCATTGAACTCCGTTCCAATGGTGTTTTGAAATGGAAATTTCTTGTCTACCAGATTGATATATTAAAAAAGCGCGTCGTAGTCCGTGATGAATAACCCACTTTAGTTCTGAAAAATTGGACTCACTGTCAATTTTATCAAATCTGGGAAAATTTAGAGCTTCAAGAACCGTATAAGAAGACTTTTTAATTCGTAGTGAAGTCTGACGTGGAATACTTTTGATATATTTTTTAGACTCAGAAAAATATTTCCAAAGGAACCAATATTGCAATTCATTTTCAGGTTAAAAAAAAAGCAAAATGAACAAAACATAAATATTAAAAGGACAAATACTTTACACTTTTTTTGAAAAAGTTATACGTTTATTGAAATGTACATTGTTGAATTTTGGAAGAGTCCTTCAAATTTTGTATCAACTCCTTGAATTCATCCAGAGCGTAGCTATAATATGTCACTTGTTTGAATTCGTTGTTCTCCTTTCGACAAGAAAGTCGAAATTGTACATAAGTTGAAGCTGGGTTGTCCTTGATGTATTGGAGGAAAGTAATTTAGAGTCTGAGGTTTCGTCCAATGCTAACCTTCCTCACTTTGTGACACTGTTCCAGCACGTTTTCCATGCCTGTATTTTTGTCAAATTGAGGTTGGTTTTCTCTCAACTCCAGTTCTTCATTGAAAAGATTATACTTGTGCAAGCAGAATTTTTGAAACTAATTGTCTACAATTCGTTGTTGCTGGTGTTTTTTAAAAGTTCCAAAATTGTCCTTTCTAAAGATTTCAAGGTTTGTTTGGTATAAAGTTGTCCGTTTCTTGAAAGTTGGGACACTTGAATCATTGAATTGGAACCAAATTCCATATAAAAAGGGATCGAATGAGTTTTTGGTTTTCGTGAGGATTGAGTGTACATAGAAAGAGCACTCGAAAGAAACGGCGATGCTTTAGAGAGAGACATTTCTACAACTTGAGCTGAGAGTGAAAAACAGTATGAATGATTTAAATTTGCATTCAACTCCTCTCAGTAACTAAAAAATTCTTTTTATGGTAATGACGTCCTTTATACGCATAAAATATTAGCTAAATGACGATCTTTCATTGTAAGCTAATCTATTCGGATATCTTCAGGTTCGCAAATTTTTTAACCAGAATTTCAAAAGGATACCGGTGTTTAGATCGTCTGTGTTGCATTAAAGAAAAATAGTGCTTGAAATATTTCGAACAAATATAGCAACGAATTTTTTTAGCCTGCTGTTTCTTGAATTGTATCAATTCAAAATTGTTTGCATTTTTATCGAAACAGAAATTGTTACCTCTAAGAAAAGAAAGTTACGTTACCGTACTTTCTGTTTCCATATATAGGTAATAATGTGTCATGTTTTACCTCAATTTTGCAGAGATTATCGCGACAAAAATCATTCATTTCTGTATCAGCTAAGGAATTTAAACCTTAGCTACTCACTAAAAAACACTCGAGCAAATAAAAAACCTCTCTTATATTTGTCAAACAGTCGATTGCTTGCACACACTCTATAAACATCAGTTCTGTGGTTCCATTATAGAAGAGCAATGACTGGTCTTTATCCATTTATACAGAGTGGTGGAGCACAACTTGGAGAATAAGTACGTGGAGATAGTGCCGAATACCAACGATTGAATAGAAAGAAGATCAAGCGTCATCTTCTACGCGTGAGCAAAGAAATGCGGGTACTGAAGCCCTTTTCTAAAAAGATTTCATTCCCTCAGAAACTCAAATTTTGAGAGTGAATTATTAAAGATTGTTGATAGTTTGTTAGATGGTCATGGCATAATCTTCTTTTGTATCTTGAAAATTAGAAAATAATGTATATAATTTATTGTCTATGTTTTGTGATTTGTATTTGGTTTTATAATTCGAATGAATGTATTGTTAAAATGTAATTTTACTAAAAAAAATTTTTGTTAAAAATCAAAATTTGAAACAACTTTTTGGTTAAAAAACCGAAATTTTTTCATAGTTTTCTCTTGAAAATCGAAATTTTTTTCAACGTTTTCTCTTAGATATCAAATTTGGAGTTAAAAAACTTTTCCTAATAAATCACGAAGTACTTTAAAAGAAATCAAGTATAAAATTCACAATATCAAATTTATTCAAATAGAGTTCTCACAATGTAATCTGACAAGTTTCGAACTTCATTGACAAATGTTCGGACTTTTTATACGATTGCTGGAGGTTTTTTAGGTCGAACACTGATGAATTACCGGAGCCTCAGGGCTGTGAGCTGATCCATCCTCTATGGAGGGAGTTGTCACTGACGGTGTACTCGACTGGGCTGGATCGAAGTTTGTGAGATCGTTGAATGACCACGTGGTACTAGTATCGGCACTCAACTCGCTTTGTTCACTGCTGCCAGCATTACTCTCTACCTGGAGAATGTTGTTTTGTGGCTCTGGACTGGATACTTGACTTGTCTCGGGTGTTTTGAAGCAGTTGTTGGGAATATGTCCTTCCTCCTATGGAAATGTGTACTGAATACTTCCAGCAATGTATTTGTCGGGAAAATCTGTTCCATTAACGTGAAGATAGTGATGTCCACTGATCACAGCAACTTCCTGACCATTGCGTGAGTTCCAAGCTGACTCTCCGTAATTTGAAAATGTCCCTGATGATATATGTCAAACAGTTGTCGCTGGTGCTCAATAATGTGCCACACTGTAATAGGTAGGGTTACAACTGACTCGTAGAGCCCATTCCAAAAGTCTCTGATGCTGATCCGAGCAGTCTCCTCTGTGAAAGAAACTTAGTAGAGAAGGCTGTTATGCTGCACTCTAAATTCCATTTCTCATGTAGTGAGATGAGAAGAAGGAATAGACTCAAAAGTAGTTGAGAACAGAGGTGATGTTGTTTTAAGAGAAGAGAAATCAAATGATGCTGGGTGAATTTTACACTTCTATTTATACTAATCGCCAACGAATAAGAACAAATTATCTAAAAAAAGTTAATGTTTGAAAAAGGTGACCTTATTAATAAAAGATAGGTATCAGATGTAAAGTGACCAAAGAAGGAATAACCTCATAGAAAATTTAACATAACTATACGAAACAGGTACGCTCAATACTGAATAGTGACCAAAATGGTAATTTTTACACGTGTTATCCTAAAAAACAGCCAAAGATGGATAAGTTAGAGGAAATGAATTGACGTAATTGACCAAAAATGTCAAGTTCTAATAAATTCTCTCTATCTCGTTAAATCTCAAATCGATCTCGGAAAATTTTTCCAATTTGGAATTAAATTTTTGTATAGCAATGTTGGGGAGTCGTATTCCAAATTGTAATCTTACTCCCTCTGCATTGTAGCCATTGTAATAATGAAAGAACAGCGCACTCTGCAAAGATGAAGTAATTGTTACTGGTTCAGGAATTTGGATTAAACTAGATTGAGACAGATTTCTGTACTGTTCCATAATTTCTGGGACAAAAATCAATATGAAAAGCAATTCATAATTGTTGATGTTTAATTCTGACGATAAACCGAAAGATTGTTTTGTTATGTAGTCATCGTACTCGAAGTTTGTGATAGAGAAGTTGCATATTCAAATCCTTTGCTAAATTGGATGATTCTATTGTTTTGAGTCAAACTGCCCCAGAAATTGTAAAAGAAATAAAAATCAACATCTATTTCGTCTACTCTGTAAGCATCAGCGATTCGTTCTATTTTTGTAGTTTTTTTTCAAAAGTTGTAAGTGATTATTGATCAACTTCTTTCACAAATGAATACAGTATCAAGTAAAGCCCTGTTAACAAAAAATGAAAATTAAAATAGAAAAAGCAATGCATAAAATTAAATCGTTCATCTTGTGAATTAGTTTTCTGAGGCTGAAGTCTGATTGGATGGGAGGTTCTATTACAACAACTTAAAGTTGTACAACGTGAATTTGTTTTTCGACAACAGATGGAAACTTTTTCTTGATCTCTCTCTCTCTCTCTCTCTCTCTCTCTCTCTCTCTGGTTGTTATGAAAGAACATATATCCGCATTTTCTATTTTCAATAAAACTATTTTTGATCTCAGACACTAAATGTTATCATTTTTTGAGGTACAAAAGTTTGGACTACATCTAATCAAAAAATCGGGAGTTTTTAGAGAGTATTTTTCTTGATGTAATTTTTTTGGTGAAAAACTCTGTGTTGGAATTGAAAAATTCAGATGAGGGTTAACAAATATGAGTGAGAGGAAAATGAGAAAAAAAAGTAAAGTTCGAATTTTTTGCCATGGAATGAAATAGTACATTTAAACTGAAAGCTAGTTAACTATATGAAGAACTGTCGCAATCCGGACAAATTCAGGATTTTAAAATGTTCTAACAATATGCTCGTTTCTAAAAGAATAAATGACGTCCTTTTCATGTATGGAAGAGATGAGTCATCGTCGAGTAGCTCAAAACTACAAGCAGCTTTGGTCATTATACTTTCTGTTTTTTGAGATTCAGTTGCTCCGCAATTTCCTTGAATTTTACCAATTTCATCTTGATTTAACATAACAATGGCTGCTCTCGATAGAAACATCCCAGTAAAATGCACAAAAAGCAACAAAATGGTTGCAAAAATAAACATAGCCAGGCACAAAAACTCTTGTGATAGTGGGACTTTATCTTGTCCCAGATGTCTTAAATTTTATACAAAGAAGAAGGAGGACTTGAATTATCACCCTGCCCAGCGTCATGCCCCAAAAGATGTTAAGCCTAGAACTATGTGTACTGTGTGCTTGGAGGAAATCCCAAGCTTTTATTCTCTTCAACAACACAAGAGAAAGCCTGGAACTTTGACAAAAGTTGGGACCAAATCGAGTGAAAAGCTCAAAGAAGTCCTAGAAACAGAGGAGCTAGACCAGGATGACGAGCAATTGCAGCAGGAACTAAGTGCTTGCAGCACTTTTTTGACGATACGGAAATGAAGAATGGGAGACACCTAGTGTTCAACTTCAAATTGTCTAAGCTCAATCCCAATGAGATTAACGATTTTAAAGGACGTTTTTGAAAAAATAAATTGTGCTGCCAAAGTGAATTTGGCTCTTGAATTTATATTGTGCAATGTGGACAAAGATGAGTATTGGTACTTTTAAGCACATGAGAACAACACTTTTTTTGAAAAATCTTGTTTACTCTGCTCAAAAGGGGAATTGGTCTCTATTCAAGACAGAGTTGAAAAGATGGATCTTTTGGAGACGTGTGCACAAAAGCGGGAAAATACAAAGTGGCGAATTGATCTCACTACTAACGTAACAATTTTCTGAGCTCTCCTAAAAAACATTCCAAAGGAATGTATCGATGCTGTTCTTCCTGAACAGTTACTCAGGCCTTCAGATGTGAATTGTCTTGTATCGAATGGCTACGGCGAGACCTACAAAGATTATCTCTGCTTATTCCGAATCTCTGCAATTCATTTCAACCGTCATATAAAGTCTTGGAAAAACAGAGTACAGCATATTCACTCAAAGTGCGTGTATACTTTGCAAGACACTTTGTTTGATAAACTCGATGGATTCGGAATTTCTTACAACGATGATCAAAAACTGTTCAAAAACTTGGCTATTTTTGACTTTGAATCTATCTGCGTTCCCACTGAAGAGCTAAAAGATATAAAAACAACTACTTGGATTGAAAACATGAGCCAATATCTGTCTGCTTTTCTTCCCACTTGATTGAAAAATCTGTGTTCCTATGCGACAAAGACCCTAAGACCCTGATTGTTTCTTTTGTCGACGCTCTGGGGGAGTTAGCTAAGGAGAGTAAAAGCGAAAAGCAAACAAAAATTGCATCATTTCAGGAGATGAACAATAGTCGAATTAAAGCCATCTTTGAAAATTTGAACGAACGGAAAGGTCACACAACTCCTGCATTTGATTTTGAAGACGAGTGTATTGCTCGTTTCTAAAAGAATAAATGACGTCCTTGCCATCATTTCAGGAGATGAACAATAGTCGAGTTAAAGCCATCTTTGGAAGATTGAACGTACGGAAAGGTCACACAACTCCTGCATTTGATTTTGAAGATGAGTGTATTGCTCGTTTCTAAAAGAATAAATGACGTCCTTTCAATATATGGAAGTGATGAGTCATCGTCGAGTAGCTCAAAACTACAAGCAGCTTTAGTCATTATACTTTCTGTTTTTTCA
This sequence comes from Convolutriloba macropyga, assembly GCF_964194025.1. Taxonomy (NCBI): domain Eukaryota; kingdom Metazoa; phylum Xenacoelomorpha; order Acoela; family Convolutidae; genus Convolutriloba; species Convolutriloba macropyga. The sequence continues at coordinate 8,030,939 of NC_134470.1, forward strand.
GATTCAGTTGCTCCGCAATTTACTTGAATTTAACCAATTTCATCTTGAATCAACATAACAATGCCTGCTCTCGATAGAAATATCCCAGTAAAATGCACAAAGTGTAACAAAATGGTTGCAAAAATAAACATGGCCAGGCACAAAAATTCTTGTGATAGTGGGACTTTATCTTGTCCCAAATGTCCTAAATTTTATACAGAGATGAAGGAGGACTTGAATTATCACCCTGCCAAGCGTCACGCCCCAAAAGATGTTAAGCCTAGTACTATGTGTACTATGTGCTTGCAGGAGTTGCAAAGCTTTTATTCTCTTAAAAAACACAAGAGAAAGCCTGGAACTTTGACAAAAGTTGGGACCAAATCGAGTGAAAAGCTCAAAGAAGTCCTAGAAACAGAGGAGCTAGACCAGGACCACGAGCAATTGCAGCAGGAACTAAGTGCTTGCACATGAGAACAATACTTTTTTGAAAAATCTCGTTTACTCTGTTCAAAAGGGGAATTGGTCTCTATTCAAGACAGAGTTGAAAAAATGGATCTAGTGGAGACGTGTGCACAAGAGCGGGAAAAAACAAAGTGGCGATTTGATCTGACTACTAACGTAACAATTTTCTGAGCTCTCCTAAAATACATTCCAATGGAATGTATCGATGCTGTTCTTCCTGAACAGTTACTCAGACCTTCAGATGTGAATTGTCTTGTATCGAATGGCTACGGCGAGACCTACAAAGATTATCTCTGCTTATTACAAATCTCCGCAAGTCATTTCAACCGTCATATAAAATCTTGGAAAGACAGAGTACAGCATATTCACTCAAAGTGCGTGTATACTTTGCAAGACACTTTGTTTGATAAACTCAATGGATTCGGAATTTTTTACAACGATGATCGAAAACTGTTCGAAAACTTGGCTATTTTTGACTTTAAATCTATCTGCGTTCCCACTGAAGAGATAAAAAGATACAATTACAAGTACTTGGATTGAAAAACATGAGCCAATACCTTTCTCTTTTTCCTCCCACTTGACTGAAAAATCTGTGTTGCTATGCGACAAATCCCCTAAGACCCTGATTGTTTCTTTTGTCGAAGCTCTGGAGGAGTTACCTAACAAGAGTAAAAGCGAAAAGCAAACAATAATTGCATCATTTCAGGAGATGAACAATAGTCGAGTTAAAGCCATCTTTGAAAATTTGAACGAACGGAAAGGTCACACAACTCCTGCATTTGATTTTGAAGATGGGTGTCTTGCAGGTTTCTAAAAGAATAAATGACGTCCTTACCATCATTTCAAGAGATGAACAATAGTCGAGTTAAAGCCATCTTTGAATATTTGAACGAACGGAAAGGTCACACAACTCCTGCATTTGTTTTTGAAGATGAGTGTATTGAGGAGGAGGAAGCTGATATGTCTACTCATTTCCTACATATGAAGAAAAGTCAACTTTTGGACTTGCAACAATACTTTGAGCATTATATCAACACATTACTTGTATTTGGATTCAACAGTGGAAAAAACGATTTGAGTCTCATCAAGTCCTACCTTCTACTTTATCTCATTCATGAACGGGATTTTCAATCGGCACTAATTATAAAGAAGAATCATTATGTTTCCTTCAAGTTCGGTGACGTGCAATTCCTCAACATTCTAAATTTCCTTGAGGATCTGCTTCTCTTGATTCCTTCCTCAAAGCTTACATGACCAGCGGGACTAAAGGATTCTTCCCATATTACTGGTTCGATTCTCGAAATAAACTTGACGCAACTTTTCTTCCTCGCTATGAATGCTTCTTCAGTAAACTGAACGATTATAACCCCTTCGAGAAAGAATTCACTGATTTTACTTAGTTTCTGAGAAGTGAACTGTCTTAACAAGAAGCTCTGAAAAAGTTGAGACTGAAAGAAATTCCCCCATCTGGAGTTGATAACTACAATTACTTGAAAGTAATTTGGGAGGAAGAGCAAATGTCTACATTTAGAAGTTTTGCCAAGTGGTACAACAACAAGGATGTTGTTCCAAGACTGAAAGCAAAGAAAAATTGATAGATTTTATCATAACAAAGAAATCGACATGTTAAAACTCGGATGTATACCTCCCAACTTAGCAAACATTTGTCTTCACAAGTCAACAAATCACAAGTTTTTCCCATTTGTTGAAAGTGACAAGGACTTACATGATTAAAAACCCAAGGACATGACTGTTGGTCCTTCTATTGTGTTCACAAGAAAAACAGTAGTTGATCAAACCTATATCAGAAAACATGTGTAAATATATCGTGGGTATTGCTGCAAGTCAACTCTATCCCTTTTCAATGTGTCAGGAATTGCCAACTGGTCTTTTCATACGGTGGGAACTCGACACAGATTCTCAAAAGCTCAAAGCTTGAACCAATAAAACTCGAAGATTTGAGAACATGGTCAGGTCTTGTCTCCAATCACAACGTCCGGAATGTCTTCTTGAAAGATATTATACAACCGGGAAACACAAAAAAGTTGGCTGTTTTAGCGTGGTTGGATTTTGTGCTCATTTCAACACGGTATTCGAAGCCATGGGTTGTTTATTCCTTTTTCGCCCCTGTCAAGAAGCTCGAGCAATTTGAGATACAAAGGATACAATATCATTGACGTCTAGGGAGTTTAACTGGTGGGAATGTGTTACAAAAGAAGAAAATCCCAGATGTCACGTTAGGAAGAATTTTCCCTTCAAACTACATTGAAGCAACAGTCTCTTTAGCTAAAATAGGAGATTGAAAAATTTTTGGATGTGTACAGTGCGATCTCGAAGTTCCAGAATGATTAAAGTACAAGTTTTCTGAATTCCCTCCTATTTTTAAGATATTTAATATCAGTCGAGCCGATATTGGAGTTGAATGAAAGATGTTGAATGATGATTTCGAGCTTCAAGTTAGAAAATGGGACAATCATTACTCCTTTACTCATATTTTATCTCAGTCTTGGAATGTTATCAACAAAAATTTATAGATTTGTACAATACACGCCCAAAAAATGCTTCAACAGTTTTGTTCAGTCGGTGGTACATGCTAGAAGAGCCGGTGATGAAAATTCCAACTCTAGCGTTGTGGCTCAGACAATGAAATTGTTGGGTAAGCGCTCTTATAGGTATCAAATTATGGACAGAAGCTGACATACAGAGACGAAGTACCTGAATGATGAGAATACCCACAAAGCATTGTTTAAGCGTATAATGTGTGTATATACTTTGCAAGACACTTTGTTTGATAAGCTTTATGGAATCGGAATTTCTTACAACGATGATCAAAAACTGTTCAAAAACTTGGCTATTTTTGACTTTGAATCTATCTGAGTTCTCACTGAAGAGCTAAAAATACAAACACAACTCCATTTCCTTCAACTTGATTGAAGAACCTGTGTTCCTATGCGACAAAGACCCTAAGACCCTGATTATTTCCTTTGTCGAAGCTCTGGAGGCGTTAGCTAACAAGAGTAAAAGCGAAAAACAAACAAAAATTATATCATTTCAGGAGATGAACAATAGTCGAGTTAAAGCCATCTTTGAAAATTTGAACGAACGGAAAGGTCACACAACTCCTGCATTTGATTTTGAAGATGAGTGTATTGAGGAGGAGGAGGAAGCTGATATGTCTACTCATTTCCTGCAAATGAAGAAAAGTCAACTTTTGGACTTGCAACAATACTTTGAGCGTTATATCAAAACATTACTTGTATTTGGATTCAACAGTGGAAAGTACGATTTGAATCTCATCAAGTCCTACATTCTACTTTATCTCATTCATGAACGGGACTTTCAATCTACACTAATTATAAAGAAGAATCATTATGTTTCCTTCAAGTTCGGTGACGTGCAATTCCTCGACTTTCTAAATTTCCTTGGAGGAGCTGCATCTCTTGATTCCTTCCTCAAAGCTTACATGACCAGCGAGACTAATGAATTCTTCCCATATGAATGGATCGATTCTCCAAATAAGCTTATGTAAAGTGCGATCTCGAAGTTCCAGATGGATTAAAGTAAATTCTCTCCTATTTTTAAGAACATAAATGTCAAACGAGCCGATATTGGAGATTATATGAGAGAGTATGCAGTTGAAATTAGCCTACTCAAACAGTCTCAACCAATTTTGATTTCGAGCTTCAAGTTAGAAAATGGGACAATCGTTACTCCTTTACTCAACTTTTATCTCAGTCTTGGACTGAAATGCGCAAAAAATTATAGATTTGTACAATACACGCTCAACAAATGCTTCAAGAGTTTTCTTCAGCCGTTGTCAGATGCTAGAAGAGCCGTTGATGAAATTACCGAATCTAGCGTTTTGGCTGAGACAAGGAAATTGATGGGTAACAGCTATTATGGGTATCAAATTATGGACAGAAGTAGTTATACAGAGACGAAATACCTGAACGCTGAGAAGACCCACAAAGCAATCATGGAAAAATGTTTAAGCGTCTGAATAATGTGTCAGAAGAAAATTAAGAAGTTGAGCTTGAAAAATACAAAATTGAACATCAGGAACATATATTAGTTGGGTCTTTTATACTTCAATAGGCTAAGCTACGTATGTTGGTGCTCTATTACAACTTCGTTGATATGTTTTGCGATGTTGACAAGTTTGAGGAGTTGGAAAGGGACACCGATTCTCTTTATTTAGCTCTAGCCCACGAGAACTTGTACGATTACATTAGACCTGCAAAAAAGGAAGAATGGAAAGCTTTGCGAGAGAAGGAATGCGATGATTCCTTCAGAGCAGATACCTCAAAAAATTTTTTCCCTAGAACATGTTGCTCAAAGCATAAGAAGAACGACAAACGAGAGTTAGGACTCTTCAAAGAAGAATTCAGATGTATCGAAATGATTTGTCTCTGCAGCAAATTCTATAGTTGCTACAATGCCAAGTCTGACAAGTACAAATTTAGTGGCGAAGGTCTGAAAAAAAGAGAACTCTGGAGGAGATTGGAGATTGGCCGATGGAAAAATATCGACGAATGATGGATGAAATTATCAACCTTACTTCGACAAACAGAGGGTTCAGAGCAATAAATCAGTGTGTTGCTACATATGAACAGACAAAGAAATGGCTATTATATTTCTATCCCAAACGAGTAGTTCTAATCAACGATAATCATACCGAATCCCTCAAATTGTAGATCTTTCATAATATTTTTTCTTTTTGTTCTTTTCCAATATGTGAAAATTTTATTATTTTTTCATTGAGAATTTTTTTTAACTATGCTTTATAAATTTTATCAATTTTTTTCTGTTGATGATTTTGTAGTTTGATGTGCATAATTTATACCATGTCTGTTTTTTATAATTTTTTCAGTTCAATTTTTTTAAGAAGCTGTCAATTTTAACCAATCAAAAGAGAGTATTAAGGACACTTTAGAGAAAAGACACAAAAAAAACTTTGAACTGCTAAAAATAATTTTTTTCTATTATTAATGTATCGGATCCTAATTAGCTAATCCAGTAAGCGGGGATCATCACTAGCTAAATTTTTCAGCCGAGCATCAATTTTTGCTTCTTTGACGTAATTTGAACCCAAAAACAGAAAAGTTTTACAAAAAATTCTGCAAAAACTGCAAAAATTCTGCATAAACGGCCAAATTTCAGCAAAAACTGCAAAAAATCTGCAAAAATTACACTAGATCGTATTCATAATCTTAATACATTAGGGAAGACCCTAATCGGCCAAAGCCGCTATACCTAATCCTAATAAATGGGGGTCTTCATCCCCTCCGGGGAGGATGGTCAACCCTATTACTACTAACTTGATTAGCATGAGAGGAGATTTAGATTTACAATACTTCCTTTTAGCCTTAAGGAGCCAAGTTGTGTGTATATACTTTGCAAGACACTCTGTTTGATAAACTTGATGGAATCTGAATTTCTTACAACGATGATCAAAAACTGTTCAAAAACTTGGCTATTTTTGACTTTGAATCTATGTGAGTTCCCATTGAAGAGCTAAAAATACAAACAAAACTCCATTTCCTTCAATTTGATTGAAGAACCTGTGTTCCTATGCGACAAAGACCCTAAGACCCTGATTTTTTCTTTTGTCGAAGCTCTTGAGGAGTTAGCTAACAAAAGTAAAAGGGAAATGCAATCAAAAATTGCATCAATTCAGAAGATGATCAATAGTCGAATTAATGCCATCTTTAAAAATTTGAACGAACGGAAAGGTCACACAACTACTGCATTTGATTTCGAAGATGAATGTTTTGAGGAGGAAGAGGAATCTGATGTCTTCTCTGTTCCTACAAATGCAGAAAAACTAACTTTTGGACTTGCCCGAACACTTTGAGCTTTATATCAACAAATTGCTTGTATTTGGATTCAACAGTGGAAAATACGATTTGAATCTCATCAAGTCCTACCTTCTACTTTTTCTCATTCATGAACGGGATTTTCAATCTACACTAATCATAAAGGAGCATCATTATGTTTCCTTCAAGTTCGGTGACGTGCAATTCCTCGACATTCTAAATTTCCATGGAGGAGCTGCATCTCTTGATTCCTTTCTCAAAGCTTACAAGACCAGCGAGACTAAAGGATTCTACCCATATGAATGGTTCGATTCTCCAATTAAACTTGACTGAACCTTTCTTCCTCCCTATGAATGCTTTTTCAGTAAACTGAACGATTATAACCCCTTCGAGAAAGAACTCACTGATTTTACTAAGTTGCCAAAAAGTGAACTATCATAACAAGAAGCTATGAAAAAGTTGAGACTGCAAGAAAATCCCCCATCTGGAGTCGATAAATACAATTACATGAAAGTGATTTGGGAGGAAGAGCAAATGTCTACATTTAGAGATTTTGTCAAGTGGCACGACAACAAGGATTTTGTTCAAACACTGAAAGAAATGAAAAATTGAAGGAATTTCACCACAACAAAGGAATCGACATGTTAAAACGCTGTTGTACACTTCCCAACTTAGCAAATATGTTCTTCACAAGTCAACAAATTTCCCATTTTTTGAAATTGACAAGGACTTACATGATAAAATACGGGAGGACATGACTGGTTGTCCTTCTTTTGTGTTCTCAACAAAGGCAGTACTTGACCAAAGCTATATCAGGAATTCAGAAAACAAGTGTAAACATATCGTGGGTATGTTGCCAGTCAACTCTATCAATTTTCAATGTGTCAAGAAATGCAAACTGGTTTTAAACACGGTGGGAGCTCAACACAGACTCTCAAAAATTCACATTTTGAACCAATAAATTTCGAAGATATGAGAACATGGTCAGGTCTTATCTCCAATCACAACGTTCGGAATGTCTCATTGAAAGCTATAATACAACCGGGAAACAGAAAAAGGTTGACTGTTTTAGCGTGGATGGATTTTGTGCTCATTTCAACACGGTATTCGAAGCCATGGTTGTTATTTCCATTTTTGCCCATGTCACATGTCAAGAAACTCAAGCAAGCCTCTCGGAGGAGGAAATGCAGAGAGGAATCAAAAAAAGAGAACATGATGAATTGAGAAGAGATTGTTTGAGATACAAAGGATACAATATCATTGACGTCTGGGAATGTAACTGGTGGGAAAGTGTAAAAGACGAAGAAAATCTTAGAAATCACATTAGGAAGAATTTTCCCTTCAAACTACTTGGACCAACAGTCTCTTTAGCCAAATTAGGAGATAGAAAAATTTTTGGATGTGTACACTGCGATCTTGAAGATTCAGATGGATTAAAGTACAAGTTTTCTGATTTCCCTCCTATTTTTAAGATATTTAATGTCATTCGAGCCGATATTGGAGTTTTTATGAACGAGGTTGAATGTTGATTTCAAGCTTCATGTTAGAAAATGGGACAATCATTACTCCTTTACTCATATTTTATCTCAGTCTTGGACTTAAATGAACAAAAAATTATAGATTTGTACAGTACACGCTCAACAAATGCTTCAACAGTTTTGTTCAGTCGGTGGTAGATGCTAGAAGAGCCGGTGATAAAAATCCCGTCTCTTGCATTGTAGCTGAGACAATGAAATTGTTGGGTAAGCGCTCTTATGGGTATCAGATTATAGACAGAAGTAGACATACAGAGACAAAGTACCTGAATGATGAGAAGACCCACAAAGCTGTTAATGGAAAAAAGGTTTAAGCGTCTGATCAATGTATCAGAAGAAATTTACGAAGTTGAGCTTGAAAAATCCAAAATTGAACATCGAGAACCTATAATAGTTGGGTTTTTTAAACTTCAATACGCTAAGCTACGTATGTTGGAGCTCTATTACAACTTCGTTGATAAGTTTTGCGATGTTGACAAGTTTGAGGAGCTGGAAAGGGGCACGGATTCTCTTTATTTAGCTCTGGCGCACGAGAACTTGTACGATTGCATTAGACCTGCTAAAAAGGAAGAATGGAAAGCTTTGCCAGAGAGGGAATGCGATGATTCCTTCAGAGCAGATATCTCACAAAAATTTTTCCCTAGAACATGTTGCTCAAAGCATAAGAAGCACGACAAACGAGAGTTAGGACTCTTCAACGAAGAATTCAGATGTATCGAAATGATTTGTCTCTGCAGCAAAACCTATAGTTGCTACAATGCCAAGTCTGACAAGTACAAACTTGGTAGCAATGGTCTGATCAAAAGAACTTTGGAGGAGATTGGAGATGGGCCGATGGAAAAATATCGACGAATGATTGATGAAATTATCAACCTTACTTAGACAAACAGAGGGCTCAGAACAATAAATCAGTGTGTTGCTACATGTGAACAGACAAACAAGGGGCTATTATATTTCTATCCCGAACGAGTAATTCTAATCAACGATATTCATACCGAACCCTTCAAATTGTAGATCCTTCATAATATTTTTTCTTTTTGTTCTTCTCTAATAAGTTTTTCCCATTTGTTGAAAGTGACAAGGACATACATGATAAAATACGGGAGGACATGACTGGTGGTCCTTCTGTTGTGTTCACAAGAAAGGCAGTAGTTGACCAAACCTATATCAGGAATTCAGAAATGAAGTGTAAACATATCGTGGGTATTGTTGCCAGTCAATTCTATCACTTTTCAATGTGTCAATAAATGCAAACTGGTCTTTACACACGGTAGGAGCTCGACACAGATTCCAAAAATTCACAGCTCGAACCAATAAATTTCAAGATTTGAGAACATGATCAGGTCTTATCTCCAATCACAACGTCCGGAATGTCTCATTGAAAGCTATAATACAACCGGGAAACAGAAAAAGGTTGACTGTTTTAGCGTGGATGGATTTTGTGCTCATTGGAATACGATATTCAAAGCCATAGGTTGTTATTTCCATTTTTCTGATGTCACATGTCAAGAAGCTCAAGCAAGCCTCTCTGAGGAGGAAATGCAGAGAGGAATCAGAAAAAGAGAACATGATGAATTGAGAAGAGATTATTTGAGATACAAAGGATACAATATCATTGACGTCTGGGAGTGTAACTGGTGGGAAAGTGTTAAAAAAGAAGAAAATCTTAGATGTCACGTTAGGAAGAATTTTCCCATTACACTACCCTGAAGCAAGAGTCTCTTTTAGCTAAAATAGGAGATCAAAAAATGTTTGTATGTGTACAGTGCAATCTCGAAGTTCCAGATGGATTAAAGTACAAGTTTTCTGATTTCCCTCCTATTTTTAAGAACTTTAATGTCAGTCGAGCCGATATTGGCGATTATATGAGAGAGTATGCAGTTGAAAAAACCTACTGAAACAACATCAAACAATGTTGATTTCGATCTCCAAGTTAGAAAATGGGACAATCATTACTCCTTTACTCAACTTTTATCTCAGTCTTGGATTGAAATGCACAACAATTTATAGATTTGTACAATACACGCCAGAAAATGCTTTGCAAGACACTTTGTTTGATAAACTTGATGGATTCGGCATTTCTTACAACGATGATCAAAAACTGTTCAAAAACTTGGCTATTTATGATTTTGAATCTATCTGAGTTCCCACTGAAGAGCTAAATATACAAACACAACTCCATTTTCTTAAACGTGATTGAAAAAGCTGTGTTCCTATGCCACAAAGACCCTAAGAACCTGATTATTTCTTTTGTCGAAGCTCTTGAGGAGTTAGCTAACAAAAGTAAAAGCGAAATGCAAACAAAAGTTACATCAATTCAGGAGATGATCAAAAGTCGAGTTAATGCCATCTTTAAAAACTTGAACGAACGGAAAGGTCACACAACTCCTGCATTTGATTTCGACGATGAGTGTATTGAGGAGGAAGAGGAATCTGATATGTCTTCTCTGTTCCTACAAATGCAGAAAAACTAACTTTTGGACTTGCCAGAACGCTTTGAGCGTTATATCAACACATTGCTTGTATTTGAATTCAACAGTGGAAAGTAAGATTTGAATCTCATCGAGTCCTACCTTCTACTTTATCTCATTCATGAACGGGATTTTCAATATACACTAATTATAAAGAAGAATCATTATGTTTCCTTCAAGTTCGGTGACGTGCAATTCCTCGACATTCTAAATTTCCTTGGAGGAGCTGCATCTCTTGATTCCTTCCTCAAAGCTTCTTTGACCAGCGAGACTAAAGGATTCTTTCCATATGAATGGTTCGATTCTCCAAATAAACTTGACGCAACTTTACTTCCTCCCTATGAATGCTTCTTCAGTAAACTGAACGATTAAAACCCCTTCGAAAAAAAATTCATTGATTTTACTAAGTTGCCGGAAAGTTAACTATCTTAACGAGAAGCTCTGAAAAAGTTGAGACTGAAAGAAAATCCCCATCTGGAGTCGATAACTACAATTACATGGAAGTGATTTGGGAGGAAGAGCAAATGTCTACATTTAGAGATTTTATCAAGTGGTGCAACAACAAGGATTTTGTTCAAACACTGAAAGAAATGAAACATTGATGAAATTTTACCACAAAAAAGGAATCGACATGTTAAAACTTGGGTGTACACTTCCCAACTTAGCAAACATTTTCTGCACAAGTCAACAAATCACAAGCTGTTCCCATTTGTTGAAAGTGACAAGGAATTACATGATAAAATACGGGAAGACATGACTGATGGTCCTTCTATTGTGTTCAAAGGAAAGGCAGTAGTTGATCAAACCTATATCAGGAATTCAGAAAATATCTGTAAACATATCGTGGGTATTGTTGCCAGTTAAGTTTATCCCATTCAATGTGTCATGAAAAGCAGACAGGTCTTTACACACGGTGGGAGCTCGACGCAGATTCTCAAAAATTCACAGCTCGAACCAAAAATTTTCGTAGATTTGAGAACATGGTCAGGTCTTATCTCCAATCACAACGTCCGGAATGTCTCATTGAAAGCTATTATACAACCGGGAAACAAAAACAGGTTGACTGTTTTAGCGTGGATTGATTTTGTGCACATTGCAACACGGTATTCAAAGACATGGCTTGTTGTCTCCATTTTTGCCCATGTCAAGAAGATCGAGCAAGCCTCTCGGGGGAGCCAATGCAGAGAGGAATCAGAAAAAGAGAACATGATGAATTGAGAAGAGATTATTTGAGACACAAAGGATACAATATCATTGACGTCTGGGAGTGTAACTGGTGGGAAAGTGTTAAAAAAGAAAATCTTAGACTTCACGTTAGGAAAAATTTTACTATCAAACTACCTTGAAGCAAGAGTCTCTTTTAGCTAAAATAGGAGATGAAAAACTGTTTGTATGTGTACAGTGCGATCTCGAAGTTCCAGATGGATTAAACTACAAGTTTTCTGATTTCCCTCCTATTTTTAAGAACTTTAATGTGAGTCGAGTCGATATTGGCGATTATATGAGAGTATGCAGCTGGAAAAAACCTACTGAAACAACATCAACCAATGTTGATTTCGATCTCCAAGTTAGAAAATGGGACAATCATTACTACTTTACTCAACTTTTATCGCACTTTTGGACTGAAGTGCACAACAATTTATAGATTTGTACAATACACGCCAACCAATGCTTTGCAAGACACTTTGTTTGATAAACTGGATGGATTTGGAATTTCTTACAACGATGATCAAAAACTGTTCAAAAACATGGCTATTTTTGACTTTGAATCTATATGAGTTCCCACTGAAGAGCTAAATATACAAACACAAATCCATTTCCTTCAACTTGATTGAAGAACCTGTGTTCCTATGCGACAAATACCCTAAGACCCTGATTGTTTCTTTTGTCGGAGCTCTTGAGGAGTTAGCTAACAAAAGTAAAAGCGAAATGCAAACAAAAATACATCAATTCAGGAGATGATCAAAAGTCGAGTTAATGCCATCTTTAAAAATTTGAACGAACGGAAAGGTCACACAACTCCTGCATTTGATTTCGAAGATGAGTGTATTGAGGAGGAGGAGGAGGAAGCTAATATGTCTACTCATTTCCTACAAAAGAAAAAAAGTCAACTTTTGGATTTGCAACAATACTTTGAGCGTTATATCAACACATTGCTTGTATTTGGATTCAACAGTGGAAAGTACGATTTGAATCTCATCAAGTCCTACCTCCTACTTTATCTCATTCATGAACGGGATTTTCAATCTACACTAATTATAAAGAAGAATCTTTATGTTTCCTTCAAGTTAGGTGACGTGCAATTCCTCGACATTCTAAATTTCCTTGGAGGAGCTGCATCTCTTGATTCCTTCCTCAAAGCTTACATGACCAGCGAGACTAAAGGATTCTTCCAATATGAATGGTTCGATTCTCCAAATAAACTTGACGCAACTTTACTTCCTCCCTATGAATGCTTCTTCAGTAAACTGAACGATTAAAACCCCTTCGAGAAAGAATTCATTGATTTTACTAAGTTGCCGAAAAGTGAACTATCTTAACAAGAAGCTCTGAAAAAGTTGAGACTGAGAGAAAATCCCCATCTGGAGTCGATAACTACAATTACATGGAAGTGATTTGGGAGGAAGAGCAAATGTCTACATTTAGAGATTTTATCAAATGGTGCAACAACAAGGATTTTGTTCAAACACTGCAAGAAATGACACATTGATGGAATTTTACCACAACAAAGGAATCGACATGTTAAAACTCGGATGTACACTTCCCAAATTAGCAAACATTTTCTTCAAGAGTCAACAAATCACAAGTTTTTCCCATTTGTTGAAAGTGACAATGACTTACATGATAAAATACGGGAAGACATGACTGATGGTCCTTCTATTGTGTTCAAAGGAAAGGCAGTAGTTGATCAAACCTATATCAGGAATTCAGAAAATATTCGTAACCATATCATGGGTATCGTAACTTTATCCCTTTTCAATGTGTCAGCAAAAAGCAGACAGGTCTTTACACACGGTGGGAGCTCGACACAGATTCTCAAAAATTCACAGCTCGAACCAATAAATTTCGTAGATTTGAGAACATGGTCAGGTCTTATCTCCAATCACAACGTCCGGAATGTCTCATTGAAAGCTATTATACAACCGGGAAACAATAAAAGGTTGACTGTTTTAGCATGGATTGATTTTGTGCTCATTGCAACACCGTATTCAAAGACATGGTTTGTTGTTTCCATTTTTGCCCATGTCAAGAAGATCGAGCAAGCCTCTTGGAGGAGGAAATGCAGAGAGGAATCAAAAAAAGAGAACATGATGAATTGAGAAGAGATTATTTGAGATACAAAGGATACAATATCATTGACGTCTGGGAGTGTAACTGGTGGGAAAGTGTTAAAGAAGAAGAAAATCTTAGAAATCACATTAGGAAGAATTTTCTCTTCAAACTACATTGAAGTAAAAGTCTCTTCTAGCTAAAATAGGAGATGGAAAAATGTTTGGATGTGTACAGTGCGATCTCGAAGTTCCAGATGGGTTAAAATACAAGTTTTCTGATTTCCCTCCTATTTTTAAGAACTTTAATGTAAGTCGAGCCGATATTGGCGATTATATGAGGGAGTATGCAGTTGAAAAAAACCTACTGAAACAACATCAACCAATGTTGATTTCGATCTCCAAGTTAGAAAATGGGACAATCATTACTACTTTACTCAACTTTTATCTCAGTCTTGGACTGAAGTGCTCAACAATTTATAGATTTGTACAATACACGCCAACAAATGCTTTGCAAGACACTTTGTTTGATCAACTTGATGGATTTGGAATTTCTTACAACGATGATCAAAAACTGTTCAAAAACTTGGCTATTTATGATTTTGAATCTATCTGAGTTCTCACTGAAGAGCTAAATATACAAACACAACTCCATTTCCTTCAATTTGATTGAAGAACCTGTGTTCCTATGCGACAAAGACCCTGAGACCCTGATTATTTCTTTTGTCGAAGCTCTTGAGGAGTTAGCTAACAAAAGTAAAACGAAATGCAAACAAAAGTTACATCAATTCAGGAGATGATCAAAAGTCGAGTTAATGCCATCTTTAAAAACTTGAACGAACGGAAAGGTCACACAACTCCTGCATTTGATTTCGAAGATGAGTGTAATGAGGAAGAGGACGAAGCTGATATGTCTACTGTGTTCCTACAAATAATGAAGAAAATAATTTTTGGACTTGCCAGAACACGCGTTATATCATCACATTACTTGTGTTTGGATTCAACAGTTGAAAGTACCATTTGAATCTCATCAATGCCTACTTTCTACTTTATCTTATTCATCAACGGGCTTTTCAATCTACGCTACTTATAAAGAAGAATCATTATATTTCCTTCAAGTTCCGTGACCTGCAATTCCTCGCCATTCTAAATTCTCTTGGAGGAGCTGCATCTCTTGATTCCTTCCTCAAAGCTTAAATGACCAACGAGACTAAAGGATTCTTCCCATATGAATGTTTTGATTCTCCAAATAAACTTGACGCAACTTTTCTTCCTCCCTATGAATGCTTCTTCAGTAAACTGAACGATTATAATCCCTTCGAGAAAGAATTCACTGATTTTTTTAAGTTGCTGAAAAGTGAACTATCTTAACAAGAAGCTCTGAAAAAGTTGAGATTGAAAGAAAATCCCCCGTCTGGAGTCGATAACTACAATTACATGAAAGTGGTTTGGGAAGAAGAGCAAATGTCTACATTTAGAGATTTTGTCAAGTGGTACAACAACAAAGATTTTGTTCAAACACTGAAAGAAATGAAAAATTGAGGGAATTTTACCACAACAAAGGAATCGACATGTTAAAATTCGGGTGTACACTTCCCAACTTAGCAAACATTTTCTTCAAGAGTCAACAAATCACAAGTTTTTCCCATTTGTTGAAAGTGACAAGGACTTACATGATAAAATACGGGAAGACATGACTGATGGTCCTTCTATTGTGTTCACAAGAAAGGCAGTTGTTGATCAAACCTATATCAGGAATTCAGAAAACATGTGTAAACATATCGCGGGTATTGTTGCCAGTCAACTTTATCCCTTTTCAATGTGTCAAGAAATGCAAACTGGTCTTTACACACGGTGGGAGCTCAACACAGATTCTCAAAAATTCACAGCTCGAACCAATAAATCTCGAAGATTTGAGAACATGTGCAGGTCTTATCTCCAATCACAATGATCGGAATGTCTCATTGAAAGCTATAATACACACGGGAAACAGAAAAAGGTTGACTGTTTTAGCGTGGATGGATTTTGTGCTCCTTGCAACACGTTATTCAAAGCCATGGGTTGTTATTTCCATTTTTCTGATATCACATGTCAAGAAGCTCAAGCAGGCCTCTCTGAGGAGGAAATGCAGGGAGGAATCAGAAAAAGAGAACATGATGAATTGAGAAGAGATTATTTGAGATACAAAGGATACAATATCATTGACGTCTGGGAGTGTAACTGGTGGGAAAGTGTTAAAGAAGAAGAAAATCTTAGAAATCACATTAGGAAGAATTTTCTCTTCAAACTACATTGAAGTAAAAGTCTCTTCTAGCTAAAATAGGAGATGGAAAAATGTTTGGATGTGTACAGTGCGATCTCGAAGTTCCAGAATGATTAAAGTTCCAGAATGATTAAAGTTTTCTGATTTCCTTCCTATTTTTAAGATATTTAATGTCAATTGACCCGATATTGGAGTTTTTATGAAAGATAATGAATGATGATTTCGAGCTTCAAGTTAGAAAATGGGACAATCATTACTCCTTTACTCATATTTTATCTCAGTCTTGGAATGAAATGAACAAAAATTTATAGACTTGTACAATACACGCCCAAAAAATACTTCAACAGTTTTGTTCCCAACTCTAGCGTTGTGGCTGAGAAAATGAAATTGTTGGGTAAGCGCTCTTATGTGTATCCAATTATGAACAGAAGGTGACATACAGAGACAAAGAACCTGAATGATGAGAAGACCCAAAAAGCATTGTTTAAGCGTCTCAACAATGTGTCGGAAGAAATTTACGAAGTTGACCTTGCAAAAAATCCAAAATTGAACATTGAGAACCTATAATAGTTGGGATTTTATACTTCAATACGCTAAGCTACGTATGTTGGAGCTCTATTACAACTTCGTTGATAAGTTTTGCGATGTAGACAAGTTTGAGGAGTTGGAAAGGGACACGGATTCTCTTTATTTAGCTCTAGCGCACGAGAACTTGTACGATTGCATTAGACCTTCTAAAAAGGAAACACGGAAAGCTTTGCGAGAGAAGGAATGCGATGATTCCTTCAGAGCAGATACCTCAAAAAATTTTTTCCATAGAACATGTTGCTCAAAGCATAAGAAGAACGACAAACGAGAGTTAGGACTCTTCAAAGAAGAATTCAGATGTATCGAAATGATTTGTCTCTGCAGCAAATTCTATAGTTGCTACAATGCCAAGTCTGACAAGTACAAATTTAGTAGCAAAGGTCTGAACAAAAGAACTCTGGAGGAGATTGGAGATGGGCCGATGGAAAAATATCGACGAATGATGGATGAAATTATCAACCTTGCTTCGACAAACAGAGGGTTCAGAACAATAAATCATTGTGTTGCTACATATGAACAGACAAAGAAAGGGCTATTATATTTCTATCCCGAACGAGTAGTTCTAATCAACGATACTCATACCGAACCCTTCAAATTGTAGATCTTTCATAATTTTTTTTCTTTTTGTTCTTCTCTAATAAGTTTTCCCCATTTGTTGAAAGTGACAAGGACATACATGATAAAATACGGGAGGACATGACTGATGGTCTTTCTATTGTGTTCAACGGAAAGGCAGTAGTTGATCAAACCTATATCAGGAATTCAGAAGAACATGTAAAAAATAGTTTGTGGGTATTGTTTCCGGTCAACTCTATCCCTTTTCAATGTGTCAAGAAAAGCAAATAGGTCTTTACATACGGTGGGAGCTTGACACAGATTCTCAAAAATTCACCGCTCGAACCAATAATTCTCGAAGATTTGAGAACATGGTCAGTTCTTATCTCCTATCACAACGTCCATAATGTCTCATTGAAAGCCATTATACAACCGGGAAACAATAAAAGGTTGACTGTTTTAGCATGGATTGATTTTGTGCTCATTGCAACACCGTATTCAAAGACATGGTTTGTTGTTTCCATTTTTGCCCATGTCAAGAAGATCGAGCAAGCCTCTTGGAGGAGGAAATGCAGAGAGGAATCAAAAAAAGAGAACATGATGAATTGAGAAGAGATTATTTGAGATACAAAGGATACAATATCATTGACGTCTGGGAGTGTAACTGGTGGGAAAGTGTTAAAGAAGAAGAAAATCTTAGAAATCACATTAGGAAGAATTTTCTCTTCAAACTACATTGAAGTAAAAGTCTCTTCTAGCTAAAATAGGAGATGGAAAAATGTTTGGATGTGTACAGTGCGATCTCGAAGTTCCAGATGGGTTAAAATACAAGTTTTCTGATTTCCCTCCTATTTTTAAGAACTTTAATGTAAGTCGAGCCGATATTGGCGATTATATGAGGGAGTATGCAGTTGAAAAAAACCTACTGAAACAACATCAACCAATGTTGATTTCGATCTCCAAGTTAGAAAATGGGACAATCATTACTCCTTTACTCATATTTTATCTCATTCTGGGAATGAAATGAACAAAAATTTATAGATTTGTACAAAACACGTCCAAAAAAAGGTTCAACAGTTTTGTTCAGTCGATGGTAGATGCTAGAAGAGCCGGTGATGAAAATCACGACTCTAGCGTTGGGGCTGAGACAATGAAATTG
Organism: Convolutriloba macropyga; assembly: GCF_964194025.1. Lineage (NCBI taxonomy): Eukaryota > Metazoa > Xenacoelomorpha > Acoela > Convolutidae > Convolutriloba > Convolutriloba macropyga. Next base: position 8,049,036 of record NC_134470.1, read on the forward strand.
TTGGGTAACAGCTCTTATGGGTATCAAATTATGGACAGAAGTAGTTATACAGAGACGAAATACCTGAATGATGAGAAGACCCACAAAGCAATCAATGGAAAAATGTTTAAGCGTCTGAACAAGGTGTCGGAGGAAATTTACGAAGTTAAGCTTGAAAAATCCAAAACTGAACATCGAGAACCTATAATAGTTGGGTTTTTTATACTTCAACACGCTATGCTACGTATGTTGGAGCTCTATTACAACTTCGTTGATAAGTTTTGCGATGTTGACAAGTTTGAGGAGTTGGAAAGGGACACGGATTCTCTTTATTTAGCTCTAGCGCTCGAGAACCTTTACGATTGCATTAGACCTGCTAAAAAAGAAGAATTGAAAGCTTTGCGAGAGAGGGACTGATTCCTTCAGAACAGATACCTTACAAAAATTTTTTCCTAGGACATGTTGCTCAAAGCATAAGAAGCACGACAAACGAGAGTAAAGACTCTTCAAAGAAGAATTCAGATGAATCGAAATGATTTGTCTCTGCAGCAAAACCTATTATTGCTACAATGCCAAGTCTGACAAGTACAAATTTAGTAGCAAAGGTCTGAACAAAAGAACTCTGGAGGAGATTGGAGATGGGCCGATGGAAAAATATTGATGAGTGATGGATGAAATTATCAACCTTACTTCGACAAACAGAGGTTTCAGAACAATAAATCATTGTGTTGCTACATATGAACAGACAAAGAAAGGGCTATCTTATTTCGATCCCAAATGAGTAGTTCTAACCAACGATTTTCATACCGAACTCCTCAAATATTAGATCTTTCATAATATTTTTTCTTTTTGTTCTTCTCTAATATGTGAATTTTTTATTATTTTTTCTTTGTGAAATTGAGCCTTTTAATTTTTATCAATTTTTTTCTGTCGATGATTTTGTAGTTTGGTGTGCATAATTTATCCCGTGTCTGTTTTTTATAATTTTTTCAATTCAATTTTTTTAAGAAGCTGTCATTTTTAACCAATCAAAAGAGAGTTTTTAGGACACTTTAGAGAAAAGACACAAAAAAACTTTGAATTGCTAAAAATAACTTTTTTCTATTATTAATATTTCGGATCCTATTTAGCTAATCCAGCGAGCGCGGATCAATACTGGCTACTTTTTTGAGCCGAGCATCAATTTTTACTCCTATGACGTAATTGGAACCCAAAAACAGAGAAGTTTTACAAAAAATTCTGCAAAAACTGCAAAAATTCTGCAAAAACTGAAAAAATTCTGCAAAACTTGAAAAGTTCTGCAAAACCTAGATCCTAATCCTATTCCTAATACATTAGGGAAGACCCTAATTGGTCAAAGCCGCTATACTTATTTTTAATACATGGGGTTCTTCACCCCTCCCCCCCCCCCCCCCCCGAGTTGAGGGTGGTCGACCCTATTACTACTCAAGTTCTGTTAAAATTGTTCAATTTTCAACACTTTGTCGATATCTAGGGTTATTTTGAGGATTGGAATAACTAATAAAGGCCTCAAAAACCTGACGATTTTGCTTCTCGAGTAGGGAAATTATCATAATTCCTCAAAAATTCTCAAAATTCCTCAAGATGCCCTTAGTCCCTCAAAAAACAATGCCCGCGGTAATGCCTTTGCAAGCCTTTGCACTTGATTTGAATCTATCGCAATCAAAGAAAACGTGGAAAACAAAATTATCAGGCATGCGTCTGAATGCCTTCATTCAAGCAACTGATAAACTGTGCTTATTTTTGTGAGTCTTTTTTTATTCTACGGGATCTCATTTCTGAGAAGGAGGAACAGCATTTTAACAAATAATTGGGATCATGAGGAGAAAACTTGAGTCAATTTCGTAGGAAATGCAATTTTGTGTGTTATGTTTTGCCATAACCTTAAATTTTCTTAAGTAATTTTGTTGCCTGTGTTCATTGGCTGTAATATTTAGATAATCAGAGTGGATTTCAAATGGTTATCTTGCAAAAGTCTGCCAGAATTTTGCCAGATAACCATTCATTCTGCCAGAATCTTACAATATAGCCATTTTTGTACAACAAGCCACATGATAGCTTTTTTTCTGCCAGAGTCTTACAAGACAACCATTTTTTCAATTTCTCCTACACCAAAAAGTTCGTGCAAGCCGTCTTAAGGTCCCAAGGAGCTCTGAAAAAATCAAAGCGCCGCAATATTTGACTGTATTTATATTTTGGTCATAGACAAAAGAAAACGAGAGCAATAACATTAGAAAAAAACTGTTTCCTTTTGTTTCAAAATTTTTTCAAATTTTCATTTTCTCTTTTTTCTTGATTTTCTAGATTTTTTTGATTTTCGAAAATACAATAAACGAATAATTCAATATTTCCGGCTGACATTCAACCACTTTCCTAGGAGCTTCAAGTTGACCATTTTGGTTTTAGAATTGATGTACTTTTGGTAGACTCGGATATCAGTTTGGTTCCCCTCAAAAATTTCGCAGATCCGATAAAACTTCTCATTTTTTGAGATTAAAACAAGCGAAAAGGCTGATATATCTAAGTGACACACCCACTTTTTTCTGAACGTTAGTGCACATCTTCCAAGATAACCATTGTTCTAGCAGATCCTGCAAAATAACCATTTTTCTGCCAGAATCTTGCAAGATAAACATTTTTTGCAAGATTCTGGCAAAATCTTGCAAAATAACCAT